>NC_081189.1:34380347-34710347 GCF_902713425.1 Acipenser ruthenus | reverse complement strand
GTTTAATGGTTTAATGATTATAATAATAATAATAATAATAATAATAATAATAATAATAATAATAATAATTTCTTTCTTTCTTTCTTTCTTTCTTTCTTTCTTTCTTTCTTTCTTTCTTTCTTTCAGTGCCCACATGCCTCACAATGCATGGTAAGGTATATGAACACTGTCACTGTTCTTGCTTACATGCACAGTGCAGTTTGTATGAGGGATGAATTTGACTTCACTCATGAGTATAACTTTAGAACATCATAGAAAATATTGTGGCTCTCTAGTTAGAATATATTTTCATAGTCACTGATTTTCTTTAACCTATCAACTACCTAGACTACCAGTCAAGTGTATCATCTGAATCTCATGCACTAGAGATCCGGTACAAAAAAAAAAACTATATTGTATTATTGTCATTTTACATTATTATTTTTGCATACAAATGTGTATATTCCCTGGCCCCTTCCTCAAAGTCACAAAACTGGGGAATAGTGCAATACAGCACAGGATGCTACTAAGTGTTTGTGGCTATTATTTAAAAAGTCTTGTTTTATCTGACAGGCTGTGATCATAACAGGAGTTCTTTCTCTGACAAGGAAACGTCCTATGCCCACTGTATAAGCCACTTGCTCACGAGACATATTCTTGACAAGATGGCTTCAAATATTCACATTACAATGTAAACTGTATGAAGATGATCATGCCGTTCCAAGCTCTATATAATAACAACAAAAATAATACAGCACAACAAAGCTGCAGAACAATTCCATTTCCCGTCCTGGAATGAAGAATTGAAATACCAAACATCAAACAAGTCCTAACATGACTGCATTTTAAAATGTGATAAGAAGTCAAAGCAATGAATTCAAAAGAGCAAGCATGAATTGTTTTATCAACTCTGTAACTGGAAAGAGATGGCCTAGACAGGGGATATATAAATCACGTATTGTTTGGTGCTCAGAGTCCTGAAGGAGTATGAAAATACAGAATTTTACTCAAATAGATTTAGTCCTGAGGACCCCAAAGAGGTTTTCATTCACCAGAGTTAATTTGCAGGCTCTGTAAGAAAGCAGGCTGAAGAGCCCTGCAGGATAGGATGTGTCCTTCATTACTCCATGTAAATTGCTTTTGGTAAAGAGCATTACCGTTATTTTGCTATGTTTTTGCCCTACTACAAATTGAGAAATACAAGTCATGGAGATTACAGCAGCATACGCCATACAAAGGCTGGTGCAGAAAAGCTAAATATCTACAGCAAAATAGATTTTTTTTTTTCTTTTTTTTTTTTTTTTTTAGTTTGTCAGGGCATTGAGTAGAATTAAATTTCAGGATAAATGATATCTTCAGGAGCATTGTGAGTCAGGTCAAGCACAAGTAAAGAGTTTCCCTTCTGTTATCTTTGGATTTTTATTTCATATTGCCTGGGATTTATTTAATAACAGATCTCTGCAATTAAGATAAGTGTTGATTGTGCCCATATAAAAAGCTATTTAAAATGTCCAATGAACATGTAGCAAAAATATAATTGTAAAATATAATATCACAGAAAGTCTGTGTAGCACAGCATTAGATACATTATATTGAGTGTGAAATCCAGTGTTTGATTGATGCCCTGTTTACTGCAAGGGCATTACAAGCCCTGCGGCTGGTCTTGCATCAATGGCTCAGTCACAGGAATATTAGTCTGATCTAATGGCTGGTTAAAGGCTGACCTGAAGTGAATTTGGTGCAGCTATGGTCTAATACTAGTGGGAGTGATTTTATAATGTGCCCGAGGAGCCCATTTGCTACAACCATTCCACCAGCTTATCAATGATTTGAACTTATCAATGAACTGTTAGCTTGCAGTTTATTATTATGCTCCTTTGAAAGATAAAGCAAGCAACCAGCGATTTTAACAGATGAATACTTTTATTATCCCACAAATTATTTCTGAACTGTCAAGAACATTTTCTAAAAACTGTTTTGGGTGTACAATAAATAGACATTTATTATGTGGTTTAATCAGCTGTTGGGCAAGCCATTTTTATTTTCCATTTTGCTTCCTAAGCAAAAACTATTATCTGTTTGGCTGAAAAAAAAGACCATGTCTGAATAGAAAGGTACACTACGACCCATTTTGCCCAAGTCCGCTGCAGTTCATGGTGCTGCAATGCAAGCTTACTCGCAAGCAGTATCAATTACGTGTAAATAAACAATGTGTATTTTTATTTTTATTTAAATTATAAAAACATGATTACTGTCCTATATAATGTATTTTTAAACTACATAGGAATGTTTTATTCCATTTATATGGCTTAACAAGTAACAAGGAGCTATGGTGACGTCACCAGTAAATTATGCAAATTAAGTATCATCGAAGGTTCGAACCTTCCTTCGGTAATGTGTTCCAAACCTTCAAAGGTCAAAATGTACCCTTTGTTGCAGCCCTAGACACCAAAGGTTTGGTCAGCACCATAATGAGGTTATCAGTCCTTAAGGGGACAATGGGGAGCATACTTGTCACTTAAGGGGTTAGACCGCGAAAAATAAATAATAAGAGAGGCATGAGCAGATAGGACTGTAGTCACTATGGAGTGTGGTCAGTGGCAATGAAGTAATTCATTCTTTATAGATATCCCCACATGGATTTACTACAGCAACAACTGTAAATCACTCTACAATGGGTTCATATATAATAAAACAATTAAAGGACCTTCTCCAGGAGTAGCGGTATACAAAAAAAATGAATCTCAAACTCAAAACCTTTTTTGTTGTAGGCAATTATGTGTCCAGCTTAACTGTTCATGTGCTCTTTGAGGCATTCCCAGTTACTCCCCAAAGCTGTGATAAGCTGCCTCCTGTGTCTAGCAACTGTCTAAAATGGCTCACTGATGTGAAGATAGGGGTTTGAGTTGACCACTGCATGTATTATTTATATGCCAATGTATTGACAAGCAGTGAGTCCATCAATGGACCAGCAGGCCAAAACAATGGCACCATAGGCATGAACCACATTCCTTTTAATGTTCCATCCATCCATTATCATTTACCACTTACTCCTTTACAGGGTTGCGGTGAGCCGGAGCCTAACCCGGCATACACAGGGCGCAAGGTGAGACTACACCCTGGACGGGACGCCAGTCCATCACAGGGCACCACACACACACTCACACAGAGGGCAATTTAGAGTGACCAGTCAACCTGGACAACATGTCTTTGGACTGTGGGAGGAAACCAGAGTACCCGGAGAAAACCCACGCGACAGTACCCTAGGCCGGATTCAAACCTAGGACCCTGGCGCTGTGAGGCAGCAGCGTGAACCACTACACCACCGTGCCGCCCCTCCTTTTAATGTTCCATTTCCATGAATATCTTTCATACTTTTCTTAATAATCCTATACGTACCTTTTAGCTGTTCATTTTGGCAAGGAACAGTAGCTTCGTTGCTCTGGCTGCTTCCGTATTAAACTGCGGTACCTCAAATGCATTACTTAAATGATGAAATATAAAAAATTGTCACGCTCAGATTAAGTATAGAAAGATTTACAGGAACAAAGGTTGAAGTGGCTAACAAGACTCATACAAATTGAGTAGGCTTATGATCACAGATGTGTAAGCTCTTTGTACACTCAAGTCAACTTGACTGTATAATCAAAGTAAAATTGTGCACCTCAAATATAAATGGACATTAACCAGATAACTTGTTTTGTTACCCTGCCATAAGTACTTCAAAGTATTAAGTTTCCTTCGTAATTTTCATAATTTAACTGAGAAGCTTCTGATGTCTCCAGTTCACAGTGTTTTCACTTATGGCTACCCAAATTAATTGGTTAACAATCCATATTCAAAACAGAATACTATAGTAAGTGCAATGTACTGTACTTAAAGTTTCTAGGCTCTGGGTGGGTGCTTTATTTTTATTCTGGTTGGGCTTATTGCAATTCTGCTGATCTAGTTTTCTTTTAAATACCACAATGTAGTGTAATTATTTGCTTTGCATGCATTTCCATACCTATACTTCTTGTGCACTGTAGTATTTTTTTTTTATCTGAGGCAACTCGGTATGAATCATCTTCCCATAGCTTTGCATAAAGGTAATTTTTCCACATGAGTATGATGTGGTATGTAAATGAACAACGTTTTGAATTTTGCATGAAAAAAGGCAGGAGGATGGGAAGTAATGTCCCAATGCATAGATGCATTAAAGTATACAAACAGACATTACCAACTCCCTGCTACAGGGCAAAGTAGCTATAAAAAATAAATGCACCCCACAGTACATTATGTATGTCCTTGTGCCTGGAATTACAGAATATTATTTAATTAAATTACTACATTGAAAACACATTTTCTAAGTATGTATATTGTGCTTCCAGTTTCACAAAGAAACCCTACTTACTGTACAGTTGTGGAGTAAAACCTCACATTTTCTGTTGGCAGCTGTTTTCAAGGGTAACGTTTCTGACAGGAAAGCTATACACCACAATATAAAGTGTAATTTGTTATATGGTTTTTAAGCATTATGCTTTATTGAGGTACCAATGGGTCAGTAAAACGCATTAAGGGCATACTACTACTAAAGTGAAATTAGCACCATTCTTTTCTGAAAAGAGAAAAGCATCTTCACCAGAAAAAAAATTATATTACTTAAGATTACTCAGAGTAAACTGAGTAGTCTAGGAGAGACTGGCAGCCTGTCCTGGAGGCTGATACATCCTGTAGGTGGGCGGACAGAATCACTTTGGGGCGCTCATATGGTCCCATAGCTCCTGATGTGGGAGGAGACTGACTGCCAGCAGTATGGGCCCGTAGGAACACATGTGTAATGCTTCCCCATACTTACGCCACGAGAAGCATTACAGGAAAAGATAAGCAGATACTAATCTGATCTGTTTTTAACTCTTATCAAATTTCTGTGGGAGTACAATGTTTTCAGTCTTTTTGGTGGATGTTATAAATAAGGTTATCATTTACACTCATGTTATTATCGAAGGTTGCAATATATATAATATATACATACACACACAGGCTAACTTCACTATAACAAACCCCCCTGGGACCTGGAGAAATGTTCGTTATATCAGGGTGTTCACTATAATAGGGTTTGGCATTTTTCTGTATCAGAATAATGACAAAACTGCAAATTTGAATTGAACATCAATAGTATTTTTATGAAGATTCCTTCACATTGATCAACATTTAAATGTTATTGTGACAAGGTACTCATGTCACATGTGTGGGTAACTGCAGTGCAAGACAGAGGAGTTGGAGTTGAAACACCGGCACAGCCGCGCAGGATTTATTATACACAAAACAGAAAGTAAACAAACGGGTCATGTGATGCTACCAATGATGGTAATGCACAGAGGACACATACAAGACAGGCAGGCAGCAAGTCTCAATCGAGCGCCCATCTGTAAACAATCATTTGATCAAACATGACAACTCCAAAAAGCACACAAAACAAACCCGTTTCCACATATAAATTACCTGTGGTGTATTTAAAAGAAAACAGGAAAGAATGTATACTTACATGCTGAATACAGTAATTACATGTCCTTTCTCTTGAAAAAACTATCCAGCGTAGATTGCTACTCACACCCGTTGCCTGGTTGCAGTTTGTGTGATTATGACGAACAGGCAACGATTGCATTCGTCATGCATGATTCATACTACAATAGGTCATCTTTGAAGTAGCGTTATCTTTGAATTAGTCAACCACGGTCTTTGCTTTCACTGAGAGAATAACACACTTGACACTGGAGAAAGTTCAGTGGCAGTCAGTACTGAGATCGTTGAATCCGGGTTGATCCTGTACGTGATCGTTCTAATAGGACTAATTTGCATTGAAAAAATTGGTTCTTGCTGTTGGGATCCTTTAAAATGGGTGATCATTATAAGAAGGGTTCGTTATAGTGAAGTTAGCCTGTATATATATATATATTGTAGGACCTACAGATAAATAGACTGTGAACATATATACAATACAGGAATAGGTTCGGCCTAAACTAGTTGGTGCAATTGAGTGTAATTACAAGGAACAATTTACCGTGATGCTTGCTGAAAATTGAAAAATTCTCAAGAAATGGGAGGCTCAGCTGTTTTCTGTGAAGTCCTTGTAATAAAGAACGTTTAAGCATTTAATGAGTGGCTGGCCTCTGCTGTCTCATGGGAGTTTTTTTCTGCTTTTAATTAGAGCAGCAGAGGAGGGATCAGCTTGAACTGAAAGGAAGTGTGTCTACTGAGGGTTTAGCCACGTGCTGTCCTGAGAAACTGGCTGCAATCTAGGGGCTCCCAACAAAGCCAACCCAGCCGCATCGCCTGGACGTCACTGAGGCTTTTCACCGTGGCCAGACTAAAGGGTTTTTTTGTCACATTTAAGATTGGGTCATTTGTGCAATATGCATTCATTTAATGCTGCCTATCTATGTATATTCTGATGCACAATGAAAACGCAGCAGTCAAAGTTTTACATCAGTAGCTCATTGGGCACATACATAATGTTATTTACATTTTAAATAGTGAGCAGATTTGTTGATTGTTTCAGTAGTATTGTACCTTGGGAAGTCATGTGATTTTATAAAAACGCCAGGTGCACAGTGTTTGGTATTTGAGTTGAGTTAAAATTGCCAAAATGAGTTGATTAAGCATCTGTATAAATAGCCATTCGAAAAGACTTGATTTTAATTAATGCAAGAACAGCAAAAGATACAACCATGCCCCGCTAAAGTAATGAAGATCGCCTGGTTGCTATCAGCATGATTGAAGGCGGCCTGTCTGTGAGAGAAGCTGCCCGGTGAATGAGATGTTCTGCTTCAATAATCAGCAGACTAGTCCAGAGAAACTAGGAAACTGGCTCTGTGAGGGACAAGCCACGTCCTGGAAGGCAGAGGGTCACCACACCGTCACATCTGACTGATCCATCTGCGTAATCGTTTTCAGACTGCAGTGGCTACAGCATGATAAATGCCCAAACAACCTTCGCCAGCTGACTGCAGCAGTATAGGAAGAGTGGCAGAACATCCCACAGCAGTCTATCCAGTGGCTGATCAGGTCTATGTGTCAATGCTGCCAGGATTGTGTTAATGCTCAGGGAGGTCATACCCGATACTAACTTTGTAATGTTTTCGTTTTGACAGTGTGTCACGTTTCATACGGAAAACTTACCATGATTCTTTGATCTGTATTTTTGTTCACATTTTCTATGGTTTTGTTTGATATCTGTGTTTAACATATTTGATTATGTTAAACAGTGTTTGATTGTAACACTTGAAATGTATTTGCTTACGATTGTAAGTCGCCCTGGATAAGGGCGTCTGCTAAGAAATAAATTATAATAATAATAATAATAATAATAATAATAATAATAATAATAAATCAATTAGACCTGAGTGTTGTGTTTCTTTTGTGCATCAGTATATAATGATTTATTCTATTTATTTATGTATTTATTTATCTTTATATTTATCCACAAACAGTATCTTGTGATTTATTATAGAAATCAAAATACTTGTTAGGTCAGGGTGCAAATGACCAAATTATTTTCTTCAACTATTATTGACTTCAAGGTGAAACAGACACCAACACCAAAGGTACATTGATTTCCAGAAGACATCAATAACGGCTCTTACTCCGAACTATTCTTGCGTGTAGGAAACTTGTATAAATGTATATATTCTTGTTTATAACATGAATGCAGTACACATCCCCAGGTTAAATGAAAACAACAGCATAAAGACTGAGATGCACTGTTTCACATGCCATTTCTCATGAGATTATTAGTACACAAGGGAACTATTTTTAAGATCTAAACAGTAGCAGTATTTATATCAACTGGATAGAGTCCAATGACTTTAAGAAAAAAAAAATCTGCAAACCGTACAACCTTTAAGAGATCTGAAGTGAATGCATTTCTTCCCTTGCCTCGAGGGCAGCTTTTCGTTCCAGCCACACTCTGCTGCAGGCTACGGCATTTACCCCCCTTTCCTTCACCACTATGACATTCTCATGACTCACACGCTCACCACTGAACGTTCGTTCCCTACAAATCAGATGCACCCTGCGTTAAAGGAAAGCCCAGTGATGAAGCCTTGCAACCTAAAGCTATATTAACTGCACTTAAGGAGTAAGTCAGTTCAAGTCCACCCTTTAAAAAATATAAGAAAGAAAAAGAAGCACTATCTCTCATTGAATCAGTGCTGATCTGGGACAAGATGTGACAGTATGTGACGCTGCTCACATTACATTTTTTAGTATCATAAAAGAGCCACTTCGCTGATAAAGCATTGTCACACATTGTCCTTCTTTTAAAACGTGAATGCATTGCTGTAGTAGATCCTGCTTAGATCACGTCTTAATACACAAGAGACCATTCGCATAGGGTTGGGAATTGTACTGATGATTCACTGACAGCCTTGGAGTCTGTCGCAGCTGCCTTCACCACCAGATGATTGATTATAGTGGTTGGAGCTGACTAAATTATTCTATTAATCTTACCTGTCTTGCATTTTGCAGATTTGAAAGAAACACATGTTATAGAAAACATGCATTTTCATTTTGAAACATAATGGGGGGGGGGGTCGTTATGGGTATTTCATTGTTAAATAATCATGCTAATGTTATTTCCAAAATGATGTTGATTTAAGAAATAATGTTAATATATTAACTAGAAGCACTTCCTGCGACTATTTCTTTTGGTTGTGTGGAAATTTACACCAAATCAGTGCTAATTGCCCACATTTTTCAGGAGTTAATTTGCACATGGAAAAAGGAGGGTTTTAATTAACAAAAAATATAACTTAAAATATTAAATATAACTTACCTTCAAACAGTATGGCAGGTAAGTACTTTGTTTTGGTGAAAGCTGCAGCAGCAAATGCAATTTTAGAGGTTGAGTTTGAGCCTGATTGACAGACCCTGGCTGAGATGCCGACAATACAGAGAGAGGGTTTACAGGACCAGGGTTCATTTCTTGAATTTACTAGATGACGATCAGTAAAGAAAGTTAGCGATTATATCAGTATCCCACTTAATCAGACGCAGCTATAGAATATTAGGACATTGTTTCTCAGACTATTAGGAGCCTCGATTGCACACATGTTGTGCTCAAAACACTGCAATGGCATTCATATACATATGTGAACAGGAAGGAGTCCATAGGCAGGTGATTGTGATGCATCCTATAACATCTGGAATGTATGTGCAAATTTCCCTGGCTTTTGTCATGACTTACATTTTGACACAATCCGCTGTGTTTAATCATTTCAGAGACCCATTACAGCAGATGGCATATTAGTATGTCAGGCTCCTGTCGTAACTCTTATATTTTGACACAGTGTGATGGGGTACACCCCGCCCCTGTGTGCACATGTATTATTTTGTTGCATTATTTAAATGTACTGTTTTGTGTATTTAAAAAAACATGCAGTTTTATTGTTATTATTGTTTGCTGCCTGGATTGGGTTAAAATTTCCCATCCAGATAAATTCATCAGATTTCGTGGTCAACAGTAAATGATTATTGACAAACTGGCTGTTGACCACGCATATGAGAAACCTAGTGCCGAATGTGGTCGGTTAAACTAGGTAATTGATAGCCAGTTTATCCCTCGTCTACAATATAAAAACAAGCAGCTTTGGCTGAACGACGTGGTGTGTTCATAGGAGGAACGAGAGCTGTGAGTTACAGAGAATGAAAACATAAAATAATAACAATTGCTGCCCGTGCTGGGTTTACACCAGCACACTACTTGTTGATTTATTTTACCTGTTTGTTTTGGCCATCGTGCCGTTTTCTTTGTATCACTGTTATGTTTGGTTCAAACCTTTGTTTTGTTTATTTATTATTAAAATGCAAGCAAGCAGCGCATTCATACCCCAGTGCTGTCTGTGTCTGCCTACTTCCAGGTCACACCACCCAGCCAACCTGCCACACACGGTCCACTGTGTTTGATCATTTCAGGGACCTAGTGCACCAGCTGGAATATTAGTAGATAAGTACTTTAATAATACCTGGATAATTCAATATCTGTAGTCTGTACTTAATTCTATACTAGAGGTTTTGAATGAGATTCATTCACTTGTTTTAACCATTTGTATCCTTACGGAACGTTTATTGTATTGCTAAAATGATATACATTAATTTGCATCCAGTGTAATATTGCTACAAGGAAATGCTCAACGTAACTTGAAATGACAACTGACCTCTACTGTATATTTTATTTTAATTATACAGATAAAAACCTAAGAGGCTCCTGGTCCAGGCCCTGGTACTCTCCCACCTAGACTACTGCAACTCCCTCCTGGCTGGCCTCCCTGCGTCCGCCACCTGTCCACTCCAGCTCATCCAGAACTCTGCTGCCCGCCTGGTGTTTTCTCTGCCTCGCTTCGCCCACGCTACTCCACTACTCCGCTCGCTCCACTAGCTCCCGATCACCGCTCGCATCCAGTTCAAGACTCTTGTACTAGCCTACAGATGCCTTGACCAGACTGCACCCAGCTACCTCCAGACCCTTATCTCTCCCTACACCCCCACTCGACCTCTCCGCTCTGCCTGCACTAGAAGACTGGCTCTACCTCCGCTACGCTCCCCTGCTTCCAGAGCCCGCTCCTTCTCCACCCTTGCTCTGCAGTGGTGGAATGACCTTCCTACAGATGTCAGGACTGCCCAGTCCCTGACCACATTCCGGCGCCTCCTTAAGACTCACCTCTTCAAACAGCACCTGTAGAACTCCTCTGTTTGTATCCTGGGAAACTATAACCCTTCATTTAAATGCGCTTTATTTTGCTCTTATCTGCCCCCTATTTTTACTGCATTTAATCCTGTACTTCAGAATACTGTAATCTGCCAAGTGTTTAACCTGTAGTATTTTGTATTTAATCATATCCTGATGTAACTATCACTATCTGCTGTATTATTGAATTGTGTTTTGTCACACTTGTACTTTGCTTGAACAAAAGTTACTGTATTTATCTTGCTCTTATTGTATTACTTGTATTGTAACACTTGAAATGTATTTGCTTACGATTGTAAGTCGCCCTGGATAAGGGTGTCTGCTAAGAAATAAATAATAATAATAATAATGAGCAAATAAAGCCATTTTGGTATAGAAAGGTTTAAACGGCATAGTATATATTACAATAAAGTTTATTTACAGATGATGGTGGATTTGCAATGCGTTCTAGACTTTTAACACTGGATCCTCCTTAGAATGTTCTTCCCGGGGAAGCCACCAGGGCCAGGGCGGTCAGACTTTTTTTCACTTACTGTATGTACACATACACTTCCATCTTCACACATTTCCATCCATGTAAGGAAGTCCATGACAGGTAAGATGTATGGAATTAGTTGTTAGCTACAACTAATACATGAAGTTCCAGCTCTGAATTAGGCTGTGGTATTGAATTCATCAGTGAGTTTGTCATAATTGGTAATGTATACCTGTGCTAGTTGTTTGGAGTGTAGAACTGGGGGATAAATTATAGAGCTTAAAGTCACATTCCCTACATCCTCTGGCTATACAACTGCTGCTTCAGACAGGTGTTTGCAAGAAAGTCAAATGTGCTAAAGAAAGGTCATTGTTGAAAAGGGGAGTGTGGTACAGCATTGTATTTTAGAATTAATGAAATTTCCAACATTACAGACCAGTCCAGCCTCTCTCTATAGTAAAGCATAAGCCACTTATTAAAGCACAGCACATTGACGTATGGTACAGTAATACAGTAAATGCTTTGTGTAGAAATAGATAAAGCATTGTAAGCTTCAAAATGACTATGCAAATGTCGCTTTTGTAAGGGATACTACCAATGAATTAGTCATGAGTTAAACTGACAAATATGTTAGTCATAAGAGACAGCGCAAGTGTACTAAATGTAAATGCTTCTTTTTAATACCCTGATTAAAATATAAAGAGTAATGTTTTAAAAGTTATTACATAAGAAGAAAGGATGGATTACAGCACAGCTGTCAGGAGGGTTATCAAGGCACAGGACAGCTGAACGCTGGTCAAGGATGTATCCTTCAGTAAATGAATGATCTCAAACACAACTCCTGATACTCTGCAGGGACTATGTTGAATAGAAGGAAAGAACAGGTGGTGTGACTGTTTTGAAGCAGCCACCACGATAACAAGCCAGGAATGCAAATACAAGACTTATAAATTGCATGGACTAGCTCAGAGAAGTGTCTGCAGGGCCAGGTAGCGATTAGGACCCAGGGGGCTGTTTCTTCTACACAATTACATCCTGTAGAAATGTCCTACATGTCCTACAACAGTAATATTTATTCAACAGGGTTGCACCGAAATGTCCTACAACAGTAATATTTATTCAACAGGGTTGCACCTTTGCTTGTTTTTGACAAGGAGAAACTGATCGTTCAATTTTATTCTGTATTGTTTATTTTAGTTGCAGAACAGGACTCCTGTTATATAAAAAAAATAAAAAATAACATGGTATATCATGGTAAAAGCATTCACAGTATAAGTGGTAAGCATAAAACACAGTGGAAGCATGGTAAATGTACAGTATTAGCATGATGAAAGCAATGCAAACTGTACAGTAAACTGCACTGTGAACTTACAATACTAAGCTTTCATATAGGTTAAAAAGTACCAAGGTACTGGACAGAATGGGTAGTAACAGGCTATTTACTGTAAGCTCCCTAGCAATTACCTATAATCTTGAAAATGGATGCCATCAGTGGCAGCAGGTGGACATGAAGCTTGAAGCAGCAAAAATGCCACCCAGAAGGGAAGAAGCAGAAGATCTCATGTTAGAGTTCATTAACCTCCACTTAGGAAACAATTTGTGCCCCTTAAAAGGCCGGCCGATGGTTTATAGTATAGCTGTAAGCCACTCTGTTCCTTCCTTCCTTCCTTCCTTCCTGTAGGCTTGCGAGAGACCAAGGGCAGAAGGATATTATTAGACTGTTTCAGCGTGAAATGGAGAATCAAAATCCCATTTCCTGTACTTCATGGTTCATGTCAACCTCTGTTATCAGTCACTGTCCTGACATTTAGTCCCATACCATTTGAAAACAGGCTGTATGTAGGGTTTAGTGACCCACGTTTAAAAAGGGGTCTCTTTTTTTAACTCTTTATTCTCTACATGACTTCAACATTCAGTACCAGCAAAAGTATTCACAGTTTATACTGCTACTAAGTTGTGTATCAAACCAGTGTTTTCATAGATAAATAGACACAGGGGTTGGATCCTGCTGTCAATAGGATGAACAGAGTGGCAGCAGGTCTGGAAGGTTTTAACTTGTTCTGGAAAGATACATGAGCATTCCTCAGCCCTAACAGCCCTAATTACGACAGTGATACAAGAGCTGGACTTCTGAAGAAAATTATGTTCACCACTAAAGCCTACAGATTCAACATTATTTATTGTTTTAGAATAAATTTGTGCAGTCAAGTATGGAAGAAACTGCCAAATAAGCACCTACTCAATCAAAGCCTGTCAGTTCTGCTGTCTTGCCATTCAGTCTAAAGTAGACTTTCCACAATAAAATACATGTTTCAGATATTATTTTTGCCTAAACTTGGGGGGGAGCCTATTTACACATAGTTCGTACTGTAGTGTAAATTGTTTGTGTGTGTGTGTGTGTGTGTGCATGTCCTGGCCCTGTATATTCTAAAACACATTTACAAAAATATTTTTGAACTGAATGTGCAACTGTAGACAGCAACAAGCTTTTTTTTTTTTTCAATCTATACTAACAATACTATGGACATATGGCTGTTTCTATGATGATGATGATAATAATAATAATAATAATAATAATAATAATAATAATAATAATAATAATAAAAGCACTGTACAGTTTGGAACAATACCACTAAAAACAAGAAAACAAATTACACAGCATACAGTTAAAAATAAAACAGATTATAAAATAAAACATTGTACAGTGACATAAGCAGCAGTGTGGAGTAGTGGTTAGGACTCTGGACTCTTGACCGGAGGGTCATGGGTTCAATCCCAGGTGGAGGACACTGCTGCTGTACCCTTGAGCAAGGTACTTTACCTAGATTGCTCCAATAAAAAACCCAGCTGTATGAATGGATAATTGTATGTAAAAATAATGTGATATCTGTATAATGTGAAATAATGTATAATGTGATATCTTGTAACAATTGTAAGTCGCCCCGGATAAGGGTGTCTGCTAAGAAATAAATAATAATAATAATAAGCCTAACCATGATGAAATACCTGTACATAGAGATGTGTTTTTCACCCATAGATCGAAGCTTAGCCTTTGGAATCCTTAACAGACCCGAATTCACAGAGCGAAGGTTACGAGTGGGAAGGTACCTCGTTAACAATTCAGAAATGTGATTTGGGGTCAAACCATTTTGAGTCGTATAAGTTAGCAGTCAAATTTTAAAATCAATCCTGCTCTTAACCGGCAACCAATGCAGAGAGGCAAGAACTGGTGTAATACGAGCACCCAATTTGGAGACAGTGAAAATGTGAGCGGCAGAGTTCTGAATGTATTGCAGCCTACCAATAGCAGCCTTGGAAGCACCAGCAAGCAGAGCATTACACTAATCAAGCCAGGAGGAAACAAAGGCATGCCCAGCCTCTCTGCATCAGGCATGGACAAGATAGAGTGCAGACGGGGTATGTTCCAGAGATGAAAAAAATGGACCCCTTCGTGACATTACGGATATGAGACTTGAAGATTAAACAAGGGTCGAAAACCACACCCAGATTCCTAACTTCAGAACTAGATTAAACTTTGAGGCCGTCAATCACCATACTAAAACAATCAATGTTTCTCAGTTGTCGAGGAGAGCCAAGCAGTATTACTTCTGTTTTGTTGCCATTTAGCTGCAAAAAATGTTGCCTCATCCATACTTTAATCTCAGACAAACAATTATTAAGTACAGAGACAGCCACGTTTGTATCAGGTGTAGTCTGAATATATAATTGTGTGTCGTCTGCGTATGAGTGAAAGCTCACACCATGACGACGTATAATCTGTCCAAGTGGCAGCATATAGATGTTAAAAAGTAAGGGTCCTAAAATGGAGCCCTGTGGCACACCTGTAGATACTGAACTAGGGTCGGATGTATAACCGCCCAAAGAATCGCACTGTTTATGATCTGACGAATATGCTCTAAACCACTGTAAAACAGTGCCAGCAATACCCACACAGCATTCCAAACAATTGATTAGAATGAAGTGGTTTACAGTGTCAAAAGCAGCACTGAGGTCTAACAAGACCAAAATGGTCAGTGCACCTGAATCAACGGCCATGAAAAGATCGTTAACAACCTTAAAAAGGGCTGTTTCAGTGTGATGTGTGTTGTGATCTAAAACCTGACTGCAAGGGTTCATAGATGTAACATTTCAAGAGATGGCTCTGTAACTGATGAGCCACCACATGTTCCAAAACTTTGGACAGAAATGGCAGATTGGAAATAGGCCTATAATTACAGAGAACATCTGGATTGAGATTTGTGTTTTTTTGGGGTTTTTTTAGCAAAGGAGTCCCACCGGCATATTTTAAATGCTAACAGAACTACTCCAGTACTCAGTGATGTATTGATGATGTCAGTCACCACCGAGCTGAGAACTGGGAATTGAGACACAATAAGTGATGTTGGTGCTGGATCCAAGAAAAAAGAGGTCAGTTTCATTTTAGTGAATATTTCAACCAAGCTAGAAGAAGTAACCTCAGCGAAATAGGACAAGTAAGTAAACACTGATGTGGCAGATGGCAAGACAGAACAGAACATGACAGTTGATGTATAATATTGTCAATTTTACTCATGAAGTAGTCAAGAAACTTGTCACGTTGCTCTTTAGAGCCGGTGGGTGTAGACACACGTTTTGGTTGCAACATATGATTTATTGCTGAAAAGAGGTGCCTGGGATTTGCAGAACCGTCTCTAATAAGGTTAGAATAAAAAAGCAATCTGTCTGAATTTAAGGCATGCCTGTATGCCAATTTATGCTCCCTCCATAGTTGAAAACAGTCAAACCAGTGTCCCTCCACCTGGGTTCAAGCCTACGCCCTGCTGTTTTCATGGAGCACAGCTGATCATGGTGAACAATGCGTGTAGGAAACTACACGTTTTCTCGGGAGCTAAACTACCAAGAACATTACCTAACTTTGTGTTATAAGACTCCACCATATCCACCAACGGCAGGAGATGAATGTCATATAGTGATGTAGCAAAATGCAATTGAATTGATAAATTTAACATTGTGAAATTTAACAGTATATTTAGCTCTGATTACCTTTACTGGTAGGTCCAAGTTAAACAAAATGGCCACGTGATCAGAAATGGTCAGATCAAGTAATCTTATGTTTTTGTGATTTATTTTTTGGATAAGCATGATCTATTTGCCCTTGTGTAATGTATGTTACATAACTGGTAAATGAAAATGGGGGACTTAATTCAATATTGATTGTGAAATTGCACTAAATACAAAAGTAATATAGAAATACTACTAAAAATACTATACAAGTCAACGCATTACCAAAGTGGCAACCTGGCTATGGTAAATGGCATGTTTATTTGATTATAATTAATATGTGATGCTAATATACATTTAAACAACAGGGTGCACTAAAAAACATGTTTTTGTTATTCAGCAAAAATAAAGGCAATGTGCCATAGAGCAGCTGACGTTTTATAGTTTAATGTGACTCGTATAAGCCAAATGAATGGTTATCTTTGCCTTTTAGTAGGAAAAATACAATTTTAAAAAAGGAATAAGCAGATAGGATCACTCCATTTTTTTAATCTTTTTTAAAATACAGAAAAGAAATAGCGAGGAACCATTGCAAACCAAATACATCATGTATTTTGGAAGCACACAGGGTGTTATTTTAAAGCGGGTGAATGCATCACCCCTGGGGGAACACCCCAGTTGGATTAATATACAGTTAAAGGAGCGGCAGTATTTAGATCTGCCACTATACTGTATATACCATTAAAACAGACTCCAGGGTGTGAATAGTTGTTTTGCTTTGTGTCTTACCTGGATTAATTGCCAGTCAGAATTGCCACACTTTGAAAGGGACATTGCCATGTGTGGTTCATTAAGAGCCTCTTAATATCTTCAAATCTTTGTTACTATGGTAGGTGCTCTGAGAATAAATGTTAGCACCTATTTAAATGCAATTGTATGATTTTGTGAAATGAATTATGTGATTTCAAGGAGTGAATTCCTGTACAGAATGTATTGGAGTTCATTGAGAATCAAGGACATCCAAGTTACTTGTGTAATGAACAGAGGGGCCATTACATGCAGGCAAGAAGAGAACAGATATGTTGTACTGACATGTTATTCTGACTAACTCTCCTGAATAGAAATGTACTCTGGTTAAAGGGATTTCTTGAAGGCTTGATATCCTATTACATTTGTTCTGTATCATTATCACTTATATATGGGGATGTTATATGTTTTCAAAACCACCATCTGCCACACCTATTACCTCTAGTATCTCATTTAAGCTGGAGACTTCAAATTTCAGATAATGGAAACTCCGCCAAAATCTAACAGCACCCTTCACTTTGACCTGTGGCCGCTGTATTGACTTTTGTGACTTTTTGGTTTCTGAATAATAAAGATCTTTTACGTATTGGCTTATTTTTATTTATTTATTTTTTGCAATGTTGCCCGCACCACATTGTCAAATCCTTATATATCAGAAACTATCTGAGGTAGTGGATTTGTATTTTCTGGGTTACATAAACCCTGCATGCTTTATATGTTGGTGACCATGGTGTTGACCTGTGACCTATATGGCTGCCATATCGAGGTGATGTGGCCTTTAAAGTTACAGCTCCATACAGACAGTGCACTTTGAGCTACTGTCTTAATGCTTTGACACAAGGTCTTTATAGTTGGTACACAGTTGTATTCTATGATTCTGTTAAAAGTGGTGCCCAGTGAACATTAACCGATCTGATACAGACCCCTCACATTCAAACACTGTCTTTTCAAGCTGTATTCTATTATTCTCTCAATAAAGTCTCATCACAGATGGTGTCAAGTACAAATAACCTTTTCACAGCCACATTGTTTTAAACCTCTGGCTATATAAATGATGTTTTTTCACATTTCCATATTACTTCATGTTTACAAACCATTCAATCTCATATGACATATCCCTTGTATTATGCTACCGGGGATTCTTTGTTTTTGACCTGTGTAGTGACACAGGGCAGATGTGTTCTTATATATAATGTAATTGCTTTTTAAATAGTTTTTCCAAACATGAACAAGAACACAGGTGTCCAGAGCAGTTTTAAACTTGACAAATAATAATTGCAACAGAAATTTCACTAGACGCTGATATACAGTAGAACATACATGCTGTAATAAGATACTAGACTATGAAAATTATAATATAAAAAGCTATACTTATCACAAAGGTATTAAATAGTTGAAAGAAAATTGCACATTTGCACAAACATACTGATTAATTATTTCTCTGGAGAGACCAGCCTAGCACTTGGATTACTTTGATCTCTAAGGAATGAACTGATATGCACTTGGACTGCAAGGCTGTCCTTAGAATCAGGGTGAAAATGTCCTTGAAGCACAATGGTTCTTGGGTATCTGTTTATACCTCAGGTTAGTGTTCACAGAGTAAATCCAGATGGTTCTTAGAAAATTCCAAAATATCTCTCTCTCCCCCCCCCCCCCCCCCCCCAAGAAAAATACAGTGTTTAGGCAGGGCAGCAACTGCATAAAAACTCAAGAAACAACTTACAGTAGTTGCTGGAAACATAAGTAAAATGATTGTTCTGTGAACCATATTTCCTTGTTAGTTTAACACTGTTAAAATGAATTAATTCGTCTTTGCCTTTGCACTTGCTTCAAAACAAAGGCCCTTAGAGTATCTGTGTTGCTTCTGGGCCCAGCTGAATAAAAAAGCTGTTCTGAGCCAGTGAACAGAACCACATTAGCTCAGGAAAGTTTATGCTCAGGTGGATATCTGCTCATTCGTCCCTGTTTGCAGCCTGATTTGATTTCACAAGTAAGCTAAACGCTGCCAAGAATGAGTAGCTGTGAATGTCTGACAGGATGTGTTGAGCTAAGCCCACTGTGCTACCTAGACCTTATTGATCTGCATGAGCTGTGGGAATAAGCTTTGTGTTAACAAGCTGTGCGCTCTTTGGGAAGTGCTTTATGAAGCAGCTGCAGTGCTTCTGAACTCCATCTTGTTAACTATCCATATTCCCCCTCAAGAAAAAACAATCATTCTGCTTTAACAGCTGTTTTTCAGAACCAAACTGTCCTGAATGTGCTTGTTAACACGATCATTTCATGGAATCGTATATGAAGTACTTTCTTGGAAACTAAATCCTTTACAGTGTTTTTGTAATAAGGCAGGACTTAGAAGATTGTCTGGAAAATTGAAAAAAGATCAAGCTGACTGGTTTCTAAATCAGATTTATAAAACACAAGCACAATGGCACTGGTTTCTGATTTCTAAATCAGGACGTTTAGTACTTGTAGTTCTATTTCATACAGTATACTGTATGGAACAAGAAACATTTCTCTAATTTACAAATAAGTAACAAAGTTCTTCTTGTTTAGAAAATAGTCTACAAACCAGAATACAAATATATTCATACCATGTCTCGTAAGCAATAAATCGAGTCAGGGTGTGCACGTGCATTAAGCTAAATCAACGTACTGTACTTTAACAAAGCCTGATGTTTATGTCAGTGGTTGCTAAAGTTTTGGTTTGGAGCTAATGCAATTTTCTATATTTTTAGGATATATATATATAAACAAGATATTTAAAACCACGTTTTTATAAATCCATTCTGAAAGTTTCCAAAATATTATATGCACCCCCTCCCCCCCCCCATTACAAAATGTTACCCCTGTATGTGTGATATACAGTAAAGGTATTAGAGGTATCGTTTGTTCAAGGTTTATGTCATTCATATTGTTTCACAATGAGCAGCAAAAACTGTAAGTAATAATGACAGAGGTGGTGTGTCATGTTTATGTAAGCTTTATCCTACTTAAGCTCAGGGGAAAGGTTTTGGTTCAAGGGCAAGGTAAACAACTTTGATGCCCATATAACAATATGAAAATGATGTGTTTGCCACCTACCGGAATCTAAAATTCCTTTTAAACCTGATACTGCCTAACACTCATGAGTTGCTGTACAGTATATCACTGTGGCTTTCAATCAAATAGTTGAATCAAACTAAAAGCTGTTTTTTGTTTGCTTACTGTAACATGCATTATCTTTGAATAAATGCTAGTATCATACATGCCAACAGTCACTATATGATTGGGACAGTCCCAATTTCCTGGCAAATTTCCCGCGTCCCGATGCATAGTCTCGATATTTACACATAGAAACAAATTAATTTATTCTGCACAGTAGAGTTAGTGAAAACCACACTCTGTGCTCTTCATGCAGCTGACACATCTGCTGATCACTAACTTACCGGTATACAAAGGTAAGAACGCTTCATTGTGTCTATGTTTACTGTCATGCTGGTCGTGTGGTGTTGAGTTGAGGGGATACGGCTATTATTATATGATAGTGTTTTTTGTGTATGACCCCTCCCATGTGTATGATGAGTATAACCCCCCCACCCACCCCAATATTGTTTGCAAATGCAGTACTGACAAATAGCAGTAGTAAATGAAAGATGATATTGCCGTTAACACTACATTTCATTTTCTGTCCTTATTGTTATTTTTGCCTAAACAGAATGTATGTACATCTGTTTTCCTTTTTTCATTTTGATTAGCCCTTTTCTCTAGATATGGTTCCGATTCTGATTTTATCATGACCCAATCGTCAAAATCTAGTCAGATGTTTTTGCTATTACCCTGTCACCATGATGTGTTTGCGGGTGATTATAGCATCACACTTAGACACAAAGGATTTTCAAAAAACAGTGTTATTGTATCAAACTCGCTTTACAGTAACGACAGTTAGCTGTTATCACCTGCTGGAAGGGTACAGGGACATCAGACACCTCCTCGTTCCCAGGCTGTGTCTGTCCCTCCGCGTCGCACTGCAAAATTATATTTTTAATCAGACAAAAAAAAGTGATGGGCCAGGGGGTAAAGCCATCTATGTATATTGGTTGCAATTTATTTTCTTATGTTGGCATCTACTTTTGTATGTATTTTAGTATGTACGATTGTAGGCTATGAATAAATATGTTTGACGTGCCATTTGTGTTTGTAGTTGTTAGTTATTATACATGTACAATAGAACTCCCTAACCCAATACACACTTTGTTTATAATTAATTGTTCGGTGAATTCCTCTAATCATGTTGAATGCATTTTCTCTGCCAATCTTTGCTCACCTCCGCGATAAATAAACTCAACATGACTAGAAGTAGTCACCAAACACTTACAGTATTATAAGATCATTTTATATGCATACAGACATGTGAAGATGAAGTGTATATTATTGTACATACAGTAAATGTGTGTGTTTGTGGGTGGGGGGAGTTTGACAACATGTATACTTACAAATGCGTTTAGGCAAAATCCATGTCCATGATGTGTTGCCTGACAGCCCTGGCTGTGGCACATTTCTCCGGGATGAATATTCTGAGGTGGCTCCAGTGGTTCAAGATGAGGCGCTTCTTCCTCCTCACTTTCCTCAAGTGTGTTGAGCGTTTCTTGGTCATCCAGCAATCTTTGACATATAGCTATGTTATGCAAGTTAACATGCTACGAAGATCCTAGCCACAGTTTGGGGGTTGTATTGATGCACACCCCTGATTTGTTGAGGCATCGAAACGTCATTTCTAGAAAACCAAATCACCTGTAAGGAAGCTTTATTGTAATAGTATTTACTATTAGGTTTGTATTTGTATAATTAAAAAAAAGTCTACAG
The DNA here is from genome assembly GCF_902713425.1 of Acipenser ruthenus. Taxonomy (NCBI): domain Eukaryota; kingdom Metazoa; phylum Chordata; class Actinopteri; order Acipenseriformes; family Acipenseridae; genus Acipenser; species Acipenser ruthenus. The sequence continues at coordinate 34,688,517 of NC_081189.1, read as the reverse complement.
TCAAGGTCAGTTGTCATATAATGTACGTATCCATAGTTCAAATAGGCTACAGTTGCATTGATAATTTCTTGGCAGTAACATTACACTGGGTGCAAATATCGGTATATCATTTTAGCAATACAACAAACATTTCGTAAGGTTACAAATGGTTAAAACAAGTGAATAAATCTCAATCACAAGTGTAGAAAAGGCTAAAATATTTTCATAACTACAAATATTGAATTATCTAGGTCAGTGGTTCTCAAACTTTTTTGTTTGCGGACCACCTGTGGTTTTTTTTGTGTCTGTTTTAATCTTGGCAGACCACGCAATAAGCAGTATAGGTTAATGAAAAATAAGCACATAAAAAATCACTATAATACAAACATATTAACATATTAAACTCGCAGTAAATATACACATTCTTGTGAGAGGTCTTTTGAAGTTTTAAAAAATGAGTGACATTCCTTTCGTCACATTTGATCTTTCAGAGGCACGACAAGAATTACAAGAAGCAAAACTTCTGTTGGAAAAATGCAACACAGCTCACACCTTGTCGTGTGTTACTTTACAAGCTGCTGTATTGAGTGCACGTGAGCACAATACATGAAAACTCCCTAATAAATACACTTTAGACACTCCAATACTATATATGACGGAGCGTTTATACATTTTTTTTTAACATGGAAATATTCTCCATGTATGCATTTTCTTTCTGCATCTGTAGCTGAGTTTTTAAGGTCTCAAATTTGGGGTTTGCAGTGGGATCTATAAGCTATGCTGCTGCTTCATTTCCATAATTGTGTAACCTTTCCAAGGACCACCTGAAAGGAGCCGGCAGACCATCAGTCAAATCTTTTTACACGGAATTGTCTTTAGCACATTTTATTCTGAATGGAAAATAACAACTACTTACAACCTCTGTCAAATATCAGAGTTGTTTACTTCTGGTTTGGTAACAGTGTATTGTTCCTTTATGAAAAAAAATATGTGATTAATGGAGTAAAGAGCTTTTTGAATCTAGCCTTATTACTTTACTGTGTGGTGAAGGCACTGATGCTGGTTTTCAGATCAGTGGTGTTTCTAATCAGTTATTGATTCTCAGGATGAAGCCCAGGTGTTAGGGGGAGTAACAGCATATTGACTATACCCTGCCTCATGTCAGTGTCAGCATCAGTGTGTGAAGGTCCCACTGCTGTGCTATTGCTAAATCAGAGAGACTTGGGTCAATACAGGATGCAGGGTTACGTTTTACTCTGTAAACATTCGCAATCTGTCCTTGAACACCACAGTAGTGTCGTTGTCTGCCCACTACAAAGGTCCCGCCAGTCCTCAAACCTGTTTTTATCATTTCTATTTTAAAATGGTTGTTTAATTGCATGATAATCATAAGAGGGGGTGGTCCATGAAGAATTTGAGTGAGTAAGGCCAGTAAGGTTATATGAGTCATACAGGGTGTGTCACAGTGCCATTGTATGTTACGCTCCAATTAGTTGGTGACCCTATCAAACTCTTTAAAGATGAATCTTTGTTTCTAGACATTTTAATACATCCAATCGAAGAGATATGTAGGTCTTTATTTTGCACAGTAAACTACATGACACATGCTTCTTTATATCTGCAAAACTACTACATTACCTAAGAGTTCCTAACATGGAGCCACAATCTACAGCATACATAAGTTAGGTGATTTGGGGGGTGGGGGGTGGTTGACAGGGCAGCGGCAATTAAACTCTGTGGTACAGTCAAGAAAGATGGTATGCAACAATTGACAGACGGCTGACTGTGTTGATGCCTGAAATGTGAGACATGTACTTACACTTAAATATCAAAGGTCCAGCAGGGCCTAATGTACTGTACATCTTCTATTTTTACATTTTAGCTTCCAAGGATTCTTTGCCATGCTCCACACCCCATAGTACCACATATTTTAGCCTTGCATCTTTTATTGAACATTGTGGAGGATCTTGTAAGGGAAATCTGAGATTTTCTACACCTGTTTAGCGAGATTCTACGATCAACCCAGGATGTCAGAGTCCCAGCTGCTCCATTTCAACCTCATCCACCTGGTGCCTACATAGTCCTCAAATGGGAACAAAACTGGAAATGTGCTTATAATATGTAGAGATATTGTGGGCATTGTGAATATTTTCACCAGCTTTAATCTCAAACCCTTTTTTTTTATCACATCTCTAGTTTTTGGAACAGCATGGAATAGGACTATATCATTAGAAGAATATTTACCTCAGTGCACTTTTTCCATTTTTCTTTATTTATGTCACCAGTAAGAACATTTATGTTACAATTTTTTTTTACAGGACTATTTATTAGTGTTTAGCCCTGTGTGTTATAAAGATGGGTAGTCATAGTGATATGGGGGGTTATATTACTCCAATATCATTTTATCTCTCAGTTATCATTTTTCTCTAAACTTGCCTTTATCTAGTTTTGATATTGCTTTGGGCTTGTCTGGAGATTCCAAAGAGCTGGGACTGAACTGCCTTCCTAGTTCAATTCAAATCATGTGATAATAAGCCCTCCCAACCAGTAACCCAGCTCAATTATAAGATTAAAAGACACATGTGCTTACTGTTTAACATGTGTGGCTTTTAATGAGATGTATGCCAATGTACTTACAAGTCCATAGAAACTCAATGGGCATGTGTTTTTTTTTTATTTTTTATTATTATTTAAAAAATCAGATCTTTGGTTAAACATGCTATCTTCACATTTTCTTGGAGTTTGTCAGGGCTGGTAAAATACAACTCCCTGTGGAATACTTTTGTAGTTTAACCTGGTTTCAATGTTCAGATTGATGAGTCAGTGGTGCAATGGAGTTTGCTTGCTAGAAAAATATGCTGTTCAGCACTGATCAATAACACTGACAGGAAGGTACAATGGAAATCTTTTGTTGAGTGTATTTAAGTTGCTGAGACATATTATACTGGATTTCTAAACGATTGTGATAGAAACACTGTAAGAATGATCTAGTGCTACCTCACAGATCCCCATAGATTATCTTTGCAGACAATTTACTATATGTACCGTGTGGTAGCTGACCGCGACTGGAGTTCAAAGTCAAGTCAAGGTCATCTACCACACGGTAGAGCCCATATCGAGAGGGCTCTATCGCGATTAAAAAATGATTTATTTCTTTATTTTTTCTTTAAAAAAACTTTACCTCGAACTTCTAATACTTCTGTTTGTAGACCTTTTGTTACGTGGTTTTTTTTATTGTAAAACTATGATACAAGCCAAACAACCTGATAGAAAGACATTTCAGATGGCTGTATCACATCAATATCAGGGCATTTCAGATGGCTGTATCACATCAATACCAGGGTCTGCTATATACAAATATGTAATATAATCCATTTTTAAGAATAAACTTGTTTATGGTTATTAGAGGGTTCTTTATAAGGGTATTCACTGGATCCCATAAACTCGCCCTACTTCCACATGCATGCAACAAGTCCTGGTTCATGTACCCGGTGATCCCAGTTCCGACGATCCTCAGTAACACACATGGTAGGAAGTAACAATTATTCATACAAAATGTAAACAAAACACAAACTAACCATTAATTTCCTGCAATGGTATAGTAGTAATAATTGAAAAATGGACCCTTTTTTTTTCTTTTAACTTTTATCTTGAGTTATAAATCTCTCATATGATGAGTGTCATTATCATATGTGAAATAACACTATGTCACGGTGAAAGGCAGTTACAGTGGGTCTTGTGCTGGTAGTTTTGAATAAGGGAGAGAATTGTTTAATTTCTACAGTATGTAAGCAATAGAAGATCTTTCTAAATTGGATATTGTATAGAAGGGCTTAAGATGAAAGCGCTTAATGCATGTAAAAAAAAGTTGACAACGGAAAAAAAATTAAATGGAATTTTAGTATCCATGAGCAATACATCTTTATTTGTCTCTTCAGCTTTCAGCACGGCACGCAGTTGGAAATTACACCTTTTGTGGACTTTTTTTTTCAGGAATGCAGGCCAAGAAGACACCCTTTGCAGTTTGGGGAACGGCTTCATTCTTTTTTATTTATTTATTTATTTATAAATTTAGTTGTTGCCAATTATTTTTACTATTTTCTCCCCAATTTGGAAACGGACAATTATGTTTAGGCTCAGCTCACCGCTACCACGCCTGCGCTGACTCGGGAGGGCGAAGACGAACACACTCCGAAGCGTCCTCCGAAGCGTGTGCTGTCAGCCGACCACTTTTTTTCACACTGCGGACTCACCATGCAGCCATCCAAGAGCTACAGCGTCGGAGGACAACACAGCTCTCGGGCAGCTTACAGGCAAGCCCGCAGGTGCCCGGCCAGACTACAGGTCGCTGGTGTGCGGTGAGCCGAGGACACCCTGGCTGACTTAACCTAACCCTTTCGGCCAATTGAGCGCCATCCCCTGGAAGCTCCCGTCCTCAGTCGGCAAAGGAATACCCTGGACTCGAACACGCGACGTCCAGACTATAGGACATATCCTGCACTCCACGTAGAGCACCTTTACTGGATGCGCCACTCGGGAGCACCCACGGCTTCATTCTTAAGGTAAAAATTATTATTATTTTATTTTAATGGGCTTGATCGTCATATGATTTACTTTCCTTAGTTGTACAGTACTTTGGCCTATAATAGCCTGTTCGTGGTGCACAACTGTATTGGATCACCTGAAGTAAAACTCATATCAGTTTTGATAGATAGTGGTTAAGATTAAATAGACTCAAGAAACAATATTATTAACTAGGTTGATACATTTTTTTGTGTGTGCTAGATTTATTTGTATTAGCAAATGCAGAAATGTTAAACATTTTCTGTGGGAGTAATCTCCTAAAAGTGCCTTAGTTTGTACTGCAGTTCTCCATATGGTTTTAATTTATACAACATATATTTTCTTTTAGAGGAATCCTTGAGAAACATGAAAAGCACTGTTGTGGACTGTGGCAGCCCTGCTGCTGTAAATATTGTGTGTGTGTGTGTGTGTGTGTGTGTGTGTATGTGTGCGTGAATGTAAGGTTGGCAGGGATGGGGTTAAATCTGTCCCAGCCAGCAATCATAGGTGTGGCCATTTCCCAATTAGGTAATTGATGTTAATTGGGGAGTGGCCACATGTATGAAATGACAATATGTCCACAACACTGATTTTCATTTTTCTCTGGGATTCCTCTAAAAGAAAATGCATGTTGTATACATTAATACCATGTGGAGAGCAAAACTTTCAGTTTTGTCTCTCGGACTAATTATAAATAATTAAATATAACATAAAATCATATATTCATAAATGAATATTCAGCTGGGGGATATTTTGAATGTGGCTTATAAACAGTTACAGGGAAAACACTGGTGGGTTGTGAGGAGTGGAGAACTAATAGTACTCTGGGGAGTTACATTCCCAGAATAAATTAGAGCCTTTACGCCCAGAATATTTTAATCTTGTGTTTAAAAAACAAATTGCTGCTACCGAGAGTCTATCTGATCTGGGTGTCCAGAGGTAAATGTGAATAGCTTTCTTCCCACTCATTAGATTCTTTTGGTGATGATGGGGTCACCATAGCAACAGTGTTGAGCCAGGTGTGCAGCTACAGCGCACAATGTACTGCAAGCAGGATGGGAGGGGGTGGATGTTTCCGGCACCAGCAGTGCCTGCATTACTCAAGTATTATTGTTGCTGCTCCATCACTCCTTGTAGTGTTATCACTGTCTGTTATCCACTGTGTTTGCAAGAGAAACAAACAGAGAGACAAACAGGCCATGACATTTAGAAGATAAACACCTCACTAATAAAATCTTAAATCAGTCTTGCAAAGTTTTACCTGACACTGATATTGTATTGAAAATCTTTCAACCCTTTTAGCCCATGTGAAGAGATGCACCTACTTTACTAGGCTTGAATTGCTTATGACACACTTTACCAAATCTTTCACAGAAATTTTGCGGTGCATTGTGTTATAAAACTAAGATCCATAAACCCTGCGTAGGGAAAAGAAACCATGATGATTTTGTTGACTAGTGCTGTATGTGTCTGATTCTTCCCTAATGGTACTTTTATGTAGGATGACTAATGCTCTATTGACGTAGTCCATTGATGCTTGTGGCATATTTTATTCCTTTTGTTCCTTATTTCCTGTACACAAATTGTGTCTGACTACTATAAGGTGTTAGTTATATGTGTGTGGCATTTGAAAAGGTGATTGCAGACATGAAAGGATATAAAAAATTAAGTTCTGGTTTTGTTCTTTTATTCATGCTCCTTTGCAACTATATACAGCCCAGAAGCACAGTTACAACCCCTCATCAGTAAGGCTGCCACATTTACATTTTTTTTTATAAACCTGTAAACCACCTGCAAAAAAACTGAAAAGCATAATTTAAATGATGGGCAATGGCTTGTCAAGAAAGAAAAAAATACTGGTATAGTAAATACAGTATACAATAAGAAGAACACATTACTTTTCAATTGGGCAATAAATATTACTTCACAATTACTGCTAAGCAGTACACAATACACTTTTCTAATAAACTAATAGGATATTAAAAGTGATTTCCACACAGGTGCTTCACTGATGGAGTACAGTGCATTTGGAAAACCTCATAGCTAATTTACATAGAGCACACTCTTAAACACACACCAATTGTCGGTTTAGTTTCACTTTTATTAAACATTCTGTAAATCTACAGTCAACTAACAAAATCAAGCAAAGAATAAGAATTAGAAATGTAATTAAACTAAAATACTATTAAACAAAACAGCATGCAAGTCTCTGTATTATTCTGGCAGAAGGTTGAACCAGCTGCACTGTAGACTTTTTTTGTATTTTCGTTCCCGCTGGTTGTTTGCCAGACCTGACACACAAGTACATAAAGAAAAATAAGTCTGCAGTCTTTGAACCAAAAAAATAAAAAGGTATAGGTTGTTTAATAATGAACCAGAATGCCATTCAGTCAGTATGTGAGTACAACACAATGCAAAATCATGGAAAAACTTGGTGGTATTTCTGGAAGGAGAATCTGCCCACTAATCAACACATCATATCCAAGCGCCATAAAAACTGTGTGGCTTGCATACATGTCGCTTCTTTTTGTTTGGCCTCCTCGTCCCTTGCAGCGTGCTTTGTCTGTGGGGGGAAGTGGCCCTGTGATCTACTTCCTATCCACAGCACTAGACTACATGATGTCATCATGTTTTTGCTAGCTGGCCAAAATTGCGGATAGCTGTCAGCACCCACGGACAAGGTCTCCGGACAAATTCATTATCATCATTAAATCTTCTGTTCAATTGCAATTTAAATCATCCACATTGCAGATTCTCCATACTGAAAATTAAGATCAATGCTACGGACGTCAGCTATGTAATGTTTTTGTTTATGGATTTTCAAAATGGTTATATGTAGTAAACTAATTGCAGGAGTTTATGCTTTAAAGGTGGCAGCCTCAGTGAATTCCCAGATACTTGGGATTCTTCCAAGTGACGCACATTGCGTTGCTGTGATTACCACAATCTCTCCAACCTTGTCAGCAAAAAACGGTACTTCTGCAAAATCTGTGCCTCACAATCCTCATGTGGGCTCTCAGTTATTGTCTGGAAATTATTTGCTCAATTAATCAATAAACACATTTGACCCGGTTTTGAACTGTTAGCATTTACTTAGAAAAAGCCATTAGATGAAATGTTGATCAGGTCACTGTTACAGACCTGGGAAGACAGTTGTAACCTAAAGATAAAAAAAAGGCTTCATAACCCATTCCCAGTCAACTGAGCCAACCTGACCCTTAAAATTCTATTGAACTAGCTTAAAAGCAATCTCAGCTTCAGTGCCACGTGTTTTGTTTTGTTTCCCAAGCTCACATAGGCAGGATTGTGCCGTGTCTTTGTTCTTTGACTAGAAAAAAATAACATTTTGTAGTAGCATTATTTTTAGCCATTTAAATATTTATATCTCATTTATGCCTGGTTTTGAGTGTGTTTTCTAATTTTGAAGCAGGTCTTTCTGCACACACACACATGTTTCCATTGTGCTCACTGTGAGACAAGCTTTCTGTTTAATAAAGGTTTGTTGAGATTAAGTAGAAAAGTGCCGAGCTTCTACAGCAAATGTAAGGGAAGATTTTGATACTGCATAAGCTTTATTATCTGTACACAAGCACTGAAAGACAGTTATGGAGATATAAATTCACATTAAACGGGATTGCAGCAGGTGTCACTGCATGTAATCAAAATAGCAAGTGCCACAATCCACAATTAAGAGTGGATTAACAGAATATTTGTGCTCTATTTAATTCCTGAAGAACTGCTTTTGAAATCAGTTTCAATTGCCTCAGCTTTGTCTGCAGTGAGTTATATTAATGTTATTATCTGGCACTTAGCATGGTGTGTATTTCAATATTTACAGAACTCTGACATAACAAATTAGTTAACTTGAGGTTAATATGTAGCCTGGGACATTAGTCTGTCATATATGTTTCATTGCATACATCATCATCACACATTAAAACAGCAATTGACTTGAAGAAAAAGGCTGAAAATTACCTCACAAGCACAGTGAACCAGTCCACGCAAATACAATTTTAAATTAATGTTAAGTGTATTAAAAAAAAATGTTTAGTGTCAATATAGACAAACAATGACAAAAAAAAGAATACTGCTGTCATGACAAGATGTGTGATTTGGGTAACAAAACCATGGAAATCCCCATCGGACAGTAAATCTCCAGGGGCCGGTTTTTCAAAACTTTTAATCTGGATCAAAGTGATGCAGATTTTGTAATTCTATATTTTGTGATCAAGATTACTTTTATCTGGATCGTTTTGATCTGGTTTTTCAGAAAATGTCACTGCTGGATTACATTTATCCAGATAACAAATAGTCACGATTACGAAATCCAGTTTTTGAAGTAGGCTAGTTCTTAATATTTATTTTTTAAGAGGCCTTATTTAACAAAATAAATAAGATTGTGGTAATAATGATTAATACACAGCTTTATTTTGTTATTTACACAGAGAATTGTGAGGGTCTGGAACCAACTCCCCAGTAATGTTGTTGAAGCTGACACCCTGGGATCCTTCAAGAAGCTGCTTGATGAGATTCTGGGATCAATAAGCTACTAACAACCAAACGAGCAAGATGGGCTGAATGGCCTCCTCTCGTTTGTAAACTTTCTTATGTTCTTCTTATGTTCTTATATATATATATATATATATATATATATATATATATATATATATATATATATATATATATATTTTTTAACAAAATCTAAATCACTTTTAATGTTAGTGCACATACTGTATACCACATGCAAATATTGGTTATTTTATTTATGCCCATTTAGCAGAAATTAAATAACTAAATCTAAATTGAATAAAAATAAAACTTTTTAAAAAAGGATATGTGTTTTTGGACACCTTCATCGTCTTCCTCGTCGGCCAGGAGTCCAGCATCTCTCAGATGAGCTTTAAGGAGGCGTAAGTGAAGGCGTATGTGTATGCTTTTTTTTTTTTTTTTGCTTGCATGGATACAAAACTTAAATAAATATGTAAATATAATATATTCTAACAATCAATTTGGACATATAACATGTGTTTGCTATGACAATTCAAATAAAATATCGATGTTTTATGATTATTTAAAAGCGAAATCCACCTCCTCCTAGGATCACAATAATCCTGGTATTTTGGATCAAAGTAATCCTGATCTCCTTGTTAAATTCTGAAAAACCCAATTGAAACATTTAAAATCGTGATTAAAAGTGCTATCGGATTACCAAAACGAAATCCGGATCACAGTAATCCCGATCGCATTTTGATGTGTTGAAAAACCCAATTGCACAATATAATCCAGATCAAAACGCAGAAATCCGATTACCAAAGCTTTGAAAAACCGGCCCCTGATTATTATTATTGAAGTTTGTTTGGCTCTTTTCTTTGTGACCGAAGATATATTTTGTTTTTTACAACAGCAATATTTGTGTGTGGTTAAATGAAGGCAGTCATGAACAATTGTAGTTTTTTGCATGTTGTTTACTTTAAAAGTATTTAATTTCAAACATGATGTTATGTAATATTAATATGTTTCACAGAAGCCCGTGGGTGAAAGCCCTTAATGTATATAGTGTGTGTGTGGGAATGTAATGTTTGGAGGGATGGGGTTAAATCTATCCCTGCCAGCAATCACAGGTGTGGCCATTCCCCATTTAGGTAATTGATGCTAATTGGGGAGTGGTCACATTTATAAAAGGAACCAGGATGCTGTGATTTGTGATTTGTGATTTGTGATTTGTGTTTTGTGTTTTGTGTTTTGTGTAGCAATGTGGTAGTGAAGGCTAATGCCCAGCCTACACATAGTTATTCTTTTTTTTTAAACATTTTATTTTGGCCCTCGTGACGTGTTTATTTTGTTACTGTGTTTGTGTTTGTTTTTGTTAAATAAACGTGCGCACTAGCGCACAGCTTTCTCTCTCTGGGTCTAATTCCTGCCAGTAGCCAGCCTGGGCCATGACGCTACCCTGTCAGAGTTGTATATGTGTATGAACAAATATTGTAATATAATGCGTTCAAAATAGTAAACCTGGAGCAGCTTTCACGGAGTAAATTCACCATGAAGATTCTGCGGCCCCTGGAAAGATGTATCGCCTGTCTGCTAGAATGAGACTGGTAATAGGATCCCAGATGTAGCCGAATAGTGATTTGTTTTCCACTGCAGAATCAATTCCTTTGATTCTGATTTACTGGGTCAATAAAAATCTTTCAGAAAATAAACTGATGTATTGATTCATCATTTTAGTAGCGATAATTTTTGTGTCCAACATTGGTTCATTTTATTAACCTTTTTTGATCTAATTGAGGCAAAAAAAGTGAGTTACTTAAATCAGGGGCAGGGTTGGGACCACTAAACTCATTTCACTGTACCCAAGACAGATTCAACCACTCCATCAATGATAAATGTGAAGTTTGTGGTCCCCGAGAGGCTCCCCTGGTAAAGGCACAGCCACATGATTATACAGTTTGGAGAATGCAGCTTCTAGCTCCTGTGTGTAAAGAAGCTTGGTCATGGGATCGCAGCTCATTTCTCCGGGACACTGGGGAGAAAATCAGGGGTAAAATACTTGTTGAGCTTTGTGCGAAGGCTTCAACCCACCTTATGACATTCTTGGTTTCTCTAATTTATTTGTTCTCAAAGAACTCTTATTCATTACAGTATATGGTAAAGGCCTCAGGCTTCATAAATAATGCTGATGGATTGAACAAGGAAAGGACCAAATACTTTTTCAATAGGTTATCTGTCCTGTGACTAATCATTTCCATGTTGACTTATTCACTCACAACTGATTAAGTGTTCTTCACTTTGGTTCATTGTCCAGCTTAAAAGGCCACTGATTTTGAATTTCATGTTAGCAGATATGTATGCTGGATTCACAGATGTACTGATTCATAAAATTCCCTGATTCATAAAATTCCTAGATTTATTCCTTTTTAAATATGAATTCCCTGGAAGCACAGAAGAGGGATAATCTCTTTCAGAAACATCTCCTTTTCCAAAACAAATAAGCTGTGCAGAAGCAAAGGCAAAGGGAAATTTTCATAAAGGAATAAGATTATTTTAACAATTTAAGTTCAAATATTGTTCTGTGTAGTTTCTTGATAAATGTTTTGTACCATTGCAATAGTTTTTTTTTATCTTAAAAATAGAGCTTAATTTCTATACAGTACCATAGTTTTTCAAATATAGTGCACTATGAAAGTTAATAAACACAGTTTAAAGTAAGATAGAGATCCTACTTAGTATTATTCTTTGCTTTACCGCAAATACATTTGCTTTGCATGTTATATAAGTGGCGTTAAATGAAGAAGCCCAGTCATACCCACAATGTATGGGGTGTGCACAATATTTAGAAAATTGTGGTATGTGTTACTTGTTTATTCATTAGACGGCAGTACTGAGTAAAATACAGCAATAAGGGCCCTTTATGTCTCCACAATTCATTGTCATTACTGCCAAGAAGAAATGTATATACAAAATGTGTGCATAGAGAAGAAGAAACTTGCAGTACCTGCTTGTGAATCGTTAAGGTGACATGATTAGAATCAGCTTCACCACTGCTGGACAGTTGGTGTCATCAGCATAGGGAACCAATGTCTCCTACATCAAGATGAACAAGCAAAGTTTTGCTATGCAACTGACCAGCCAATCCCCTCAGGGGTCGAATGTGATCGCTTTAAGTTTGTTTCTTTGTAATACATATGTCACCTGTCTTTTACAATTAATGCTGCCTCAGTGCATTAAAGAACTCATGGTTAGTGCAACAACCTGCTACACTCTACTGAACAAGTCCTTGTGATGGGGAGACAATCAGATCTTAATCCGGCGAGTTTAGGGTTCATCTCTTTCAGTGACGGGAATCTTTCAAAAATAAAAAAAAACATTAAAAATAACTCACCCTTAAAAACTTAAGCAGCAATGCAATTATTGTGGTGATGTTAGAAAACACTTTATGTGTTTTAGTCATACAGTACCTGATGAAAATAGAATGGCATGGTGTCACCTCCGTTTGTACTGAGGACAAGCATTATGTGATAAGCATGAATCTATTAATAAATATTGAATATCAATTTAAAAATAAATAATTCATAATGAATACACAGAATTGAACTGAGGCATATTCAATTATGAACAGTTAAACTGTCTGTTGTCATTTAACATACACATTATGCATTTTACCTTAGTGATCAGACTTACTCATACTGCCTGTCTAAGGTTAGTAGCTCATATAACATATGATTATTGTAAATTGTGACCATTATTATTATTATTATTATTATTATTATTATTATTACAACTAGATAATTGGCTCTGTCTGTAATATTACCTTTAAAATAAAACAGGTAACTGAAATGGATAATTCAATCAGAGATAGTCCTCACTATTTCCCTACACATTGTTTTCTTCTTTTATTGGCTAGTTTGAGAGTGACAGTAAAATTTTTAAAAAAAGAAAGCAGAATTATTCAGCCTTTAGTCTCGTCCCACAATCCACCAGCCTATCCTCAAATCTACGGTAAAGTACGTGCATACATTATTACTGAAGTAATACTGCACGGATATTGTCGACTGACCAAATTACCGGCAGATGAAGATACCTGAAAATCAATTATGTGATGATATATTTTCTCCAGCTAGTTTTTTTAGTCCTTTTTTCTCTCTATTTTCAGACTGAAATGCACTAAAGGCATTTTGACTTGTTTACTATGATAAGGAAAGGGAAGGATGCCAGCTGTCTGTTTTTGTTTAATATGGAGTGGCTTATGATGACCTTCCTGTGTAGAACAAGACTGACCTTCAAAGGGCAGGCGATGTTTGGAAGCCATCTTAGGCAGATGCTATACTCAGGCAGCGTGGTCTTTTACTTTTACCCAGGCTTTGCCTTAGGCTGGATGAAACTGGTCCATGTATTGCCTCTGATTAGCCAATTTCAATGTGACTTATCAATCGATTTTTAAAAAAAAATTTATTTGTACTGAGAAACTCAAGCTAAATCCCGGTGGATTCATTGATGCAATCAGTTTTAATAGATAGATTCCAAACTACTTACATAGCTAGGTAATTGGACAATTATGGTAAAGCTCAGTAAAAAACATTGTATTTGTAATAACCATTGGTATAGCATGGTAAACTACACAATTACTGTGAAAAAAAATGAAGGCTGGTTCATCTAATTTGAGCTATCCTGGGTTATTATTATGGGTAAACATCCACAAGACATCATTAGTCATGTACACATAGACCCCTAAATTAGCAATTAAGTTAATTTGTATACAGTGCTGCCTGCTTAAATGACTATTTAATACATCTTGACTAATGACAAAATATTATTTACAAGATTCCAATATAAACAGTATGCAGTACATGTATGCATGCATGAGAAGAATGCTTTTGTTGTGTAGTATGCTACTGATACATTATTATTCCTTACAGGAAGTTTAGCATACCAGCAGTGACATTCTTTAAAAAGCGTTTCATATTCATTGTAAATATTTAAAGGCTGTTCTACTGAAATTTGAACAATACAGTATTTAAAGGCGCACAGCTCAATTATCAAGTTATAGAAATGCATCTGTCAGACATATTTATAATTTTTCACAATATACAGGTTGAATATTATCACTGTTTTTAGTTAAAACCAACCAATTGCTTTTCATAATCATGTTACAGCAGTAACAGTGGTCGAGAGAGATTTTGTTGCTTCGACAAATAAGCACAGCAGTATGATACTTAGATTAGAAACCTTTTCAGGGTCAGTAACGAAAAGTGTGGTCTCTTACAAACGCTGCTTTATGGTCATGTGGAGTTGTAATCTCATGGGATGATATGCTTGTAATGGTCCCTGGACACGTGAATAAAAATAACAAATAATTGAGCTGGTGCTGAAAAATACATTTGCAACCATATGCAGTGCACAAAATGCAGAAACAGTATGTTTTTTAATTATCTAAACTGTGGCAGATCTTAATATTGCTGTCCTTAAACGTATAAACTTGATTTTGTGGACCTCTTTTATCTGTATTTTTTTTTTAAATAGTAAAACAAAATTGATCATTATTTAAATCTGCAGCTGCAAAGACCAGTAATAGAGACTCCACATACTGTTCTGTCATGCTTTAAGAGATCTGCCTTTTTAACATTTCTTATGGCAGGCCAAGATTAGGGAGAAGTTTAAATTGTGAGCTTCTGGAAAAATCCGGAAGTCAAGATTAACCTCATTAGAGATGGCAGTTAGCTTGGAACTATTTGACTGCTTTAAATACTCTGCCTTGGAAAGTGCTGCCGGCTCCATTTGTATCTGCCTATTGACACCTGGATATAAACTGTAAGTACACTGACCTCCAGGGAGTCGTTTATAGATAGAGGTCCCTGTTCACAAAACTTCAACTCATGGGTTATTTAAAGGATGTTTTTTTTTCTTTCTATTTTGCTGAAATGAATGAACACATTATCTGCAATTTCATGAATATCATAGAAAATACACAGTACGGTGTCTTACACCCAGTGATATGTTCTGCTATATTGGTCTCTTCTTTTAGAAGATGTTATTTTTGTAGTTCATTTATGAATGTATTTGTTTATATATTTTTAATAAAAATAGCAGGGTTTCATGAAATGAAGAATTTGAAAAGGACACCATAATTTTGTATTTATTTCTATATATATTTTTTATTATTATTGAATATTATAAGGATGCCAGTAGCAATATTCTGTTATCACTTCAATATAGAATAGCATGCCACATTTTAGAGGGGGTTATAATCAGCAATGACAGTCTGATCATTTATGAGGAAATTTGCTCTTGCTGTAACCCTTAATATAGGAATTACTATATTTTATTTATAGTCCAGCCAGTATTTATGAATGGCATCATGTTCATTCATGAAAACTGCACTGTCCTTTAAAACAATCTCTCCATTCATTCTCTAGATCCCATCCCCCAACGATGAAGCCTCACCTTTACTTAAATTATAATAGCAGAGCCAACCGACAGCGAGGCATCAGTTTGTTTCAGAATCCCCCAGTGTGTGCGGCTTAGGGTCAGTTGTGATTAATCTGCAGATGGTAAAATCAGAGCAATTATGTATTCAGCTCAGTTCCACTTCCACCAGTGCGGATCTCTGTGCATTGTCCGCATTCACTGAGCAGCCGAATCAATTATATATTTCCGGCCAGAGCCTTTTATCTGCCTTCTGGAAAGCAGTGTGGTGCCACAAGATATGACTGTAAGTGTAGATCACAGGAATAGGCACATCGAGCTGTTTCTCCTAATATTTTGCACTTCATTAACACTCTTGCTGAAACCATAAAACGGTGCAGTGTGGGCCAGCAATGCGAGGAAGATGAGCTGTCAGAAGAGTGCGTGGTAAATACCAATGCCTGAAGCCTGATATCGTCTGATGGAGATGAGTAGGTGGGACCATATGACGGGGTTGTCATCATTAATAAGAGCAGCCACATAGTGATGGAAGGACACTGGAGTTATTAACATCACATGATGCTGTTTGATGGAAAGGGAACAAGGGTAATCTCAATCTCATTCCTGATTTGTTCAGCTTTTTTTATCACTTCTTTACATGCAATTTTGCAGAAAATTTAAGATTTCCGTATTTTTCCTAGGTTTCATGTCAATAACAGTCTTAGGGTTGCTTCATACTTCTGTCCCAGATGAATGCGATACGTCAGGAGCAGACAGCTATGAAAGCTGTGCAGCTTCACTATTTGCTGTACGAAGGACGCATCGCTTCGCAGCCTTTTTACTGCATAGCTGACATTCATACTTTAAATAAAGACTGCATTCGCATAATTGGAGTTTGTACCTCTTATACAAGAGGTTTTTAAAAAAATCAAAAGTGACGTCGTTGGTACATCTGTCCTCTCAACCACCAGAGAATCCAAAAGGGAGAATTGTATACATTAATTAGAGAGATGCAGGTAAGACATTGCTTGAATGACAGGTTTGATGACCTGTTAAACAGATTGGGGCCATTGCTTCAATACAAAAATACACAGCGATGCAGCGACACCTGCAGAAAGACTTGCAGTCACACTGGCAATTCCCAGCAAAGAGTGGCCGCAAGCTTCTGATTCCACTCTTTACTTCAGGGTTTTCTTGCTCTTCACAAATCAGTCCAACAGTTCTCCATCAGGCTTTATATTCTCTCCAGTCCTTTTCCATTTTTTTCTGAATTATACACCAACACTGATTTTATTATTTGGGCATCTCTATATTCTTTTAGTGAGGGATTATATAAATGTGGATGTTTACAAACTTATTCTATTAAAAGCTCCTTGAAGTCTTGCTCCATGATGGTTACCAGTGTACGACCATGCAGCAAATGTTGACATTTTTCAACATCATCTGACCCTATGCAATTTCATGGCGCAGATGCATGAGAAAACGCTGTGCGACTTTCCAAAAAAGAATGTGGAGTGTGGACCCTGTGCCTGTCGCACAGGGACGGAGACCGTCAACTCCGACCACAAATTATGTCGGTCAGAAGTATGAACCAGCCTTTAGTTGTGACTAATAAACTGAACAGACTTCCTATAGTGAACAGGCAGTCCTGGAATGGATCTGTTTGAAAACAGCAAGTGGGGCATTCTGCTTCCCTGGCATGGAGTCTAAGGAGAACCAATGCAAGTGATGCCAGTCTAGTTCAGTTGTCTTTTGAAGTTTAATATACACTGTCCTTTACTGTAAGGCATGATAGATGTAACTTGCAGATATGCATTCTGAAAGTACAAAGATTGTAAAGAAGTAAGGCAGTTATAACATACATTGTGTGACCTATGTACTAGAGATGTGCTGATACTCTGAATAATTATTATTATTTGTTTATTTAGCAGACACCTTTATCCAAGGTGATTTACAGAGACTAGGGTGTGTGAACTATGCATCAGCTGCAGAGTCACTTACAACTACATCTCACCCGAAAGGCGGCGCACAAGGAGGTCAAGTGACTTGCTCAGGGTCACCCAATGAGTCAGTGGCCGAGGTGGGATTTGAACTGGGGACCTCCTGGTTACAAGCCCTTTTCTTTAACCACTGGACCACACAGCCTCCTTATGTTAAAGTATTTGTAGGCAGGTATTAAATCAATCAAAACATGCCTATTTATTAATGTGTTGATTTCAAAATAAGAAAATGTGCCCTTCCCCCACCTTTACAACTGAGTACCAATAACTGGAATGAACTTCTGCATTGAAAAGCCAATTGGAAGAGATTTTTTTCTCTCATCCAGGGCGCTGACATATTTATTGCTGTACTGCATTACTGCCGTACCGAGGCCGTAAACTGACAATGAAAATATGTTGCAAAACTAGCAAACACAAGTGATTTGTCATGCAAACGTGACCTTTTGTTAAACCTAATCACAGATGACACCTTGCCCAGGACTACAATCACACAATTCACTGCAGAGACAATGCATTTCTAAGGAAACTCCAGAAAAATGCATTGTTTTGTGTTGAATAATTAACACATTTTATTCCATTTCATTAATACCATGTTTAGGAACTATATACTGTGTATATATATATATATATATATATATATATATATATATATATATATATATATATATATATATATATTAGTCACCTCAAAAATTATTGGCATCCTTGATAAAGATGAGCAAAAAAGCAAATAAATGGTATAAAATAAATAATACCAGTACTGAGCTATATTGTAATTTTCCAACATGTGGAATATATTTGATTTTATTAATGATTCAATGGAATCAACCAAAATGGAATTTTTATTATTGGCACCGTTGTTTTCAGTACTTTGTGCACCCTCCCCTTGCAAGGATAAAGGCACTGAGTCTTTTTCTATAATGTTTAATGAGATTGGAGAACACATTGGGACGGATCTTAGACCTCCATAGAGAATCTTTCCAGATCCTTGATCTCCTTCGGTCTGCGCTTATGGACTGTCCTCTTCAATTGAAACCACAGGTTTTCAATGGGGTTTAAGTCCGGAGACTGAGATGGCCATTGCAAAATGTTGATTTTGTGGTCAATTAACCATTTCTTTGTGGATTTTGATGTGTGCTTGGGGTCATTGTCTTGCTGGAAGACTCACTTGCGGCCAAGTTTCATGAGTTCATGATGCAGTTGACCTTAACAAGGGCCCCAGGACCAGTGGAAGCAAAACAGCCCCATAACATCAAAGATCCACCACCATATTTTACATCCTTCTTTCGACGCCAAACCCACCGCTGGTGTGCGTGGCCAAAGAGCTCTATTTTCATCTCATCTGACCATAGCACCCGGTTCCAATCGAAGTGCCAATGCTGTTTAACAAACTCCAGGCGCTTACGTTTGTTGGTTGCTCTCAATAAAGGCTTTTTTTCTGGCAACCCTTCCAAATAGCCTATTGGCATGGAGGTGGCATCTAATTGTAGATTTGGAGACTTGGTGCAACCAAGTTCTGTAATTCTCCAACTGTGACCCTTGGATTTTCCTTCGCCTCCTGAACCATCTGCCTCATTGTGCGTGGGGGCAAGATATACTTGCGTCCTCTACCAGGCAAGTTTACCACTGTTCCAGTGGTTTTGAACTTCTTAATTATTGCCCTAATAGTGGTAACTGGTAGATTTAGTTTTTTAGCTATTGTTTTGTACCCATTGCCTGATTTATGAAGGTCAACAACCATTTGTCTCTTTTCATTTGTGAGTTATTTGCCTTTCCCCATGGTGATGGATGACAAATGGATTTCATATGCGTGTTACCTCATTTTTATACCCCAGTGAAACAGGAAGCCATGGAAGGCCACAATACAGTTCCTTAAGACTGAGGTGAACTTGACGAAGTAGAATGTTAATGCAGATTTAATTTTGTTTGATTTTATTTATAAAAATCTTTAGGGGTGCCAATAATTCTGACACCTATCTTTTTGAGAAAAAATTGATTACTTGTTAATAAAAAACTTTTTCTCTGAGCAATTGTATTAGAATAAAAGAATAGGGTTTTACCATGTATTTGAGCATGAAAATAGCTCATTACCTGTGTTGTTTATTTTATACAGCCTTTTTTGCTCATCTTTATCAAGGGTGCCAATAATTTTGGAGGTGACTGTATATATATATATATATATATATATATATATATATATATATATATATATATATATATATATATATATATATATATATCTCACACTAGTCTTATTGTTATTATTTTAAGATGGGAGATCAAACTTGATTTAAAAATATGTGCTTCTCATGTCCTGAGTTTCTAGAAGTATCTATACCAGTTGGAATTCTGCTTTCATTAGATCTCAGAAGTTGACAAAAGCTGGTTCTAACATGGATAGAAAGTGGACTCAGTAAAGAGCACTGTTCTTGGTCAGAACTCAACCAATATCCTAGCATGGTGTTACAGGGCAGTGAGGTACAGTCTACAGATCCCATGGTGGTCTTGTGAACACCAGCATCTTGGCTATTATCCAATGCATGTAAAAAATGTTGGCCTGCCAGAACTTGTTGAGTGGTAGTGTCTGCTGGTATAAAACATCATGTATAATTCACTTATATTTTTTCAAACTGGAAAATACAAAAACCAAAATCCGCAAAATGTGTTTTGAACCACATGAATAAAATGCTTTTTTAATACCCATATGGTCAAAACAGCAGTAACTCAACATTGTTGTTGTCATGTTTTCTTGAGGTTAAACTTTTAATTGACCATGATGTCCCCCACTGAAATCACATCAAGCTCATCACAGCACTATAGAAATAGCGAGCATCCTCCTGACTGATATTTGTTTTAGCTTTGAATGAGGTATGAATACCACAACACAGACAACATCTGTTGTCAGTCTATAATCCAATTTTTAAATTCCACCTGTATACTAAAATTGCCTTCCAAAAACCCATGAACTACTGAGAGCTGATCAATATTATCACAGATTTTTATTTATGAATGTAGGCCTTATAATTAATTAAATATACTTTTAAATCTCAGTATACAGTATATACATACTGATTGCTTTCACATTAGTTTGAAATGTGTCTTCCAATTACATCTAGTCAGCCTCTAGATACCTGCTGGTTCACTATTAATTGGCCCTCTGTCCTGCTGTTCAGAACCTGGACTACAAGTGGCTCCCAGTTTCCAGGCCCATCATACTGCTCATTGTGAAGTACACTGAGAATCAGGGAGATGTGGACCTGAAAGAAGAAAAGGAAGCAACGACCTAGGCCTTAATGAAAAAAATGTTTTCACAGTACTTAATTGTGTGAGTACAAATTAATAGTCCATTGATATATGTTGAATTTGATTCCTGCAGGTTATTACTGTGCAGTATGAAAGTGGGTTTCTGCACAGGTGTACTGTATGGCAGCTGCAAACTCTACCTTGTAAGGATTTAGCCAGGAGGTTTGAACACACTGATTTTGGCTGATGTATGGAGATGGCTTTAGAACATTTGGATTTTGTGAGCCATATGCATAAAGCATATATTGTAATGTATTTCTTATCCAGAATATATTTCAAAATATACAATAATACAAAAACAAAATGGAATAAAAGTAACTTTTTTTTTTTACTGTTACTAGTATACTGCATATAATGATATAATTAAGGATATTTCAAAATATTGACAAATATAATTATACTCTAGTTACACCAATGATTGTGCTATAGCTACATGTATAACAGCAGTGCACTTAATATCAGTGTCAATGTCTTTATATTAATCTGCTTTTGATAGTCTTTAGTCTGTATAGTTATTGATGAAGTTATTGATCCAGGCGTTGTTTCAAATTAAACATAATTTAGTATGAATTTACTTTGGAATTTCTATCTTAATCCCTTAATATTGTGTTCTGTTTTGACAGTGCTTTAGAAAAATGTATTTTTAAAAAACGTTCTAAATGTTCAACTCTAAAGACTTGGACCCGTTTTTGAGAGGGTTCTGATTTCATCCAATTACATTTTACTGTTATTTTATTTTACTTAGCTTGTTTTTTGATTGTGTGAGGCATCATACAGGAAAAAGCTATGATTCAATGATGTATTCTATTTAAATGATTAAAATAGATGCATGTTTTTCTTTAGCAAGATACAGAAAAGTTATAAAATAAAAGTTGTTTTAAATATCAAGCATGCTTTTGTTCAATTAATTAATATCCATTGGTTTTCACAAATGATGTGCATTTTGATTTAATTAACATCATTGAATTTTGATGTTCTATACAAAATATTACAATTAAGGAAATTAAACACCCACAAACTGGGCAAAGTTTGTAGTTGTCCCACTGCATAAGTTTCAAAAACAGTCCAATAGTAAACCCATGGGGATCATTATATTCCGGATTGCCACAGTAGTTTTTATTTTTATATACACCGTTTTATGTACAATATTGTCCAGGAGAGAGACTTAATAACTGCACTCATTCCAGTTATATATCCTGCAGTGCCAGCCAAGTGAACTTACAGTAGCCAGGATAAGAATCAGGTTTCAGGGGTGAAAGGTCAGAGAAGGGAGGCATCAATTAAGTGCTTAACAAGAGCAACAAAAGTACCAGCAACAATACCCCAGACCTCTTTAACTGGCAAATAGATATATTCTCCAAATCGTCCTTAGCCACGTTTCCTAGTGGAAGTTCCAACTATAACGATGATTAGCATGACCAGGCCTCTGGAATGGTTGATTGAATGTCACTACAGAACATGAAATAACACAGTCTTTGTGCTTTATGACAGATTCCACCCCTTAGTTCAATTAGTGTTATCCAGTGGCTTGTGACTTGAAAAATATAAAAAATTAAAATGAGGGGGAAAATATGTATACTGTTATTCCATTGAAATTATGTTCTGATAAAACAAGAGAAATCTTGTATCAAAATTCTATATATGAAACTAGTTTACAAATACAGGTTAATTCATTGTAAATTATGCTAATTCGTTGTGTCAAACTGCCCGAATAGTTAAGATAAATGTGTATCTCCTGCTAGCAATTAGTCTACTCTGTGACAAGCAAAGCTGTTGCATGTAATAATCATATTAACTTTTTTTTTTTTTTTTTAAAGTAAACAGATTCCAGTATGGTACTGCTTTTTCTTCAGTTTTACAAAGACACAAGGCACAAGGCACAAGGCATTCAAATGACTTCCTTAAGGTTACTCAGTGTGTCAGCTGCTAAATTAGAATATGTTGCTCTTAATATGAAAGCAGTATATGACAATTAAAATGTTAAATCCTTTATTTGAATGATTTCCGTTGACCCTGCTAGTCTATGTTTACAGAATGGTTCACTTTAAATCACCATGGAATTTTACAAAAGGGAAGTGGAGTGGAGGTAAAATAACACACTATAGATGTAGTATGATGCCTCCCACTCATCAAAATGTCTAGACAGTCAATGAACAGAGATAAATGTATAAAATAGAGGCAATTCAGAAGAATGGCAATTAGCCTTGTTAGCCAAGGGGGGAAAAAGAGATAGAAACAATATATACGATGTTCTTTTATATATTTAGAAGTGGCAAATCTATTGACTAGCATAAAAGAAGGGTATGTTCTTTGATTCAGTTTGGGTAACTGGCAAAGGGTTTCCTTTTTTCTGCATCTCTGATACAAAAACAATCAATGGCTATGGTTTGTTTACAACGGCTTTTGGCACCCAGAACGGAATGTTCTTTTTCTAGATTTATGATGTCATTATACTATCATTGTACTATACTTTTCTAGATTTTCTAAATGCAGGTTCCAAGCCTGTTTGCATCAAATCCAAGGGACAGATTGAAGAATCACCTGTAATCCTGTTGCAAATCTTGTGTTAAAAGATGCTTCTCACACAACGTCCGAACAAATAACGCAAGGGCCAATGAAACTCGGCATAAAAAAAAGATGCCAACAAGAGGAAGGGCAATTGTCAAAAGTAAACGATAAGGAGTTTCAAAACATACATTTCTGAATATTTCTTAGCAGATGCTCTTATCCAGGGCAACTTACTTACAAGAAATCACATTATTTTTACCCATTTATACAGTTGGTTTTTTCAGCAGCAGTGTTCCTTACCGGGGATTGAACCCATGACCCTCTGGTCAAGAGTCCACAGCCCTAACCACTACTCCACACTGCTGCTCTCTCAATACAACAGAATCTATTTATAATGTACATTTTATTTTTAAATGAAGTCCTTAAAAGCGAAGTCCAAACAAACAAACACAACCAGGTGCATAGATCTCCAAATGCATGAAGTAATTAAAAGTCCAAAATGATCCGCACACTGATATAAATTACAAATAGTGTAGTCCAGATATACACACCTCCAGACTGTTGCTGATAACACCCCTGAAATCTCAACCGCAAGCAGACCTTGCCATGCAGCTCAATAACGCTAGCTTACAGTCCTTACTATCATAGCATCAAATCCTGCTGTTGGAAATTATTTTATAAGTACTTCTCTTACAATAATTATAATAGTAATAATAGCCTTCTTTGATAATTAATTGATTTAGGTGGTACCAGACACATTCAGTTTTACCTTGAATGAAGTTCATATTACAGTGTGCTATCACTAACATAGCCAATAAAACTTCATGCTGATTTGAACTCGGCTCTCGCCAAGATAAGCACCAACTAAGACGTAGCTTTACAGTAAACTAATGTGATCCATATGTGTCTCCATCCATTTGCGCTTCCTTCCATATGATGATGTAGATATCCTTCTGTCTGGTGTTAATGGCTGAAGTGTAATCCTGGCTCCAGGGATCAGCTTATTTTCCTCCCTGGCGCATCAGCACACACAACGGCTGCGATGCTGGCTCCGGGGATCAACCACAGTGCGGCCTCCCCAGCGCATCAGCAATTAGCATGACAACCGTCTGGATTGAGCTGTATGTGTAGTACTGTAACACTAAAAGATATATATATATATATATATATATATATATATATATATATATATATATATATATATAACCGTATTCTATAGTACAAGTATAACAAAGTGCAATAAAGCACAGTGAAAGCATAGTAAAGCATGGGTAAGCATTGTAAAGAATAGCAAGTTATGGTAAAACATATTAATAAACATGGATACGACGTTTCATGACATATTGTGATAATGTGCCCTTCAGTAAAACAAATTAATACCACACTTTATAAAGCAGTGATACTGACTGTGTGACACTATCACTGGGCCTAGTATGGATCCAATAGAAGGGATAATGCCTTCAGAGGTCTCCTTCCACAGTTTTGGGAATTCGAGTTGATGGATTTTGCATTCGATTTGATGGATTTTGCATTCGAGTTGATGGATTTTGCATTCGAGTTGATGGATTTTGCATTCGAATTGATGGATTTTGCATTCGATTTGATGGTTTTTGCATTCGAGTTGATGGATTTTGCAGTCATTAGCTGCAGCATGAAAGATGCTTAAAAGACACTGAAAGCCATGGAATACAGAGAGGTCCACACAGGTTTGAAAGTTGTGAACGCATAGAATACGATAACTGCCAATGCCAATATAACACACAAGAAATTAACTTAAACATATGGAAGAGAGGTATTTATAGACCTGTGTCCATTTATTTTCTAAATGTAACTGGAGCTTTTTTTTCAATCAAGGCTATATGGATATAATATGTTAGCAAATTATGTTTGTTTGAATGAAGAGCATTAAAATTAATAGATCGAGAATAATCCATCTGCTATATTTATATCTTCAATGTTAAATGCATCATGTTTTTAAATGCATTTTACCAATCAAATGTATGCATCCTAATTTAATTAGTAAATAATAATTTGATGCAATAGAATGGAAAAAAATGATTTATGTTCAATTAAAGTGTCTTAATTTGTTCCAAATACATAACAATCAACATTTCCTCAGTTTATTGCATAAACTTGTCATTAACCAATAATTGGGTCAATAAAAGTAACAATAATATTATTTAATAAATTGTTCTGTATTTATGTTTTTATATTAAAACAATAAAAATGGAAAGCATCTTGTCAATTCTTGTTTTCATGCTATATATTGATGAATCATTTAAAAAAGGGTGGTAGAAGAGTCCCTTGTTGGTCATTTTATCTTTAGAAGTATATTTATAAAGTTTTGAGAGTTTTGGGACTATGTGTTGGTTGTAAGTATGTGTGTAAATGGACTACCCATTTTTAAGGTTTTTTCGTTGATTGTAGCAAGTTATTAACTGTGCGGGAGAAATATTACAATTCCTCTTAAAAGAAAAGTTAAAATCCAAATTATCTCCATAGCCCTGTGTGCATCAGTTATTCTACATATCTTTTAACCCATTTATATAATTGTTAGACTAAGGGTATGTGAGCGTCATATGTGACAAGCACCACTCATCCATGATAAAAGGTTAAATCAGAGTAACTTGATCCCTGTCTGATTTATTGCCAGAACCTAATACAAAAATGCCCCCAAAGGAATATGAAAGCATTAGGGAGCAGCAGCCCCCACAAAATGCCCATGTCAATATCTGCAAGCACCAGATGCAATGACCCAGGATGACCTTGCTCCACTCCTACTCATGTTATAATGAAGAAGGAAGCATGTTTAATTTTTGTACCTCCCTTCTCCGTGACACAGGATGTAGACAGGATACCAGATGTTACTACAAAGGTGCTCTTCTGCCTTGACAGTTCCTGTTAATTGGTGCATCCTACCACTAAGGGTCCTAATGCAATTACACCTCACTTATGTGCTATTCATATGGTAACCTTAAGTGCTCAGCTCAGATATTAGTCTCGGAAGGCATTGCATTTGATTCCACTGTACTCTGTAAAGATGATCACAAGATAAATAATGCAGATATCCTTTACTGTATATATCAACCCAAGTCCCAGGTGAGGGCCTACCTGACGTAAAATCATAAAGAGTTTTTACTTTTAAGTTTGTGTGTAGCTTGGAGCAGTAGAAGCATTCAGCTGTTCACAGGGAAGAACAAAAGTAAGTGGTGAGTGAATTTCAGAACCTGTCTCCCAAACACAGGCATACACACAACAGTCTGCATGCTACTGAGGAGTCATTGCACTTATAGTGTGTAAAATGATACCTATAGTGCTTAAGTAACAGATAAACAAGGTTTACACAATGTATTTACTTATTTGGTCTTATTATAATACCATTGAATAGGGCTGTTGGGACAGGTGTGATTTCTACAATAAATCTTTTGCCCTGGATTTGTATTGCCTCTGGTGTTGAGGCATCTATTGTGTCATCCCTTGCAAAGAGAGATGTTATACTATATGAAATTGTGCTGCAATCCTTCAATGCATTTTAGAAAGGGATCACCGAATGTCCAGTTTTAAGAGGAGTAAAATTTGTGAACTCAAGGCATACTATTTAAGGGGTAATGGCTTTGCTGTGGCATGTTAAAGGTATTTATTTATTTGTCTGTTTAGGAAAAATAAAAGAACAATGTCCGGTTGTAGTATAGTGTAAATTACTGAGGACTAGTGAGGAACTTTTAGCCAATATGTTATTTCACAATACATCACAGAGAAACCCAACTCATGACATGAATAGTACCATATTCTCAATATTGGTATAGTTGATGACATCTGGTTTTAAAAAAACAAAAAAACAAAAAAAACATAGATGGGCACCAATTCTATTCAATGGCAAAGTCAATTCACAACCGGCCAACCTTTTCCCTCTTTTCAATGAAAATGACAATGGACTAAAGAAAGGTGGGTCCTCAATAGAAAACAAAACAATGTCTTGCTAAAACAGTTTTACATTTGCATGGTTATTGTGTTCACTTTGCCATGCTTTTAAATGGGTAATTCTTCTCTATGCTTTGGTTATTTACTGCGACTATTCCACACTTGTCCTTGCTTTTACAGTCACATTTTAAAAGTTCTCTCTGTGCTTTCCATGAAATCCGTGAGGTTTTTGTCAGGTCATTGTCATGTTTTCAGGGCTGTTCATTGAGCTGCACTTAGGAAATTAACTTGCAGAATTGCCACGTTGTGATGAAAATCTGTTTGTGTCGATATAGACAGGAAGTCAGTGAACTGCCTAAGGGCAGAGGTCAATTCCATTATCACAGATTGAATTGGCTTCCTGTTCAGCTATAGAACAATAATAAAAGTAAAACACTAATCGACAGCAGCCAGTAGCTGAAACGACATGGCCCTGCTTCATTGTGCTGTTTAATTTATCATTGTACTTTTGTCTTTAAAAAGGAAACTTGAATTCTGTAGATATGTATCCTACACTGTACATTTTGTCACTGTTAAATATGTTACCTTTGGCTACTCAGGGGACTTCCCATCTTTGTTTTATAAAGAAAAAAAACAAATCCTCTGAAAAACCAGCATCTGCCTTAACTGTTTCTGACAACCATAACACTGTTTTGTACAACAATAAAACAGGTCTCACAAGTTTTAAAATAATGATGTAGCTCTCAGAGGAACATGCATTGAAAATCCATTGAAAAACTAACATTGTGTTCATAGCAATTGTTTTGATGTTTGTTTTTTTGTTTGTTTTTTACTTTCTCCATGTCAAGAATTTGCAGAACAACAAAAGCCACTGTAAACTGATATTTCCATCCACCGTGGATTACCAGGAAGTCTTGAGAATACATTCTGTAATCCTCTCTGCCATGCATTTGTAAACAGTTAACACTGTGCACCTGCACTATACAAACACAGAAGAACACACAGTATGTTTTATTACACATACTCCACCATCATCCACAGCAGGAAACAAACAAATAAATATGTAAACAGTTTAGGATGCTAATGAACATAAGAATGTATATATTTAGTAAAGTGTTCTGTTTCTGACTCATAAGCAGCACAGTTTTTCTATCAAATGTGCTTTCGGTGGAAGTCCCATATTAATATTCCTGTTAATATTAGTGCAGGACACTCAATATTAAAATCTGACGCACAACGGTGTAGTTTTAACTAACAACAAGCTACTTGCATGCTAGTTTCGGTGAGCTAAACATCTATCCTGTTACTAACTGCATTAGAAAGGGGACTGAATTCCAAATATCTCTTTTAGGTTAAGGAAGCAAAACAAAAATTGAAAACAAAGGTAAAAGAAGGATGCCATTTTTTACATTTTTATTGGATACTGATAACATTTTACAAGAAACAAAGCTAATACTTTCGACTCATGCTAGTGAGGTAACAACCTACTTAAATGATGTGAAACATATATTCTTAAAACCATATGTGGCACTGCACCCGTAAATGAAATGTGAAATATGGGAACCATTAGCTAGAAGGAATTCTCATTCAGATTCAGATTTGTCTTACCAGAATTCTGATACCCTGGTAAATGATGCACTATCTTAGCATGCCTCTTGTGTTTTTAGTTTGTGTAAACATATGTACAGCCTCTAATGACTAATGGTGTGTTGCCATGAATAAGAACTGCTTGTTTTTTCTTTCCAGAAGAACCTCAAACACCCAACAGTTAGTAACAATATGGTGCTGTTTAGGTGAACTGAATAGACTCCTTTAACTACTTGTACCATACACCATAACAATCATATTCCAGCCAAACAGTAATTAACAACTATATCTAATTTGTTTGGTATACCACAATATATTTGATTTAAGGTCACCATTATTTGGAAATGAGTATAACACTATACCTAAACCTGCAAGGTAACATGCAAGGTAAATAGCTCGTAGCCACCAATTATAAATAATTTAGACAGCTTAATTAACCTGGCTTAAGATGGCTTTTGTTGCTATGCCCCTGTTTGTGGGGACTAAGGGATCTTTTGTTATAGAAATGTTTCTGAGGGGAAAGAAATAGAAAATAGCAAATGCAATGTCCAGACTGTGTTTTTCTATGTAGTTTTTAGCAAGGACTAAGTGTGGAGTGTGGTTAGGGCTCTGGACTCTTGACCGGAGGGTCGTGGGTTCAGTCCCAGGTGGGGGACACTGCTGCTGTACACTTGAGCAAGGTACTTTACCTAGATTGTTCCAGTAAAAACCCAACTGTATAAATGGGTAATTGTATGTAAATAAATAAATAATGTAATTGTATGTAAAAATAATGTGATATCTTGTACCAATTGTAAGTCACCCTGGATAAGGGCATCTGCTAAGAAATAAATAAAAATATTTATTTTACTTATTGAATGAAGTGCTCACAAAGTGTACTAGATTTGCAGATTGTCCTCACCTTACAACCACGTATTTTATTTATTTATAGAAGACATATATTTTATTGTAAAAAAATAAAGCTTATTAAAAAATGCGTATTAACTTGTCCTTAACAGAACCTAAAATACAAATGGTAAATTAAATATTTTTGCATCCCCTAAATGAACCATAATTTGTGTAATTTGCATAGAGCTATGAACCTCACTTGTACAGCAAAAAAAGAACACAAAAATTAAACCAACAATAGAAATCTGTAAATATAGATTTTAAAGATTTGTAGTGTAAAAGGGTCAATTCAACTTATTGCACACTTGCCATCCTCATCTGTGCAAACACTAGTCGTGCAATAATGTTAATGTTACATCAATAAAGAAACCAATATATAACATTCTGAATACATAATAAACCATGCTTAGTAACCCTTATACAAGTTTACTATAGTAAAAGCATAGCAAAGCGTAATAAAGCAAAGTGAAAGCATGGTAAAGCATAGGTAAGGTTTATAAAGCCCAGTGAGGTATGGTAAAGCATATTAAAATATGGCAACACGTGGTAAATTACAGTAAATGTGTAGTATAAGTATGTAAAAGGCATGGGAAAAGTGCAAAATTGCAATGCAAAAATACTGTAGTATTTTTATAAGGGAAACAGTGACTAGCGTGTTAATATCTGATAGTATTTTATGCAGTGCTAGCATTAAATAATTGTGTTATTTGGTACTTTTTACAAGACACTAAGGATAGCAGTGCCATAATTAAAATGTAATCCGAGGGTAGACATAAAAAATTGTGATAAGTGTGTGCGATTATTTAACACAAACACTGCAATACCAAAATAAAACTTAATCATGGTTGTTATGTGATTTGGTACTGGTACTTGCTAATATTTTTATAGTATAAAGGCGACAATAAGAATTTAATGCAGTACCTGTAGTGTGAAGTGTATTGGGACCAAATAAACCAAGATAAATAGAATCAGACCTAATTAGAAATGGTAGATTTACATGTTAAATTGCACAGAAACAGTGGTACAGTGGGGAATGGAACTGACCCAGCCTACGTGAAAGGGCTGAAGAGGCTCTGATGTTGCATCAGTTCCTAAGGGAGAATCAGTTAGTATGCAGTTGTTACCTCACTAGCCTCATTTCCAGTGTGGATTAAAAATGTCATTTGTAATATGCCCTTGGTTTTTGACCTCCTTTGTATTATGTAACCAGATTTCACATTTCCATATAAAAAACAGCACACCACACTGTACTTAAGAGGAAATGTTAACCATACACACAAAAAAAAGAAACAAGATTAACCTTAATAATGCTTTCAATCCCAATCTGTCAACTAATATTACTACATTAATAGACTTAAAGCCAATTAAAAAAGTGGTCAATTAAATGAGACCTGGCATCTCCCTGATAGGATCTGAGCTGATTAAAATCAGCCTGGGGCAGTGCTAGGTCAAGATCATTTCACAGACATTGTCCTGTAATGTGATCCCTGTACAGAAAACGAGTCCCACTTTTTTTTTTTTTTTTGTAAATATAAATTGTACTCCTATTTTTTGCTTTCCAAATTGAAATAACCTTTTCAAATGTCACATCACCACTGTAATCCATTTCTGTTCCGGAGGAGTCCATTCCCACTGTATAACTGATTACCTGTCTTTGGCTGGGAAGATTCTGCACAACCAAAAGTGGTCACCAGAGCATGATGAGGAGACCTAGCCCCATTTAATTTTCCTCCCTTAAGCCCACAACTGATTTCAAAAAGAAAGCCAGAGCATAATCAATCACATCTTCTTTTTTTGAGGGTTTGACAGGTTGTGTATCGCTCAACTATATGAGTCACCACCAGTAGATTTGTACTCTCTGCACATACCTTTTTTTCTCTCTAAAATCACGCTGTCCAAATGGTGCTTTGCACAAAAGAGATGAGAATGTTATGTATCATATGGTTTACAGAGGGGTGTGGGGTGGGGGGATATAAGTAAAAACAGACAGCCAGATGCAACACATCAGGTTTAAAAAAGCACACCATGACAGCAAATAGGATTAAGAGTCAGTTATCTAGAATAATTAAATCATAGAGAGACAAATCCACTAACAAATACTAAATTGCCAACTGGATCAAATTAAAGACTGTAAACAGAGATGTGAACAGAGAGAGAAGCTTTGGATACCCACTATGTGAATGAGTTGGCAGGCTAAGTCACTGGAGGCAAACATGTCAGGTAAACCTTATGTTTGGGGTTTAGAAATAAGATATAGGGTAAACCAGGTGAACTGAAAAAAAAAAAGAAAAGTGAAAAGCTGTTCTGTTTTATTTCTTGCTGACACAATGTAGAGAAATAAACTTTTAGGGATGTTTTGAGTGATATTTTAATAATTAAATGTCTATTATTTTTTCTATTACTGCAGTAATGTCACCATAACAAAAATAATGAATGATTGAATAAATAGTCTATGTAAAATGCTAGAATGATAGCTTGGAATGTCCAGGCTTCTGGTTAGGAGCAGGGAAGGAGGTGACAAAAGAATACCAGTTCTGACCAACCAGACAACCAGAGCAGTGATGGTATTTATTTTACTACAGTCAGCACCGCTTTATTGGGGCGCCTTGGGAGAAGTAAAAATATCCCAAATAAGCGGCTGTGCCAATTAAATGAAAGGCATTTGAGACAACCTTAGTCACACTTTTTTGTTTCTAAAATAAAAAGAAAAAGAATGAAATTATGTCATATTATGATGATATGTTAAATATATACTTTAAAATACGAGTCAATTGGTTTTTTTTAAAATTCCTAAACAAAATTAATCGCTGTTTTTTATTTTTACATGAAATGAAAAATAATAAAATCCCATCTTAACACAAGGTGAGGCACCTGCGATGTTGACACACCAATTTTCATTGCAACAGCAGCCGGAGAAACCACAGGAGACTCCTGGTTTACGCAATTTATGCAAATCACAGTGTAATCACCGCACTGTGCTACGCAAACCTGTCTTGCTCTGAAAAACGATCTCCATTTATCATTTGAAAATACTGTATCCCAATAAACGAACGACATAAATAGCATTGGGAAGAACCGTCTCCCAGAGTTGTATCCCATTTAAGCAGCAATCCCGATTATCAGTATCCCGATTAGGCGGCGCCAACTGTATATGCAATTACTGTTGCAGTAGGTATTTTATGAAAAACTGGAAAATGACAATTTAATGGTGTCTTAAAAAAAAGCATAAGCCATTTAATTATTTTATCTCAAATGACACTTCCGCAAGTGATACCTGGTAGACTGCAGCCTAGCAATCTGAGCAGCTACTGTCTTTAAAAGTTAGCTCGGGGGAACTCTCGAGTGAAAATAATAGGTGTTTATACCTGATTTTAAAGAATTAAGACCACCGTTACCAGTACCACCGAGCCTCGGTATAGATTGGAGTTGTCCAAAAAACGCACTGAAAGTTATTTCAAGTGATCCTGGAAGACAGAAATCAGAACAGCAAGATCCAATACATCTTACTGGTATTGTTAGAACTTTTATCTGTGTAATACTGGCTCTTTAATTGTCCCAGGCCCCAGGATGATGTGATGAATGGGGTTTGTTTGTGACGTGTGATTGTATACAGCATGTGAAACTGGTGTTTTGGATTGGCTGACAACTCCTAAGCAGTCTATGATCTGTTCGGAAATATTTAGTACCATCAGCCAATCAGCTTTCAGCTCTAGCTGGCTTCGACCGCTGTGACCTCATCTTGTCACAGCAGCAGACCAACAAGGTAAATCTTCATCTCTCATCACTGTCATCTACAAGAGCCTTGATTGATTGACATGCACTATTACCTTAGTAATCCCCACTAATAGTTGAGCATTGTTGCTTAAATTAGTTGCTAATATAT
Source organism: Acipenser ruthenus (assembly GCF_902713425.1). NCBI lineage: Eukaryota > Metazoa > Chordata > Actinopteri > Acipenseriformes > Acipenseridae > Acipenser > Acipenser ruthenus. The sequence goes on along the minus strand of NC_081189.1, from coordinate 34,654,983 downwards.
GGTCACAATTCTGATAAAGGTTTCAATAAGTAAATATCTTTTTTATTTTAAAAAGACCATATTGAATGTATCTAAGTGCAAACTAACCTAAAAACGATCATGTTTGGATTTTTAGAAACAAGTCACATCAGATAAAGGCAACATTGAAAAGGAAAATTGCTCCAGTATTTGCTTGTGGTTATTTTTTCTGTACTCTCAAGTGCTTTACAATATTAATCACAACAACTCAGTTTTATTTTTAGATTTTTATTTGGGTTTCTCATGTACACATATTCCATCTGCTGAGACTACTACCCACTCCTTTTTGTTGGCTTAAAAACAAAGACCTAGAATGGCGGACATTATGAAGAATTTTAAGTCATGCTGATCTAGCTGACCACACTCAAAAACCGCCAAGGATCGCCACACCCCCCACACACTATTTTCCTCCCCTGACTCATTCACTTATTTGCACCACTATACAATAATGTAATTGCTAAGACTTTGGGCCATATAGCCAGTGAAAAGCCCATTACTCATTGGGAATCAGTTAACATCTATTTAATTGCCTTATTTTTCATTGTTGGAGTCCCAGTACTTCTTTCAGTGCTGACCATTAATTGAAGCTCCTACCACACTCTATCTCAGGAACATAGGCTAAATACAGGTATTTACTTTCGTAAACTGACAGTATGACATATTTAGGGCTTCTGGTTTTCAGTTTTAACCAATAAAAACCCATAAATGACCCCCGATACAAAAAAAAATAAATCAGTGGATAACCAATAAACACCGGAAACCACCGGAAAAACAGTGGAAATGGTTAATCAATTCACGTTGGCTTCACCCCTTTCCCATTAAAAAATAAAACCTACTACAAATAACAAATACATTTCCCAGCACAGCTGGGCAATGTCCCGCTTTCCTGTCTTGTATCTATCATTGATTTGTTCTGAATACTTTAAATCCGCCCCATCTACTGAGCGACAACACATTCCTACATTTCTATTGGAGACTCTGCTTGCAAGATTTAAAACAAGATTACAATTAGGAATGGAGGGATGTTAGCAGGATTTAAAACCGTATTACAGTGAAGATACAGAGGATTTAAAACAGAATTGCAAATTGTGGCGAAATGTAAAAAAATGCCTACACACAAAAACCCCAGAAGAATGTGCCTGTGACCATAAGGATTTCATTGTGGAAGACAGCAAAGGAAAGAAGGTACAACTTAAATGTGCAAGTACTGTCGAGTTATTACTATACATACTTTAACAGAAAAAAAAATGCTTAAGCATTTTGGAAAGTAACCGAAAACACTAATTTCATTATATTATTATATTATTATAATTTCACAGTATATCAAAAACGAACGCCCCGAAAAATACCGATTTACATAAAACTTGAAAATAACATCGAAAAATAAAATGAATAAACACTGAAAAGCATAAGCTCTAGACATATTATGACATATCCATATTATTGTTTATCAAAAAATAAAAGTTTTCAGACACACTTTTGCTCTAAATTATAAATTTCTATCAGTTTAATTCTAATTCAGAGTTAAAATATAGTCGATGACAACAAAAATACACTTGTCTCTTATTTATCAGTCATTTTTATTAAGACAGATTCAATATCTGCTTCCAGTGGATTGAGGAAATACCACCATTGTTCTAGTTGGTATTTCTTACTCATGTATTTCTTTTATACACTGTGGGCAATGTTGGAGGCTAATGGTTATACTCTAGTGTACCAGATGTACTTAGAGATAAGATGTTTGCGAGCTCTGATGCCTTATCAGGAGAGCTAGTTTTAGGAGTCACCAGGATGTGACGACTGAAACAGAAGATTCAATAGGCTGAAGCAATGGGGACAGAAAATTACACTGTTGCCGTGGTGGTGAAGGGTAGGATGAAGGAAGCTTGAAACACAGACAAAATGTGAATTCTCAGACGAGTTATATATAAGTGCCTTCATTAATTTAGTAAGCTGGAGTGCTTGTTCTGCCCCCAGAACCACAGTAAGGCTAAAATGATATTTTTAATGATAAAATTGAATCTAAATATTTGTTGTTGATTACTCTCTGTGACTAATCAACATAGCGCTGAAGGATAATAAGAAGGGGGGGGGGGGGCAATACAATTTTCATCCCGTTCCAAGTGAGCCAGTCATTAAGAAAAGCAGTCTGCCCGTGCTGTGTCTACAGAATGAAACAGGAGTTAGCACACTGCTGCTCTCAACAGAACAAAAGCTGTGTGCAACAGTAGGATGACGTTTACCTTGGAAATACCTCAAGCTGCTTATTTAGTATAATGTTTTCTATGCCTGTGTTTTTATCTATGCAGCAGAGAGAACTGCAAGCCCAGGGATGTGATTAAAAGAGCACAGGGGCTAAAGGCATAAAACACACATTTCGGTGCACATGCACACACTCACATGCATTTTGTTCAGTTACAGGAAAGGACTAGAAAACATCAAGGAAAGGAAGAGTTAATAAAGAGACAGCTCCTGCTGTATGTGTGGGACTTGATGACTAATGCACAGTCACCATGGCAACGCTGACACAAAATTCTGTTGCCTCTTGCCCTGCACCTCACAGGCAGTGCAGCGAATGCTAAATTACCTTTGTGGGTGAACAATGCTAACTAGTACCAGAAGGACTTTGGCAATCAGGTACTGTGGCATTGAATGTGGCATTTGTGATCTACAGTACATGGTGAGCAATAGATGAGTGCGTGCCTTTCAACGTGAATCTACAGCACAATCAGTATGACTCCCACAGGTATCCTGCGGGGTACAAAGCCATGCCGAGCAGCTGTTGCCAAGACTGTAATTTATATAGTGATGACCGTTAAAGAGGCATTTTTGTACGCATTTCAGTTCATCTTTTCCTTTGAATGTGGAACCCTAAGGAAATGCAACTGCAAGTCTAATAAAATCAATATACTGTCAGTTCTCTATAAACCTCAGTTTCTGTATTAATTTAGTAAGTTATTGATTTTATATCAGATGACTTCCATCCAAAGCAACCTTGAACGTGTACAGTAGCAGCACATACCTGTTGCAAAAATAATTCACATACACAGGGTCCTGGTAACAATAAATGATTCAAATGAAATAAAATCTACTGACATGTCAAAGCTATACGAAAGATCTATACAACTGTTAACCCTTTGCGGTCCATTTATGCAGTGCCTGTCAGGCACGTCAGGTCTAATTTATTTTCACACAAGCTGTTTATTTTACACACGCTGTTTAAAAGTAATTTTATTCATAGCTAATCAGGTTTAAAAAGCACTGCATATCAACAGGACACTCAGTACTGCATCTCCAGCCCCGTCCCACCTCTTTTTCATTGTATTTATCACATATCGCTTCATAGTCGTGCATACTGATAAATCATCTCCTGATCACTCGATTTAGCACCAAACTCCTCAATAATGCTATCCAAGTCATTATTTTATTGCTATAACATCTCAAAAAGCTTGGCAAATGTCTGTGATTCTTTGAGCGCTGGATGCGGAAGCAGCTATCTTGTTTGTTTATGTCCGTGTTATGTCTGTGGTGAAAGGACTATGTGTATTGCTCAGATCCGCCTCCATTTTTTTCCTGGCTTCTCTCGGCTTCTCTCAGCCATTGAAAGCCTTTCTCTGCTTTTTCCAGAGAAAAACCGACTAGGGACCTGTGATTGACGCCTTTTTGATGATGTCAGACAGGGTCCGACATCAGACCAGAAAGGAAAAATTTTAATGTTGGACCTGGTCCGACATAGGACTGCAAGGGGTTAATCTACAGGGTCTGTTATTCAGTTTCAGTGCCCAGAATTCTTACTGTTAGCAAACGCCAGCATATGACAAACTCCCACTATGCTGGTTGAACCCAGATTGTGGATTTTTTACTTGCTGTGGAAAATGTGGATGTGTTTAACTGTTCTGTAGTCAACGATGATATTGTATTAATGATGTTTCTACGATTCTTGTTCTTGTTTCTGAGCTCTTGGGGAGGACTTGGCTCCAATCCCTAAATCGATTTGTGTAGTTTTTGGAATGCAGGCTTCAGGTTCATGCACATGCCTTGCTAGTAAAATGATAAATGTACATTTGCATCCTGTGGCAAAGTGGCTTGCAGTGCGCAGGTGTAGATAATGGTGCTCTCTTTAGGGATCCCTACTCTAGACATAATCTGCAATTGCAGCTGCACTAGTAGACCGCAATGGAACTGCTTGCATCACTACCATCACTAATATAACCAGAATCAGAAGGTAGCAAAGGACCTACAATGTCCATTGCAATGCGTTCAACGGGAGTGGAAATTATTGGCAGTGGGACCAAAGGGGTGGGGCGCACTTGACCCGGCGCTACTCACTGGCAGTCTGGGCAGGTGGCTACATATTTTGACACAGTCCTACCCAATAAAATCGGGCCAATGTGCATTCCCTAGTTTTATCAGCTCTGAGGTATCCCGAAAAATGGATGTCATGCGCAAGCCTCATGACCTTGGACCGATAAGACTGTGGAATCATTAATTGCGTTACAGGCTGTCCTGTGCCCGTGGCAGGGTTCATCCTCTATAATAATTGCCCACTGATAATGAAGTGTGGAAATACTAGCCACCCAGCGCCTTCAACATCCTGACCTTCAATAGACCGGACCTGTCCCCAAGCGTGCACCAGTGTGGGGTCTTTGTTTTGGCCCCACACTAGGTCCGCACTTTGGTCCCACATGCCCACCAGACCCCAGCCTCGTCTCATTGTTGCACCTTCCCATTTTTCAATCCATCACTCTCTTTGTTTTTCTAGGACGAAAAAGGGAAGAAAACAAGTCATCTTGTAAGGGGAGAATATCACCAAACATTTCCCCTTTTCTTTTTTCTTCCACGTTTATGTGCATGGTCGGGACTGCCTTTTTAAGTAATTGTTTATACTCTGGCCAGTCCTGGCCCAGAATTACTGGGTGTGGTAGCCTTTCCACCACCCCCACTATGAGGTGACATTGCATCGGTCCTACCGATGTATATATTTTTATAGGGGGTATGTCGTATCCATGGGCATGGGTATCCATGGATACAGGAGATCACCACCTGGCCTTGTAGCTTCCACGACACACCGCCCAAGAGAGAAATAAGGTCTGCCCGCACCCTGAGTCCACCAATGCATGGGTACTCACCTTACCGATAACCACATCAACAATACAAGGTCCCTCCCGACCATTTCCCCATCTCTTACCAGCTTCCGATGCCAGATAACATGTTACCACGTTGCACTTCATTGTTGAGGAGATCAGCCAGGCGATATGTCCTGTTCAGTGCAACCTGGAACAGATAGGAGGGGAAGAAGGCACTGGGGTTACAAATCTGTCCCACTGCTGATAAGGCAGCGGGTCAGGGGCATTGAATCTGCCCCCGCTGGGGCCCAGCCATCACCTCCATGGTAGGGAGGTTAGGCTGCCCATGGGGGTTGGTGGTCTGGGGGGTCTGGGTTCTGGAGCAAGCAGGGGTTGTGGTGGAGGTGGAGCCAGCTCCCTGCTACTCGGTGGTGAGGGAGGGGCCAGCAGGCTGGTCCTGGAGGAGATTAGGGAGTCCTCAAAGTCCTCCGCCAGTTTGACTACGGCTTCCAGGGTAATGGCAGAATTGCTCCAGGGCAATGGCTTCGTCCATTTGCACCCCCGTCTTCGTGAGGGAGCTAAGCCAGTGTACCATGTGGTTGCACAATCGCAGGGCAACTATCCTGGGGCGGGTCTCTGGTGTCCTGAGGTACTCCCTGAATCGTACCCGATGAGTTTCCCCTGTGATATTGAGTCGCCAGAGGATGGCCTGTTTGACCAGATCGTATTGGCCAGCCTCTTTGTTGGTCATGGCCTGGTAGGCTGCTTTGGCCTCCCCGATTAAACAGTACTAATTACAAAGCAAACACTATTAATACAAAACAAAACTCACAAAAACACTCAAGGTTAGTTTACATTTTTTGGAATCTGTCCGTAACAAAAACAAAGGTACAGATCGCTCAGCCACAACCCCTGATATACCTTCAGTCACGCCCACTTTGGTAGCGAGTGAAACCACATCTCCTCCAATCCATGACTGACACATCACCTACTGCAGTAAGCTGCTGACTTTTAGTATTGTGGCTTCGACCCCTTTTTGGATGGCCGACTTCAGACTGACCCTGGAATGAACTGTCAAACCATCCAGTCCGGGGCACACTGTTCCTGTTATACTGTGCCCTCACAGGTCGGGAGGGAGATTGTTGACTTGGATTCATTCGCTCTCTGTCACACACCCCTATAAGGTTGGTTTAGTAGACCCCAGAATTAAAGAAAGTAAACTCAGGAAACACATTCAAGTCAAGACCTTCCTGATCCTGATTTGAATCCTACAAAACCCCTTCATGCAGTTTTTTTTTTCATTGTTTATTTGATTTGTAATGAACACCACAAGTAAAGCTCATGGCCAAAGTAACCTCTACATTCAATATTTATATTGGATTTTGATCCATTCAGCCAACACATACCTGCCAATAACCATTACCTGCCAATGCTAACCTTAGTCCTTGAGTGTTTTGAAAATTAATTTTACATAACCTGAGTCTTTATTTTATTGATTTGTATTTTGTTTTGTTTTGTTTTGTGTTTAGTTGCCAGGTATGAATACAGTAACAAATAACAATGCCACTTAACAATGAATTGTATTTTAATGTAACGGTGCGGTGCTGTCTTTCTGTGACAATTGGCATTCAAACGAAATATTATGTGAAAAATAACCGGCGCTTGCTGACACTGTAGTGTCTTCTATAAATTCTTGTGCGCTGCAAAGGAAACGTGTGCTAACATTGGAGGATCATTTTTTTCTCAACCAAAAGTAAAATAGCATGAACTGTGACAACACAATTACATTTCTGGTAGTTACTGTTGTTTTTCAGCAAGGCATGTGCATATAAGCTGTATATAAAATTTTAAAAAAACATTTTTTTAAATTAAAAAAGCAATTTCTGCACCTACCCTAACCTTTCACTTGCGTCCAGCACCTGTGGTGTGTGCATCTATTATGAGTTTTAAAACTAACATCTCGCTATTTCGGACAACCTGCCTGTCCCCAGACACGTTCTGTAGCCATAACGTGACGGTGTAAACAGACAGTGTATGCCATTGACGCCTTAAGTAGGGGACACGGCTCATTTGTATACCTCTGACAATTGGTTAGATAAAATCCCTCGGTAACAATTCACAATGGTAAATTGCATCAAAACCCATTGCTGGCCAGTAATATAACCAGGCAGTAGTTTTATAAATCACTGCGATATAGACAACACAGGACACAGCAAAGGTAAAGTAATGTATTTTTTGTAAACTTTGCAGGTTGTTTATGTAACATTTGAATCCATATTTAGTTTCTAAAATATCACATGGGCTTATAGTTTGACTGCTATGTAGTATTGAAATGAATATGGAGTTAAACAGTGGATATCAATGACTATGAAGCCCTCCCAGCCTCTGCCACAGCTATACCCTTATAAACGTTTACCATAATAAAAGCTTAGCAAACTATAATAAAGCATAGTGAAAGCATGATAAATTGTAGGTAAGCACTGTATAGAGGTATGGTAAAGCATATTTGGTAAATCTATAGAATAATCATGTGAAAACTGCAAAATTACCAAGCAAATGTACTGTGGTAATCTTGGTAGCTCTATAGGACCTCAGTTGTGGATGTTGTTCCTGATGGCCGCCTATCCCTAAAAAAGTATCCAAACTCTGCAACCTGTGCGTGGAGAGTGGGGAATTATTACAGTAAGTGGAAGAGTAAATCCCTTGTCATTTTCCACTTTGTAAATGTAGGCCATGGTGGGTCACTACAGGTTTATTACAAATTAAAAGAATACTTTTCCATGTTTATTCATGTCATCACAGTATGCGTCAAGGAATCCCTTAGTGGCACAAATAGATCTGTAAATGTTTCACAGTACACACTTAATTAACTGCTCACCAGGACAGTCATTGCACACATCTAGTTCAGTGGACATTAAATCATTGCAGAAGAGCCAAGGGGTTGTCCTCAAAGGTGTGCGATAGGAGAAAACATGTATTATATATTTGTGATATTTGATACTTATTTGAAGTTAAGGCTGAAAGTGGGTTCCAACAAATTTGAACAATTAACTTAATATTTTCAAATGCTTTTGTGGAAAACTATGGTATACAACTGCATATACGAACAATAGTATGGCCATATCTTATTTTAAGGAGCACTTTTAAAATATGCTCACTAACATATTGAGAAATGTTAATAGTAACATATTGATAAACCAATAAAAAAGACAACTAAGACTGTTCATCTGTAAATCTAACATGAAATACAGTACTACTACTATAGACTTTTGCAATATCATTGTGTAGTTTCTTTGATTACACAATGTTATATATATATATTAAAATTATGTCTCAATCCTAAAATACTAGGTGATGCAAAACTTTTGGCCATAGCTGTACGTTCAATGGATAGAATATTGTGCATATTGCACTTTGGGGTGAGGACCTTGATGACCATTTTGGGTGGGTCTGTTCCTTAGCAGTCCTTTATCATGATCCCATGGTATATCTTGCCTTCATAAGGAATGACACATGATGGGGCAGACCATTCAAATCAGATCCGGTGCAGTAACAACTTCCCAAATAACAAGGGTATTCATTGTTGCTAATATAATAAGGCTTGCAGTCATCCACTGTAGCAATGACCACATCACTCTCACTACTAACCACAGTAAGGGTGTGTCCTTCTGAGGAAGTCATGAAGACATCCAGTGATCAGCAGGGTACTATCAGAAACACCCGCACTGCTATTACTATTAGAACTATCCTTGCTTTAATTCTCTTCTCAATCATTGATCAAGCATTCCAGTTTTGTTAAGACTCGTTTAAACCAACATCTGATTCTTCTAGATCAGACAACAGGATTTTTTTCCTTCGTAGCTTCCATTCTCATTTGGAAAGGAATTGTTCTTTGGAGCAGAAGTAACCTGGGCCTGTCAAATCTAAAGTTCTGTATATGAAGTACCAACCGACATCTCAGGGGACTCCAGAATATCAGAAGACATTTACATATTCTGTCAAATACATGCTCAGCCATGTTTTAAACTCTTGGACCACATTGTTTCAAGTGATGAACAGAGTTGCTATTTTTTGAACAGTGAATTGTATTTTCATTCATGGTAAATGATACTGTAATACCATTTCATTTTCAAATTATCGCCCACGATATACACCATTATGTTTTATTGATAAACACATTTCATTCAAAAGCAAACTGATTAGCTTAAGAAATGTTTTAAACATGTACAGTACACTGAGAAAATGAACCAGAGGTCATTGACGCTCCATCGCCTATACTCTCCTGTACACTGTGTGAAGGAAAGGTGTGCTAACAGGATCCTTTATCTCAAAACCTCTGACAAAAGTGACATCCCTGGTGGCTGTAGTACTATTGCAGGAAAGCATTTGTGCACTTTCACAAAATAATGATAATTCTCAATTAACTCTTAATATACTTTCAATTTTTTGTCGCCGTTTTAAGCCAATTTTAAGATTCAAAAGTCCCATGCTTTTGAGGGCATCTGCTTATGGGAAAATTACCGATAGACTCAGATTTATAACTGCTCTGTTAAAAAAAGCTGTAATGTGTTTGGTTTTTGTTTGTATATAAAATGTGTTTCTATTACGGAAAATAAGTTTGTGCTATATATGGCAGGGCTGGGAGGTTAGAATGCCATCCCTGCCTAATTGAAATCCATGTGCAGCAGGTGGTCAGTTGTTGATTGACTAAGTGGTTATCAATTGCCTTTAAAAAAGGGTTTGAAAAGGCAGTCATTTGTTCTGTGCTTTGTTTACCAGTTGAAAGCCTCACGACCACGTGTAGATCCAGGGTGAACCAAATACGCAACCAGTGTCGTGAGCTCAACCAAGGACCACCGTGTGTTTAACCGGGATCCTTGGCCTTTAGCAAATGGAATTAATTTGGGTGATTTTAATTCCACAAAACTGTATTCAGTGTGTCAGGGAGAAGGTTCCTGGAGTGGGACATCCCTTATACTGGGAGCAGCGCTCGGCCGGTGTTTGGCCAGCTTTTGTTTTGTTAGCTGTTTTTTCCACTGTGTTTTGTTTTTGTACTTTTGTATTTATTATTATGTACGTGTCACAAAGACGGCCGGAGTGGGTGGCGTCAGACCAGAAGCAGGAAATAAACAGACAGAGAGGTGTGGTTTGGTGAAGCTGAGCGAATGCTTTCGCTCAGCATTTAATAAACAGAACAGAAAATAAAAGGTTGGAACACAAAACAGGACACGGCACTATACGCCAAAATAAAAAGACAAACAAAAACGGACCAAACAGACAAAACACGGTGAGCTTCTTTTAACGATTATTCTAACAATTACTACTTCCGTCTCCAATCCCGTTCTCCACTCACCGAACACCCAACCCCGACTGAATGAAATGTGCATCTATATATACTGTTGTGCTGGGATTCAATTACTAATTAATTATTCACTTGAATCCCAAGACATGAATTAATTCTGTGCAACCCCGTGCTCACATATTACATTTAACCAGCACGTGAAGTGATTTGTGCCCTCCTCGTGCCTAAATACAAATCTACATTTTTAAATCACACGTGAAACACAGACCCGTTTATATCCCGTGTACCAATGACTATACACCAACATTAACACACGCACGCAACATACAACACATAATATGCACACAGGGGTGGGGCACATTGCCACAGTACCCTAGTGGCGGCCCCACCTACTGCAACAGTTTGTAAAGTCTGTAAATAAAACCTGGATGTCAGAGCGGCGTTTTAACGTCAACCTCTGTGTCTTTCTCGTCTCTCAGCAGATACCCACACAGTAACAGAACACCCCTGTTTGCTATAGACACATAGAAACTATTTCCATTGATTAAGAGAAGGTGTATAGAAGAATGTGCTTCCATTTACTACTTAACCCCATCAGTTTGATGGATTTTATTAATATGATCATTAGTTCTTATTCTCTGTAATAATTATTCCATCTCGATACGTGTAGGTTTTATGTTCAAATTGATATGTAACACTTATACAGATAAAGATATGGTAAACAGTAATTTAACATTCATCAAATGTTATTCTACCACCATTATAACATTATTATGAGATATTTAAAATTGAACAATAACATATCAAACAAGGCAATATACATTACTCGGTGTTCAAGGTTCATGCTACTTTATTCCAACAATTAATATTCATCATATTAAATTGTAGACCGATATATAAAATTACAAAAAATTATAAACATGAATTTACAGTTGATATTTACCATGTCTGGACACATCACCCTGCCAAAGTAGAATATTACTTTCTGTTATAAGGAAACGTAATTAACTAATCTTCACTTCTGACTTATATAGGCTCTGTCTCAGCTTGCTGTGATGCTGCTGGGTGTGGATGCTCTTTGGGTGTGGTTACCTTCAGGGACTGACATTCCTGTTTCTTCTGCCATATATGGTCATGCATTCCACAGAGTCAAAATCTTGCTAGTTTACACAGACTCGACTCCCTCCCCCCAAATGTAAACATATTGTTTAGCACACTTGGCCACACTCAAACTTGTTATACAAAAAAAAGGTATTATAAATTAATAATTGTAAGCATGTGTTTTCAAACACATATTATACAAAGTAAATATTATATAGAAAATTAAGCTTATTGCAACAAGTTGACACGTGAGAAATTCTGCTGAAATGGCTGGTTTTCACTGTAGGTAAATAACCCTTTTAGAAGGCAATCGGGAGCTGCAGAGGGGATGTCTGCTGTAAATAATGCCTGGGATGAGGCGGCCTGACAGAGCCAGTGCTTGCCTCCCTTTGAATGACGTACTCAGCAATCCACTGCTCACTCTCAGTGGCAGGAAATTATGCTAAGTATAGATGAAAGGAGCCCAGCAGTCACTGACAGACTCTCTGAAGCTATTGTAGTGAGCCCAAAAAACTCAATTATTGGACATGTACAAGGAAGCTATCAGCTTTTCTTTGTATAAGGCTTTCTGAAGGGCAGGAAATCATTATGGTCACACACAGAGTAGGGAACTCGCACAACGCACACCAGGGGAAGCATGAGAAATATCAACTTGTGTGACAATAGCACACATAAGACCAGACTGTCACTCACAAACATGTGCTTATTAATATTCATCAGCTGGTGCCAATTAAAAAGTGAGCAATGCTGAATAGGGATTTCAATTCTGGTCATGTACTGAATGTTAATTAGTACATTCTACGTGAAATAGTATTTCTCATGGATGCTTTTTCTATACTGTTGAATTTAATGACACTTTAGTATGTTTTCATGCAAATTGAATGACAAAGAAATGATTAAGACAAAATGGGAAGCTTTTTTTGTACTGGCTATAACCCAAGCTTTGGTATGTACTTGTAATTGGGTTCTTGTGAAGAAACTCTATAAACCAAAATGAATAGAAACCTTGAGTAGTGGGATAATTGTCTAGGGCCTACACTGTAGGCTGTAGAACCCCCTAACGGTTTGATCCCATACACAGCAATAGCTGAAACACCCACAGGTCTTAGTAGTACTCAGACTAATAATCTTGAAAGGAAGTATATTCTTCATACAAATACCAGAACAGGATCCATATTTCTAGTTGTACAACAAGAAAGAAAACTACACCGTATCATGAACAACATCCTGTTGAGATTATCCTAGCAAATTACACAAGAATCAGTCAGATCCTGTTCTTTTAGTTATGCTCGTTCAATATCCAACAGATGAAATAACAGACCTTGAAACTGAAACAGCAGGTTGAGTGGAGTAGTTTCAGATCAATATCCCAGACAACTATATGTATCCAGTTATATACCATTTCACTGGCAGAAATGCCGCACTTGTTTATCTACAAAATGCTGGAAAAAAGTGGTCAACGAAGTCTTAAAAAAAACAATGACGTATCTTGGAGCAAGCTCACTCGTGCAAGCAGAGTCACTCATGTGGTTCGGAGGGCAGGGCGTGGTCCATTACAATTCTCTATGATCTTATGACTTTAGATGTTCAATAGATTTCCAAAAATTCCTACAAATGAGGAATGAACATTAGCACTGGAAAGAACTAATGATTTTACTTTTTCAATTATTAATGCAGCAGCACTGCCTGTAAAACACGATGTTACCTCTTAAGAGGTGTGAAAGGTAAGTATAGTTGAGTGGTTGATCAGGCAGTTCAACGTTTAAATTAATTTTCTGGTTGACTGACAAAAAAACCTGAAGAAAATCTGCCTATTAACAGGTTTTAAAAAGCAAAGGGAAAGACTTTGCTGGCTTATACTTACAACAGAACAGTGAATAGTGTTAGCTGTTCTATAACTGCAGGCCTCCCTATAGAAACACATGTCAAAATTGGTGACTTATCCCCTGGATCAGCTGAATGGTGTCTGAAGCTACTCTTACAGTCGTTCCACTCTGAATAAGTGTCCCAGTCACTTTTATATGTTGGAGCAGTCCATTTCTTTTGGGGGGATCAATTAATAAATAACCCCCAATTGACAAATGTACAAGGATTTCTTAGCAATATGCTTATGCATATGGACTGCTCCTGACATACTTCCAGCACAACGATGAACAATATCACAATAATGATTTACAAAGGAGAAACTGGCTCCCTATTTTACAAGGAGGAGTTGTGGGCAGCTTGGCACAGACTCAGCCCATATCGTTCTCTTTATGTGGGGGGAATCATCAACCTGCTGTACATAACTACTGTTGTCTATAACAAGGACATCCCTCTGTATGCAAGCCAGTGCCGCTACAATACATAATGGCGAAAAAAGAAGCAGCATTTTATATCTAATATAAACTGAGCATCCGTTCTGACAGAAACACAAATGGAAACGCAATCCTTCGTATCTGTTAATTAGAGGTCGCTGAATCTTGCTTTTATAAAGCCACTTTGGCAGATCTAGGCTGGATTACAGTATGCCTTTGGCAAGCAAAAACAGAAGAGCAACTTCTGAACACAGCTCAAAAAATAAAATAAAAAAGAGTAATTACAATTAAAAAAAACAATTGAAAATAAGTGTGGCATCAGTAAAAACACTTTTAAAAATGTATTTTGAAGCTACTTAATCTTTAACAAATCTACACGTATGACACAAGCATTACCAAACAAAGAGTAGCTTAACATACAGATGTTATAGCATTTTCATAAAAAAAATCCCAGGGAAATGTGTAATACAGATCACCATGTTCCAACATAAAGAAACAGCCTACACCTTTTGACATCAGCATTCCATGTTTCATTCCAGAGAGATGTCAAGCAAGGCCTTAATCAACCTCATGTTTACACCCCCGCAGAAAGATGTCTAATGATTGTGTTGAATAATTAAACCCTGCATATCAAGAGGACAGAACCCTGTAATGTAATCAGCAACCCATTAAGAAACAATTATGTTGTCTAAAAGAATATATATATATATATATATATATATATATATATATATATATATATATATATATATATACAGTACTGTGCAAAAGTTTTAGGCAGGTGTGAAAAAATGCTGTAAAGTAAGAATGCTTTCAAAAATAGACATGTTAATAGTTTATATTTATCAATTAACAAAATGCAAAGTGAGTGAACAGAAGAAAAATCTACATCAAATCAATATTTGGTGTGACCACCCTTTGCCTTCAAAACAGCATCAATTCTTCTAGGTACACTTGCACACAGTTTTTGAAGGAACTCGGCAGGTAGGTTGGCCCAAACATCTTGGAGAACTAACCACAGTTCTTCTGTGGATTTAGGCAGCCTCAGTTGCTTCTCTCTCTTCATGTAATCCCAGACAGACTCGATGATGTTGAGATCAGGGCTCTGTGGGGGCCATACCATCACTTCTAGGACTCCTTGTTCTTCTTTATGCTGAAGATAGTTCTTAATGACTTTCGCTGTATGTTTGGGGTCGTTGTCATGCTGCAGAATAAATTTGGGGCCAATCAGATGCCTCCCTGATGGTATTGCATGATGGATAAGTATCTGCCTGTACTTCTCAGCATTGAGGAGACCATTAATTCTGACCAAATCCCCAACTCCATTTGCAGAAATGCAGCCCCAAACTTGCAAGGAACCTCCACCATGCTTCACTGTTTCCTGCAGACACTCATTCGTGTACCGCTCTCCAGCCCTTCGGTGAACAAACTGCCTTCTGCTACAGCCAAATATTTCAAATTTTGACTCATCAGTCCAGAGCACCTGCTGCCATTTTTCCATGTTTTCCTGCATAGTTGAGTCGCTTGGCCTCGTTTCCACGTCGGAGGTATGGCTTTTTAGCTGCAAGTCTTCCATGAAGGCCACTTCTGACCAGACTTCTCCGGACAGTAGATGGGTGTACCAGGGTCCCACTGTTTTCTGCCAATTCTGAGCTGATGGCACTGCTGGACATCTTCCGATTGCGAAGGGAACTAAGCATGATGTGTCTTTCATCTGCTGCAGTAAGTTTCCTTGGCCGACCACTGCGTCTACGGTCCTCAACGTTGCCCGTTTCTTTGTGCTTCTTCAAAAGAGCTTGGACAGCACATCTGGAAACCCCTGTCTGCCTTGAAATTTCTGCCTGGGAGAGTCCTTGCTGATGCAGTATAACTACCTTGTGTCTTGTTGCTGTGCTCAGTCTTGCCATGGTGTATGACTTTTGACAGTAAACTGTCTTCAGCAGCCTCACCTTATTAGCTGAGTTTGGCTGTTCCTCACCCAGTTTTATTCCTCCTACACAGCTGTTTCTGTTTCAGTTAATGATTGTGTTTCAACCTACATATTGAATTGATGATCATTAGCACCTGTTTGGTATAATTGTTTAATCATACACCTGACTATATGCCTACAAAATCCCTGACCTTGTGCAAGTGTACCTAGAAGAATTGATGCTGTTTTGAAGGCAAAGGGTGGTCACACCAAATATGGATTTGATTTAGATTTTTCTTCTGTTCACTCACTTTGCATTTAGTTAATTGATAAATATAATCTATTAACATGTCTATTTTTGAAAGCATTCTTACTTTACAGCATTTTTTCACACCTGCCTAAAACTTCTGCACAGTACTGTATATATATATATATATATATATATATATATATATATATATATATATATATATATATATATATGATTCATCATTACATGAACCTGCCAGAGCTCATTTGCAACATGCATATTTAGATATGGACAGAGACAGATGTTAAGAATCCTTTCAATTACAAAAAAAAATGTAATATGAATGGCTCACAACACAGGATCACAGAACTTATCCTGGTTTATAATACTATCTTGTTGCGTAGTTACCTTGTATTCAGGACTTACACTAAGCAAACGACCACCATCCATTAGTGCAATGAGTCCAAACCATTTCTTCTGTTGTATGATGGTACCATGCGGCTCATAAAATAACATGTGATATTAACATTGTGAATGGAATTCGAATTGTCTCATTAGCTATAACTCCTTTAACCCAAATCTCCACCAAATTCAAAAAGGAAGCCGCATCCAAGAACATCATGTCATAACCAATTAGCTCGTAATCATCTCAGACTGTCAAGGAAAAAAATAGCTCCCCCTACAATGTGAACCCTTATGGAATTTTGAGCAAGTATAGTGTACTGAATTATAAACCTTGTTTTTTTGGGGCTTAGATTAGCAAAGGTTTTGTGCTGAGACAGAGAGTCCTGGAAAATAAGCATCTTTGGGCTGGTTTGGAAATGTGTGTTTTGCAAGCAGAAAACTCTCGCTAGGAACCAAACAAAAGGTTGCCTGTCTATAAATTATTGGAATGAAAGGCCTTACAGTCCAAAGCAAAGTTCACAAGAGGTGAAGATATTTTGCGAGAAGTTGGCTGACTGCACAGGAAGTACATTTCTCTTTGCTGGTTAAGCTGTTTATCTCAGTTCTTCAATGTCTTAATCTTTGCATGCTAGAGTGAAATTCTAAAGCTTCTTTACCCACAATTCCAGAAAGGGGGGCACAGTGTGTCACAGCGAGTGATCAGGGTTTGTATTTCTATTGTATCCTTTCGCTGAGTATAACCTGCAACTTCCAATTATTAATTCACTTTTAAAAAACAAAAAAGCAGGTTGTTCCAGAGCGGTTTTACTTCCAGGTTGTTCCCAACCGGCTTTATGTCTTCATTTTTAGGTTTAACTCAAGCAGTTTCCTTTAACTTTGTTTTCCAATTCCCAGAACAAACACGTAGATTTCTTTCTTTTTCTGTATTGCGTTCGCTTTTCACACAAACTCCATTTGCAATCAAGTCCACGTGGATCAATAAACACATGTTGAGAGAGAGTTGGTCAGATAATGCTGATCCTTGCATGTGAGAGGTATATGATGTCATCAAAAAAACACCAGTTCAAGGGGGATGATTATTTTGAAGAAGAAGGTTGAAGAAGGTTGCTTGGGAGCCACAAGGCTGCCAGCTTGCCCTCTAGCCTCTACCTGTTGCATTGATACACACTACTATTATAGATACAGCTGGCCCCTGCATGTGAAATGAGCTTCATAAAAACAAGGCTCCCCTTTTGTACAGTGATTATGACACTGCCCAGTGCTCAATCCCCATCTGTAAAACTCAGTTCTAATCTGTATCAATTAGTATGAACACCTGTAACACATTCTTATAATAGACGTCTGCTGTGACGTCAAATCATTTTCACATTCCAGCTTTGTAAACTTGCCCACTGACAGCCAATATCTTGTAGAAGTGCACAACAGCAGTGGTTAACACCTGGTGCTGCTGGTCTAAAATCTGCAGTACTGCAGGCTCAGAATATGCTCTTCGACTTTTCTTTCATGGTTCAACAACTAGCAGTTAAGATTCCATAGACTACTCACTGTACTACCCTATCGAATGACTTGTTTCAATTTACTGAATAACATAGAGCCTTCATTGATGGGCACTATTGCTCAGATGTAATATGGCTAATTTTGTAATATGGCTATTTTCTGTGGTTTCTTTTTTTCAGGCTAGGGACTTTACAATAGAGATACTGTAGCTACACTGTACTTACACTTTTGTTACATTATTTAATACATTTACTTAAAACCAAATGATAGGATCAAATAAATAATGTATGAGGTTCAATTTTCAACATTTCATACTTGTTTGCTATGTGCATGTAGTATATATTAGTAAATCCTAAACACAGTGTAACTGTATGCAGTTAATGTACCTATATTTTGAAGTGTGTGTGTCCAAAAGCTGTTATTATGAAGAATGTGTTCCTATTTTATGAGACTGACTCCCTGCTCACCCCTCGCAGTTCCTTTTCCACACATCCTGCAAGGTTTCTCTCATTCTGTTCTCTCCTGTTCTCTTCCGTTATTTCAGTGCTTGTTATTTTTCTTAACAATGTGAATCCTCTGCCTTGTACGTCCCTGTGACAGAGAGCTATTGAATCCAAGTCATAAATCTCCCTCCCGACCTGTGGGAGCTGTATAACAGGAACAGTGTGCCCCAGACTGGATGGGTTGGCAATTAATTCCAGGGAAAGTTGGAAGTCGGCCATCCAGAAAGGGGACAGAGTCACAATGCCAGAAGTCATCGCCTTAATGTGGTCGGTGATGTGGCAATCATGGATTGGAGGAAAAGCAATTGACTAAGGTTATATCAGAGAATGTGGCAAAGCGATCTGTCCTCTGTTATGGTTATGAAAGGATCGCTGGAGGAGTAAAAAGTAACTGAATGTTTTGTGTTTGTTTTGTCTAGTAATTGTTGTATTTATCATTATAGACGGCTAAAGGTATGAGACAGCACCAATCCCGGACTACACTGCACTATTGTTCACCATTAACATGTATTTCACCACTTGCTCTAAGAGCACTTACTGTGGATTGGTTTTCACTACTTGCACTAAGAGCACTCACTGTGGATTGGTGACCATGTTGTGTATAGTGTTTCATTGGATTATTGTTATTATTATTTCACAACTAAAATCCCAGTTGGGTTTTGGCTGTGCAAATACACATTGGTGTGTATTGCCAGCCTTATTATTTAAAAAGCAAAGAAAGCTTCTTTGAGCCTCTCTGCATGAACATATATGCATCAGTATTCTTTCTGTTTTATTACATTCTGTTGTTACATAATGTGTGGGCTCATACTCTCATTGATAACCATTAGCCGTATATGAAGTTATCCATAACTTTAAACACTTCCGGCTGTTTTTTGACAGACCCCGGTCAGCATTAACCTTAGACTGTTCTTCATGTGTTATGGAGTATGGAGATAAATAGATTTAGCCTGTTTTGCAGATTTCCAATTCTAGGGTCTGAAATCAGCCCACATCAATCAAACAGGTATTTAGATTGTAAAACATAAAATGTAAAATACTTTTTAAAGGAATGCTTAATGAAGGAGTGTTTTTAAAACCTATTTAAATTAATTATGCAACCTTTTTTTCAAATTTTAAAGAGACGGTTAGAAGATGTTTAATTCATATTTAAGTTAATAAAGACTTCTTAAACCAATCCATTACATTTTGTGAATGAGCACCAATATTTGGAAGTACTGTAATATGAAAGCACTATTTTAAGCTTATCAATTACTTAGAAACCTTTTCACAACTTGTTTTTTTTTTCCACTGTGTGATTCAGTCCCTTAGTCACTGAATGGATAAGCTTTAGTGAGGATATGATCATATTTGAAAAAAAAAGTTTAAAGGTTTAACTTCAATTAGCCTGTGGTCCACTTGCTTGATTGTTTGTTAGTATGTAACTTAACAGAGACCTAAGAGTTTCTAAAAATAAAATCAAAACACATTCTAAGTCAGAGCACCAAAAATACTACGATGTGGGATTTCAGATGAAAATGCCCAATATCCAATTAAATTAATATGGAGATTGAAGGGGTAATAATGTCTCCTTGAAGAAATCCTAGCAGAACCATTATCAGACCACCACATTACCAGCAGTGTCCACACAATGGATCTAATTTTCCCTTAGCACAGAACTAATGCAGTGCCACTGGTGGCGTCCAAACAGAAAAAAGTTATAATAAACTACGCACTTTAAATGGCCAGTGATTATATTAGATGTTAGCCTTGCCACCTCCACAAATACACATTGTCTGTAACAGTCAACCTGTAAATAATACATAACATGATCTCATACCCAGTAATAAGATCAGGGAGTCACATGAAGAGCTCAAAGTCGGTTTTGACATAATTAAGCAAGTAATACAGTTTAACTTTCTTGACTTCAGTTCAACTTTCTGTTCTGTATGAAAAACCTGTATCCTGTGGGCTGGGTTCCTGTGGATGTCTGACAAGAAGCGAAACACCTAAACCCTGATGTAACTAAATGGCTGAAACACCATTTTTTATTTGGTGCTTCTTGCATGGTCAGACATGTGTCCAAATATAGTCACAGTTTGTACAGAATGGCGTGGTTTCAGAAACTCCAAATACTCTTGCTATTGTCATGAGAATGTGATGTGGTTGCGCACCTATCACATATAGCCCTCATGCACAGCACAGCTAAAACATGATATGACTTAAAAGGGTGGGTAAATTGCCTTCTCGCGTTAAAAAGCTGCGCAAATTATATTGCTGCAGGCTACTGACCTCAGTACCAGTCTTTAGCGACCATGTACAGAGTTGAGGTAAAATCTCTTAAACCTAATTCGAATGAAAACATGAAAAACATACACCAGCAGGTCATCCAGGTATACAACACACTCCCGTTGGGGGATGCTGTCCAGTACCCTCTCCATCAGCCGTTCTAACATGGCCAGGGCATAGCACAACCCGAACGGCATGGCAGTAAACTGCCAGAGGCCCTGTCCTGTAGAGAAAGCAGTCTTTGCCTTGGCGTCGGGTCGAGCTCCACTTGCCAATAGCCACTTCTTAGGTCCAGAGAGCTAAACCACGAGGATCCGGCGATAAGAGCCAACGACTCATCGATGTGGGGAAGCGAGTACAAATCCTTTTTGGTGACCACGACACAGACTCCCATCTTTCTTTCCAACTAAGACGAAAGGTACCACTGAGGGGCTGTTGGACGGCTCGATCACTCCCTCCTCCTGCATTTCTTGTAGGATCTTCCTGGCCACCTTGCGTCTGAACAGAGGTAGTCAGTGTAGTGGTTCTCAACTGGGCGAGAGTGCCCGGTGTCAATCCGATGTTGGACCCCCATATTAGGGCCAGATTGCAAACAGGTGCGCATACTGCTGAAAGAGCGCACAGAGTTGGTTGCACTCTTGGCTGGGATTGGGGGGGGGGGGGGGGGGCGTTACTTGTGCTCGGTTGATGCTCTTGGGCCTGCTCCAAAGGTCATCGTCCCTTTCACCAGATCTAGCCGCCCTCTCGTCTGTTGAAGGAAGTCCAGCCACAGGATGCACTGGTCCTGAATGTCAGTGACCCACACCTGCTGGTCAAAGGCGGTCTCCCCCAGGTGCAGCTGCAGTATCCCTCTCCCTCGCATCGGGGAAAGTTGTCCCGTCACCATCCATAGTTGCACCACCATGGTTGCCACTTTAGCCCAGCTGGACTGGCTAGCCTGCTGAAGGATGTCGGGTCTGACCAGGGTGATGATGGATCCAGTGTCTATCAGCGTGGTGCAGTGCACGCCCTCCACCTTGAAGTTCAGATGGAGATGTGCCCTGATACTGGTTCTCCCCACGATGACTGGTGCACTGGTGTTTGGTTTGGGGTTGAAGACCCGGGCCGAGGTTTCCCCTTCTACCTCGGTCCTCTTTCATTTCCCACCGACGACTGGCTAATTTTGGGCTGCGGCGCTTGCCGAGGGCAGTAGGCGCGGATGTGACTGGGCTGCTTGCATCCCCAGCAGAGACGGGGGCCGGTGGGCTGTGGTGGTCTGCGCTGTTTGATTATGGCTTGTTGTACAGCCACGATATCCCGCAGGGTCTCTGTTAGTGATGCAATGCTCTCGGAGGGTGGCGCTCTCCTCTTGCTCGGCCCGTCGGGCTGTGGGTTGTGGTCATGTACTTCTCTCCTACCGTGTCACATCTTCCCATTCCTGGGCGAGTTGGAGAGCGGTCTGTAGCGACCACGGCTTCTACGAACTGGAATCGGGCTTGCTCCTCTTGCTCTCAGACGGCACGTCCACGTATGCCCGCTGGGCTTCCCTCTCCAGATCGGTGGCTAATCGAACCAGAGACTCCCCTGCTGTTCATGCTCGCCTGCTGAACCTGGCTCGCAGCAGCTCTGGTTCCCCTGTACTGCTGAACCGGCGTTGGAGGGTGGCCACCAAGTTGTGGTAGTTGCCCATCTCCTCTTCGGATAGGTTTAGCAACACCATCTGAGCCTCCCCTCTCAGCGCCGTTGTCAGCTGTTGTGCCTTTTCATCTTCGCTCCACTTGCACAGCTTACCGAGCACAGATAGCTGCATGTGGAAAGCCTCCCAGTTCGTGGTTCCATCAAAGCTGGGCAGCTTTGCGCATCGTCTGGTTGATCAGCCCGTGGTCTTGCTTGGCTCCGGGTGTCCGTTGTGGTGCTCTCCGGGACCCAGCCAGGCCACATGCGATCTGTCGCCGGTGACCGTCGTTCCTCAGTGCGGCTCTTGGCCTGTTCCATCTCCCTGGCAATCTCCGTGTCGAATTCCCGGAGGCACTGGGACAGTCGTTCCATCTCGCTGCTCGTCTCTCCTTCTCCTAGCTGCTCCTGCTTGACGGTCGGGTGTTCCATTCTGTATCCCGCTTCTGAGGCCAGTGTAGCGTTTCGCAGGAAGTAGAAAGGAAGGAGACAAGTTCAATTGCTTTAATTACTCAGAGACCACTGCTCTGTCTGCTTCACTGCAATCCTGGAACAGTAACCAGCTTTTAGAACACATACACACAATTGCCGATGCAGCACCCTCTTATAACGTAGCTCTGCCCCTTTATTCTAATCAGGTACCAGAGCTTACACACATCCCACTGGTCCTCAACCACACACCAGGACCAATGGGCACAGACAAACAACAGCCAATAACAGGGGGATACAGAAAGCACCACACGCGCTGGCTACATTTACAGATAGACACAGACAGATGACCAGCAACTGCAGGGAATACATAGGGGGAAAGGAACACAATACAATGGGAATTACAGTACAGTATACGTGTGTGAGTGTGTGTGTGTGTGTTAGAAAGGCATCCAGACAAACAAGTAGCTAATGCGCGGTGTAATTCAGAATGTGCGCGGCAACACGTGAATTCATTTCTCTTGTTGAATGTTTTTATCTTCATGGCAACGCATGAAGCTCTCCTCACGATATTCAGAGTCATTCTTTTCCTACTTAGTAAGCAGACACGGACATTTAAATATCCCCTCCCCTAAATGACTAATAATTGAGTAATCTGCATTGGTACGGCCGATTTATTTTCCTAAATCACAACTGCATAGCAACGCATTTCCTGAAAAGTACGGCAAACATGTCATGAGGAAAACTGTCATGGCATGTAAACGGCACCAATGAAAAGAAGGTCCTTAAAAAATACCAGGTGACCAATTTTTCCAGATTTAGTTTATATAAATAGATTCATTTTACATCACCTTTGTTATGATGTGTTCATAGAACTCAATATTTTGAAACATTTATTTAAGAAAATATTATACATTGAACAGAGACAAGCCCTTTAACCCAGCTCTCAGTAAACATTTTTATAACACACATTTTAGAAAACCAGTAACAAAATTATTGAGAAGTTAAGATGAAAACAGAAATACTAGTTGCTACTCACAATTTCAATGGGGCTATTTAAAGTAACATTTTTTTACTAGCTATGAACAAAAAAGCATTTCATTACAGTAACCTGTCATTTCCTGTTTGGACATTTGTTCCAAGAATTTGTAAAGTATATTTCAGTTTTCTTTCTTTCTTTTTTTATCTTTTAAAAGTTGCAATAACAGTAAAGTATCATGTCCTGTTATGTTCCTTGTATTTTATTAGGAGTGTGTGGGAGGGGTTAGTGTGCTTACAATACAGCAGAGCACTGTCATTTCCTTTTGGAGTTGCAGCGCAGCAGAATTCCTGAGAATTTCATTCTTAAACTGTGTGGGTTGGAGGGAGGGTCTGCTAGCTTGGCAGCTTCTCTCTTCTCTCTCTCTTCCTTTAAAGGTCAAACACAGATGACTCCCTTACTTCTTGTTTCACAATAATCGAGGCAACAGTCTGTATCTGGTCATTGCTAGTCATTGCTTGAACTTTGATGCAATCAATAGTCTATAAAGTGAAGAACACTTATTTATTTATTAATGTATTCATGTATTCATCCAAGCTCTACTAATACTGGAAGTTATTAAATAATGTTTTTTAAAAGTCTGATTACATGGATAATACTAAATCTAGATATCCATGAAATTGTTCAAGACTATTGCTGGTTTCTTTAACAGCAACCATGAGGCTTCTGGTTAGGAACAGGCCATGAGATGACAACCAAACACTGTCTCTGACCTCAGTCATAACCAGAATGGTTTTCATATTTAATTTACTGTATACAATTACTGTTGCTGTAGAGATTTGACGAAAGAAAAAAAAAACACAAAATATATCTAAACCCGATAGGCCATTGAGTTCATTCATCCTGGATGACACTGCTGCATGTCACACCATGCAGACCGTATCCTAGCAACCTGAGCAGCTACTGTTTGTAAAAGAGCTCAGGGAGGTCTACTGACTTTTATTGTAATGCACAGTGCTACTACCTGACCGGAAATAATGAGGATGCTATTTCTCACATTGCAGCCAAAAAAAGTAAACCAAGTACCACCAAGCTTTTGGATAGATCAGAGTTGACCAAACCAGTTCATAATACCGAAAAAGTACAGAATGGTCCAATACATCTTACAGGTATTGTTATAACTTACATGGACGTGATATTGGCTCTTTAAGACAAATGACAAAAGATTCACCTATCTTACCCCACCTAACCCAAGGTTAATTACTTCCATATTTTATTTATCCATGTACAATATGAATACAATCAAAACTGTATTATCAGTCCTGCCTTTACCCATTTGCACATAGATCTGACAGATGAATCCTAGCAGTAAAATTGAAGGTTAGTCTGGTAACAATGGTTTGTAAAAACTTTATTTTTGGGTGGTTCTGACTCTTTATTTCAGATGCCACGTGTGTTTTAACAACAACTTCACTGAAAACCAGAGAGATTTGTTGAGGTTTAGTAGGTATTTGGTTATTTTCTGTTTTCATTTCTTCCTGTTAACAATCAGCAGAATTTAGGCGTTTCATAATCCACACAATTACTGTACTTATCTTTAAGCTGTGTTTTCAATTTGTGTGATTAACTGGGGTAAGATTATAAGTCTTTTAGCGAGCCTGAGATGGTGTGGTTGAATAAACCCATTTTTCAATGTGGGGTATTCTTTCCTGGTGCATCAAGGTCTGCATTTGTGTAAACCTTTAGGTTGAGTTTCGGGGGGCGCTCGTGAGTCACGTCTGTCCTTCCCTTATCTCTAATCTCCCTGTCAATCACTCTCCCTCTTCTATATAAGTCTCCTGTTTCCACTTCCGCCCTCTCTAGTGTTTGTTTGTTTTTCATATGAGCCAGTAGGCTACCAGTCTGTTCATAGTCTGTGAGTCTACTTTTCAAAGAAAAAAAAATAGAAATCTCTTAGCCAAAGCTATTAAAAAAAAAGGGAGCGAGAAGTACCTCCTACTTGCTATCCCACTAGCAGCTATTTCGCTTCAATCAAGTATGGATATTCTGCCCTGTACCTCTCCTTTATTGGATTTCGGAGACAACCCGAGTCCCTCATGATTTCCAGACATCTCTTCTGTTCCAGTTTCAGCAGCAGCTGCCGCCATTCCTCAACCCTGCCGCGATAAGAGATCTGCTCCGTCTAATCCATTGCCAAGCTGCTGCTTCTTCAAAAACTGGCCAACCAACAAGTTACTCAAATCATTGTTCGATCTCGGAATATCCATACCAGCAGGTACTGACAGAAAAGCAATGTTTCTCCTCCTGTGCGAGTCTCAGTCAGCTAATCCGGTCTTTCCTACCCCGGCAGTGTCAAGAGCCCGCCACTCCTCTTCCAAGGCGCAGCCCCACTCAGCTGCGCAGTCCACCGCATCTGCAGCAGCTCTAGTCACTGCAGCTGCACCAGCTTTTCAGCTCCATGCCCAGCACTTCCAATCTCAGCACCAGGCTCCAGTTACTTTCTCTGTGCAATCCAGCCCAACTCTCTCTCTCTTCCCTAACCTTCTCATGGATCAGCGTGCAGATGAGCCTGCAGCAGCAGACAAATATGCAGCCAACCTATCCCATGCTCCACAGAGAGATTTTCTCAGACATCAATGGCCTTCTGGATCAATATCTCCTGTACGTTTCCGAGCTGTCGGTTAGATACGGGGGTACCATATTGTATGATTACCATAAAGCTTTCTCCGCCAAAGCAGCCGCAATCCTGGAAGCCGACAACGTCATCATCAACTGGGCCACACTGCACATGGATTTATTCAATCGGATTTTCAGCGGGCTGTGAGCCCACGCCTGTGGGATCTGTGCTTCGACAGCCCACTCTTCATCTCTGTGCCCCAAAGCAGCTTCCTACAGCTCTCACACCCGGCTGCCTCCTTCTTCTCCACCCTCCACCCGTCACTTCTCTTTCGACAATCCTATCCATGGCTCAGCACCCCCATCAGCATCTCGCTCCCAGGATAAATGCGGCCACTCTATTAAATTCTCCTGTAAAGAGTGAGAGGTCTATTAAATCCTCCCTTATTCAAGTAGAAGTCGATAAGGGTTTCTTGGCGGGGCCCTTTCCAGCCCCTCCCTTTCCTCAATATTGAATTAGCCCAACATCTCCAGGAAAAAATGGCTAATTATAGATCTGTCCGTCCCGAGAGGCTGTTCCACCAGCAGCATTAATGCACTGATCCCGCATGACGAGTTCTCACTTCATATATCACTTTCAGATGCCATTAAATCCATCAAGCAGACAGGTCAAGGAGCGTGGCTAACTAAAGCGGATATTTCGGATGCATTCAAGGTGATGCCCATGCACCCTTCCTCTGTTCTACTGGAACGGAGGATTCTATGTTGCCACCCAGCTCACCTTCAGTTACCGCAACAGTCCGAAGATCATTGATACTCTATCCAAAGCGCTATGTTGGATCCTGCTAAACTCCTATCACGTTCCTTTTCTCCTCCACCTTCTCGATGACTTCCTTCTCATTAGCCCTCCTTCACATCCCCCTGC
The DNA here is from genome assembly GCF_902713425.1 of Acipenser ruthenus. Taxonomy (NCBI): domain Eukaryota; kingdom Metazoa; phylum Chordata; class Actinopteri; order Acipenseriformes; family Acipenseridae; genus Acipenser; species Acipenser ruthenus. Next base: position 34,627,765 of record NC_081189.1, on the reverse strand, counting down.
CCAAGCCATAAATGCACTCCATTCTTTCTTCTCTTCGGTCAGCGCACCCTCATCAATGCCTTTCAGTCGTCACGGTCCATCTCAAAGCAGAACCTGCTCTCTCTGCTAGGCCACTTCAATTATGCCCTCCGCATTATCCCTCAAGGCAGAACCTTCATATCTCAGCTTCTCAGGCTATCCACTTCTGCAAAAAGCCTCAATTATATCTTCATTCCTTCATACGCCAGAAAGGATATCAAAATGTGATTCACTCTGCTCCAACATTGGAATGGCCTATCCTTATTTTACCAGGATTTCATCACAGCCCCAGACCTCTCACTCTTTACAGATGCCTCCTACCTCAGATTCGGGGGTATCTTCGGAAAACAATGGTTCAGCAGCGAATGGCCATCGCAAATCCAGAATCTGCCCCCACCAATGAAAGTCCTCAACACTCCTTGAGCTCTACCGAATCATCACAGCTGCTCAACTCTGGGGCAAGACTTGGGCCAGAAAATATATTCTATTCTTTAGCGACAACCTAGCAACAGTCCATTTTATCAATAAAGGCAGATCCTCAGTCCCTCTAATCATGCAACTCCTGCGCCACCTCATCTGGCTATCAGTTTCAAATAATTTCATCATTCAAGCTCGCTATATTCCTGGATTCCTTAATAACTCTGCCTATGCTGTTTCTCACCTGCAGGTAGCCCGGTCCCGTCAACTGACATCCTCCGCCACTCCCTTCCCTCTCCAAGTCCCGGAGTTCCATCAACTAATCTTGGACTGAATTCCTCCTTGTCCGCTGTGCTCTGCTCAGCCTGGCAGTACATGTCAGTTGCTCTCGCTCCGTCCACAAACTCCTCCTACTCTACAGCTTGGTCAGCCTTCCTGGATCTGGCTTTTATCATCTATCTCAGGGACATCCTCCGCCTCTCTCCTTCTTCAATCAAGTCCTGTATCTCCAGTATTCAACACTTCTACTGGATCATGTCTATTCCAGCTCCTGCCCTCCTCTCAATCCCAGCCGTCAGTCTTACTTTGTGTGGGATTGAGAGAAGTCTCCCTCCTTCCTTTCCATCCAGACTGCCCATCACCTCGGATATCCTCCTTAACCTGATCTCCATCGTTCGCCACGGCTGTTTCAATCCCGTCAATTATCTTGTTATGGAGTCCATTTGCCTGGTGTAGAATTCACCTTGCCATCCCTTCCCAGCTTCCCAGCCTCTGGCATCTGATCCAGCAACCTCTTCCTCGTTAAGGACCAACATTTCTTCCTTTTTCTCTGATCCTCAAAAAATGACCAGCTTCGATCCGGGCACTGTATCCAGCTCTCAAAGATCAACTCTGCCCCTACACATCTCTGCAGAAGCTCCCATCAACCAGGAAACCTTCACCCTCTGAACCTCTCTTCTCCGATCTATCCAGAAACATTATCACTAGGCATTGGTTTGCCTCTAACCTCTCCTCCCTCGTCACCAAGGCAGACCTGCCCTCCCAGTTCTACACACCCCATTCTCTTAGAATCGGAGCAGCAACATCTGCAGCAAGAGCTGGGCTCAGCCAACACGCCATCAAGTGGGGGTGCCCTCTCCACCCGGTCCACCAGAGGTTTCTTCCTAAAAAGGGTGTTTTTTCCGCTCCACAGTGTGGATGGCTTTCCTTTAGGTCGTCAATACTAACCTCTCTTTGTCTTGTTTATTTTTCCCCACTTAAGTATATGTTGTGCAGTGGCTGCAGTCTTTTCTTTTCTATCCTCACAGGTGCGGTTCTGTGGGGGGCGGGGGTCCAATTTTTGGGGGGGTTAATGAGGTTCTGCATTGGGACAGAGGGAACACCCGGCCACACTCTCTGTCCTGTCGCAGCTTGTGCGCTTTCCCTATTCTAATTTCTTGAGACTCTTCCTCTCCTTCTCAGCTGTCGACGAGAAGTCTGTCTCGTAGTCCTTCGATCTCTTTCTAATCTCTCTACTTCTTTCTTTCTAGCTCCAGGACTGGAAAAAAAAAATGTTAATTACTCATCACAAAGCAATGCAGTCCCCCGGTTTAACTTATTTACACAATTAATGCATCAATCAGTTCCAATCTGACAGTGTTATTTAATATAGAACCTGTCGTGATCAAACTACCTAAAACTCAATTGTATTTTAGAAGCGATTATTTGTCTTACCTATCTTTTATCCTTTTGATATGAAATCCTTTTTTTTCACTTTCCTTAGTCATCTCTGCAGTGAGTTGTGGGATTGTAGTTCTGGGCAAGCTGTTATATCTGATTAAACCTGACAAAGAATTACATATCCAGGTTTCCACATCAGTAGCTTATATTAGTTTTAAGGAAAGGTCATGTTTACATAACGAATCAGTTGCATTTTTTGCAACATATTTTCAATGTCAGTTTACAGCAGTTTCCCTAAGTTGCCCTAAGTCACGTTTGCATGATTTAATTCACTTGCATGTTTTGAATTTAGCAATTTGGAGAGGTGGCAAACTGTTTTTTTTTTTTAATTATCTTTCACAAAAGGCAATGCTATTGCAGATGCAGCAAATTAAGGTAAAGTTCACCTTTGCTGTGAAGTTATTTTGGAATTTTGTTTTGTAAATCTCATGTTGAAATTGTTGGAACAACAAATGACATATGAAACAGGAAAGAAACTTATGGAAATGTAGAATTTATATAAACAGATATTGTTACCGTACTTTGTTCTCTAACATGATGTGTGTTTACAGGTACTCTGTTTTATGGGAAACATGGTTTGGGTGCATGAACACCCTGTGTTGTCCCATGCAGTGGAACAGAATAGAGCAGTTCACTTCATTTTTGGGGTACATTTTTCAAAGCAATTAAAACCCTGCTGTGCTGTGAACTGATAGTTATACATTGTCATTAAAAACACATGCATCCATTAGATATAAGGTGTCTGTTATTGTCCGTTTTTAGCTATTAGTTGTTATTATCTACTGACAACTGTCTGTTACCATGAAAAGTTGCTGTTTTGCAAGGACTTTCTTTATTAAACACCAGGCACTACACTTAATCACTTTCTGTATTTAATAGTACAAACAGCAATGGAAAATAGTAGGACATTAATTACATTGGCTTGTTATTTTCCTTTGTGTTTTCAAGAGACTTGCATCTAAAAACAACAAACAGGAGCTTCAACGAGAAGGGCTGCAAAAAAACCCAGGATGTTTTGAAAGTGTTCCCACACAGTGTTTATGTTACAGTGGGAAGTAACATCACAAGGCTGTTGACGTGCTCACTTCTGTGCAAATCATGTGGACTGTACATCTGTTTCCATCATAGTATACCTGAATTGCTAGCTGGTGATTTGCATTTATCAGAATGGTAGAAATGAAAAATAAAATCTGTCACACAACATAATATTACAGGGTCGTGTATGAGAGTTTGTGTATCTGTTTCTTGGTGGCTTCATTCAAGCGGGGCACATATTGTTCCTCAAAAATATTATATTGGAAACCACACACTTAGTGAAAGTGGGATTGTGCATTTGTTCTGTGTTACAAGTAAATACTAGTAGCTTGTGACCACTTGTTGAAAAAAAACAGAGCAGAGAGAGCTGTCATACTGAAGCATGGGGCATTGTGTGCACGTGTTTAAGCATCACAGTAGTTTAAGACTGCTGCTTTATACTTTAAGTATATGGATCACTGTTGTGAGCTTACAGTAAATGTGCTCGAGAAAATACTACCAGTTTGATAAGCCTGCTTGGGAGTATGACCTTAGTTCTCTGCTCGATAGAAAATCTGAACAATGAACATATATACAAGTGTATTCATGTTTGCACAAGCTGGCCAGCAAGCACCTGACCACAAGATCTTGCTTACAAAAGTAGAAAAAGCATAGCAAAGCGTAGTAAAGCATAGCAAAGGCATAGTAGTGTGTAGGTACATTTTGTAAAGCACTGAGAAGTATGGTAAAGCATATTAAAATACATAGCAAATCATGTTAAATATTCAATTCGACCACATCAACCCTTTTGAATTTTGCACAGTGGGGGGTATGTATGTTTGCATAACATCCCTCAAACTTTCGGAATTGGGGTTTTGCGACTGTTCTCATCCTTCCTGGCCATTTTTGGTTTTTGCTCAGAACAAGAAAAACAGTTGGAAAGTTAAAACCCTGCCAAAAAACCCTCCCCGACTTGTGCACACGAGATAGTATATATTTTTTTTCACGATGTCCCTTTAGGGGTCCCATACTTTACTATACTAAACCAGTGAATGAAAAGAAAGTTATTAAAACACACACACTTGTAATTTTTATTGCCATCAAAGTGTGAGTGACATATTTGCACATATATTGCACATATAAAAATAATGTGATATCTTGCAACAATTGTAAGTCGCCCTGGATAAGGGCGTCTGCTAAGAAATAAATAATAATAATAATAATAATATGTCCATACAGTAAATATTTACACACACAACACCCACATATTTAGCTGTGACAATCTGTCTGTTCTGTGCAACTGCAATGAGGATAATTGAGCGGGTGAGGTTTTACTGAAAAGTAAAATTATATTTCCACCCCTGCAATTTGTTTATTCCACTCTTGTATGATGTTGGCTTATGAAACATGAGGTGGATTTTTTTTTCTGTATCTAATGAACTGGTCACCAAGAACCTTCCAAAACACGAACGCTTAAAGAATACCATTGAGATGCAATTATGAGTTTATAACAGCCTTTTACCCTGAAGAAGCCTTAACAAAACCATTCAGATGCCACAACAATGCCAGTAATCAATAAAAACATAATACATTTTGAACACAGGTCATGATACAGTAGGGTTGCACACTGGTAGTGACATGTTATCATAGTTCTGCAATATACTACCAGTTATTGGTACCATTGTGTTACCAATGTTATATGCAAGATATGTAGTTCTATTAAACCAATGGCTCACTGTAGCTCTCGGTGTGCTACAATTAACCCCTGCTGAGAACAGTTGCAAAGCCATGTTGGAAAGGCTTAATTTACTACATTGACCGTGTGACATTGAATATCTGTTAAGCTCAAACTGGTTTTAACAAGGATTTAAAATTTAAAAACTAGCTTTCATGCCCCTTTTTTTACAGCATATTCCCAACATAGACGTGAACTTGTTTATAAACAGTGGAAGCCCAGGAATCTAGTCCCTCTGCCATTCAAAAGCTTCAAGCTATGAGAATGCATTCTCTAGTTATGGTTGGCTGTAACTTTCAATATTCCCTACCCTATCATTATTTGTTCATTAACTGTATTTTGTGGAATTCATGACTAATTGATTATTTTGTCATTGAAATCAAAAGGAAATAACATAAAAACAATATATTTACATTTCACCTCTTATTGTAAAGTGTTACTGCTTCCTATTACATATCAGTACAGGTATGATAATTCGTACTTGTATTCCATATACTCTAATTAAAGCATAGCTGCTGTCCTTGTTATATCTAGAAGACTGCCTGCTCTGGTCTGAATTTGTGAAAATCATTTTGTGTTATGTGGCCACTGGTCCGCTGGTCTAGGAGAGAACCAGTGCTCATTCCAAACAGCCTCATAAAAGCCTGGAGATTACAGGCACTAAATACCATGTCTGCATTCGGATCTGTAAGCTATAGTTGAAAGGCTTCAATCCTAGTCCCCAGATAATATTTACAATGACTCTCCTGTGAGAGGTTCTCACAAAGGATGGGCATGAAGTGTGCATGTATGTGTGCTTTACCAAATCATTCCTGACTGTCTGAGCTAAGTGAATGAAACTCTGTTCAGGTCTCAAGCAGATCTGTGATAGACCAACCAGTAAATCAGGCTCACTGCAAACAATGGGGTAGCAGCAGCAGCAGCAGCAGCGTGCACTGCAGGCTGTCTCTAATGACATTGCTTCAAAGATATCTGGTGCACTCTATAACGCCAGCTCTTCCTACTGTGGCTGTTATACCAACAAAACCAGATGTGTTTGTTTTAACAGCTTGTTATTATCTCAGTGTAACTGACAGTCATGGTCAACAGTCCTCCCTGCAGGCTTGCTCTCAACCACAGCCTCTGATATTGAGAGAGCAGAGTATGATTTAGGAACACAAACCATTTCTAGATCAAATATTCATCAGAAGAATCACAGCTGACTTTTTCATGTCACCTTCAGTGGAAGAATGTGAATTGAGCACACCTTCAATAGAGAAATTACCTTTATATTTCAAAATGTAAAGTTAAAAACCATTGGCATGCTTTTCACCCAGCAATTTTCTGATTTTCTTTTACTTATTAATTTTCAGTCACGTACAGTATACATATGTTAGTCATTTTTAAAACACACTTGCCTGCATGATTAGAACTGGGATCACTCAAAGGATAAGTGAAGCAGCACAGCAACTAAAATTCGAATTAATAAAACACACCCACACACAGCTCTGTTTTTTTCACAGTTTTAATTCAGTAGTAAAATTCAAAGCGATGCAAACAAATAAAAAATAAAAAGAGCCACTGCATGATTTTCTATCTCAAAACTCTCTTTAAGGCGTAATGTTCCTCAACACGTTCCTCGAATTCCATTTCAACCGTACCATGAGCAGCTACATAGACTGAAATGAATCCCTCTTTTGGACATACTGCTATAATAGTTTAACATGGGGAATGTCCCTATTTTTTATCTCGGCACACAAATAAAGTTTGGCTATGGTATCCGTTGGCCACATTGCTTAGCTGCAACTGTAAAGGAGATAAGCTATTGAGAAACATCCCACCACAAGGCAATGAACCCTGACAAGTGGTGGCACCAGATGATATGAAATAAGAATTTACAATTATGGGTCAAAACAAAGGGGGAGCTGTATTAGATGACTGATCACCATTTTCAATTTGCCCGATATATGTTTTTCTCCACAGCATCAGCACAAAGTAGAAAGTTGTTTTCATACATTTTTTTTTATTATAAATCTTCCTATATTTCTTTCAGAACAGACAATCGCAGTGCTAATATTCTGTGGTGGCCTGAGATTAATAACAATCCCCTTACTGTTTTGAAGATTAAAACAAGACACGCAGTCTTTCTTTTCTTGTGAAATACTGGAATGGAATGCAAAAGAAATGCGAGGGCATTAGAGTACCAACCCACACACTGCCCTCAGTGCAGGTTACAGATTTGAAGCACATTCCTGCTGTTCTTTGAAAGCTATCGAATCAAGTACTGTGCTGTTTGCAAGGTCATGTTGTTCAGGCAAACAAGCAAGCTAATACTACAGGGAGTCTGTTGGGGGAAAATATAAAACTAATGATTTGGACAGGAATACAAAGGTTCCCAGTGTTAGTTATTATCTGGTCTCTGACCTTGGCCTTGGGTGTTTGGCCTTGGATGTCATTGGTGCTGGTCTCGTGTAATGTATCATACTGATAACTACAATAAAATCCATACATCTTATGCTGTTGTTAATTTAATACAATACATTATGTTTTTACCAAAAACTTTAATGGAGAGGAGCACTAATAAGATTGTATTTATGAGCAGTTTTCAAATGTTGGGAAATGTATCTGCCATAAACATATGTAAACTTACTGCTAGGACATTGCATCCATCTAGCTTTTATTTTCCTGTTCACAATCCCATGTTTTCTTTTAGCTGAGCCTTTTTCTGGAGATAGGTATGAATGTAAATAAAAAATGTCCACATTTATCCCATCTTACCCGAATAAACAGAACTGCATGTTTGACTTTGTCTGAGACTCCGTTCACACTACTGTGCTGGCCCAGGGCCGCCTCAGGACCACCGCATATTTAGGTCTGCAACCCCGTTCACATTTGTGGTTTAAGGCGTCTTTGCGCATTCACATATGTGACTGTAAATCAGGCCTAAAATGTGGCGAACTGCTTTTTTTTTTTTTTTTTACAGAACAATAGCCTGCACTCAGAATGGAAGAGTGTGGCAAAGTGGTAAGTAGTGCACAGGTGTACAGGCGATGCAGTGCTCAATACAATAACAAACAACATTTACTTGTGAAATGATGTTTATTTATAATCCAAAAGTCACTTGACAACAGCAGTAATAAAGGAGTACTGGCAATACACAACGATGTGTATTGCTCAGTGAAATAACCACTGGGTTCAATCCTGAGATAATAAACACAGTATAAACACACACAAACACGATCACAAGTCCAGAGTGAGTGCTAACGTGCAAGTGGTGAAATACAATTTATTGGTGAACACGAGTGCAGTGAAGTCCAGGTTGGGTGCTGGCCTTAAGCCACAGCTCCCGGATTGTGTTAGCCGTCTATCAAGAACAAAGAGAAACAGTTAGACTGACAAACAAAACACGTTGACACTCACGATTATTAATTACATCTGTTTTCCCACGGATACTTCAGCAACCAACCAAAGGAACAGATCGCTGGGCCACTTCACCTAAATACCCTCAGTCACGCCCTCTTTCGGTGGTGCAGCCAATCACATATCCTCCAATCCTTCACTGACACATCGCCTACCGCATTAAGGCGATGACTTGTGGTATCATGGCTCCACCCCCTTCCTGGATGGCCGGCTTCCGACTGACCCTGGAATCTGCTCCGGTTATACCATGCCCTCACAGGTCGGAAGGGAGCTACCGGGATATACAGTAATCCTTGATTTGTAGCAGATGTTTCTTATTAATATATATATATATATATATATATATATATATATATATATATATATATATATATATATATATATATATATATTTTTTTTTTTTTTTTTTTTTTTTTAATGCAGCACAGTAGCAATTTTGTGAGATATATATATATTATTGACTAATTTTACTTAATGTTATGGTGCATCAATGATCTTAATATTTGTGGATGAGAACAGTATTTTATTTGTGTGTAAAAGCAAGCAGCTAAAAGAAATGATCAGCAGTTTAATGTAATGACACACACTTCTGTAGCTATGTATATCGTTGCGTGCAAAATAAACAATGGTGGCTGAATATGCCAAGTCGCCAGCATTATTAATAATTTCTATATTTATCGCTTAGTCACTAAATAACAGGAAGAAAAGGTAATTGTGACAAATTAAGCTTAATTATGAATGCACTGCAGCTCATATATTATGTGAAAGAAACAACCTGAATGCTAACTAGCTAGAATTTTATTATTTATTTATTTCTTAGCAGACACCCTTATCCAGGGCGATTTACAATTGTTACAAGATATCACATTATTTTTACATACAATTACCCATTTATACAGTTGGGTTTTTACTGGAGTAATCTAGGTAAAGTACCTTGCTCAAGGATACAGCAGCAGTGTCCCCACCAGAGATTGAACCAATGACCCTCCAGTCGAGAGTCCAGAGCACTAACCACTACTCCACACAGTTGTGTGATGTAGAAATAATTACCATTCAATATTGATCCACTGCCATCTTTGCTAACAAAGCATTCGCCTTTCTATTCGCCTTTCTTTCGTGCATGTGGGAGTATGGGAGTCTCTACTGAGCTACGTAACCGAATTGGTCATGTGATACGAAAAGGCGGCCCTAAGTCAGCTTTGTGTTCATATTTATGCAAAAGCCAGCCCTGGTCCTGCAATTGCAGGCCCTGGGCCACATTGAAACAGTGACCTAAATCTAGGCCGGCCCTGGGCTGCCTTTTCTTTTTTGGAGCGTTCACATAGGAGAAAAAGCAGCCCTGAGGAGGCCCTGGGCCACCTTAAATCGCAAGTGTGATTGGGGTCTTAGTTCTTGACATTGAACTTGGCTTAGAGGCTCCCTGTCTTTGCCTTGAATAGTTGATGTGTTTCTGGGTAATTGTTTTATCTTTCAATATAGGAATGTGTATTGGAAGACAAAACCTATGATCAAATGGAGTGCCACAATATGGTCATCTCCAAGCTTATCTATATAACTATCAGAATAGCTTTATCTTAAGAACCTCACATTTCACCATTGGGAGTCCAAGGGCAATATCAACATTTCATTCCTCGAACACTACTGGCCATCAGGAGATTGCTGCTTAAATCAGAGATGCCTAATTGTGTGTTATTTTCAATGACAATGCAGTACCAAGCACTCAATATTGTGGATTTGTTTTTTATATAGATTTACTTTCAGTGTTATTATGAAAGGAAGGGATTAATGATTCATTTAGGGACAGGAAAGAACTTTGAGAATGAAGTGTTTTGAACTCAATCATGGAGGGAGCCATCATATACTATTATTTGCTTACAGTCCTGCAACACAATAATAACACAGAGGATAAAAAAACAAAAACCTCCCCATAGTTTTGTGGCTGAGATGCTTGTTTCACTGATTTCCTAACACATGCCTAGCACTGCTTTTTAAGTTTCTCAGACCAGTTTTGGCCAATAATCTGCTTTTCCTTGCATGGAAGATGCTAACACTGAAGAAAATTGTAGTTTGAAAATTAAAAAAAAAAAAAAAAGTTGTCAACAGTGAAATATAATGTTAAATTATATATTAAAATGTATCAATAAAGAATGTTTCTCTTTAGTGAAATAATTGTAAAAATATGTATTGTTAATATAACTACCCGTTTCCCTTTCTCTAAACTGAAGGCCAATCAAATGTAAATATTTCAATTTTTCAGCCTTCATAAACAAACCCAATAAAAACTATCAAAATTCAACCAGTTTTGTTCAACAAGGAATCAAAATCGCCTTTACTGGAAGCCCAACTCGGGAGCCCCAAATATATATATATATATATATATATTTTAAATAAATATTACCTAATTTATAACTGAGTTTGAAGATATGAATGAGTACAATAATAAACCCAATATTGAGTTACCATAAATATGGTCCAATTTGACACATTAAACGACAGAATAAACAAAACCGGGACAGGGCTGGGCTGCTATTTAGTTCCTCCTTTCCTTTTCAATGTGTTGAGTCTGCCATTTTATAACAACTGACTGAAGAGTCCACACTTCAAAAGCACCACTTCCTGAACGTGTCAAAAAGGTTGTAAAACAAAATAAACAAACTAACAGTGTCTGCTAACTTTCCGGTTACTATTACCCACCCTCACAGCATTGCATTGTTAGCCCTAACACTTTATTGTTAGAGCTTGGTGTTACATTTGAAAGATATGTCTTTTATAACTCATAACTCATTCCTCTGGCTTGTTTATTTGGATGTTGGTTATAGGAAATCCATCAGTGTTATTATAGACTAAATATTTGTCAACTTGACTATTTTCTTTATTCTTCTAGTTTGCACTTATACTGCTTTCCTGTGGTTTGTGCCTTACATCTCTGTGCTTTACTATGCTTTAACCAGGTCCCTAATGCTAACATGACAAACCTTGCCAGACAGTGTATATGACCTTGTCCTTGATAGAACACAGTTCCATGTGGATAGAAAACAAGGCTACATAGAGCATTTGTCATGCTCTCGTGAAAGCTTTATGAGGAGGTACCTTAAAACGATCCCTCATCCACCAATTTAGTTGATTTGAAAACGTATAATGCTGTCGCCGTTAATGAACTAGACCTTGATAAACGCTCCCCGCTTCTGCCATTAATTATGACATTGACACATAATTGAAGCACTTCAGAGATCAAGTGTCACATTAGCAAGACTGCCATTCATTTCCCCCCTCTGTGGAAGAGGTGTGATATTGGAAATACAGAGTGCCAGAGTCTGCACTTGCCAGCTTCCTCTTCTCTCAGGAAAACAAGCAGCCGACATCCCCAGCACCTTGATTTCTTTTACCTTCTCCAGGGGGGATTGGAATGGTGCATGCAGCGAGCGGAGATAAAGATTAAGGATTAATTTCTGCAATAAACCTGACGTAGGATTCAGTAGCAGGGTTATTTACAACACATCTACTAAAACATATTAGATAATAATTCCTTATTCAGTTTTGTGCAAGTGGCCGTGTGTGTATGGGCAGGTATTACTATCAATGTGTAGACAAAATTTTAGAAAATGTCCCCACAAAGATAGTAGCTCCTAAAAAATGATGTTGTGGGGATGTCCTCACTTTAAAACACCTTTTTAAGAATTAAATATGCCTTTAAAAAAAAAAAGTGCCAAAAGTGTGGAGTTTTGTATGACGAGATAGAAATAGTAAATAAAGATATAGAGTCCCCACAAATATAGGAATGCAAACGTGTGTGTGCGTGTGCGTGTGTGTATCTTCAAAAATGGATGTGAGTATGTGTGTACAGTATTCTACTAGGGAATACTGTTAGTGTACACACATGCAAGAGCCAATATGAATCTACACTGACAACATACATTGGAATGTGAGAGTTATCTTGCACGCTGATTGGGTGTGACAACATGAGAATGGATACTAGAGGCTGCAATCAAATTTATCTGCTTGTTGGATGTATAGGCGTTGGGACTTAGCATTCCTGATGACATAGACTGTAGTGTGATGTTATTTGCCTTCCTGAGTCTTCAGACTCTGCAAATTAGAAGACAATAAGAACATAAGAAAGTTTACAAACGGGAGGAGGCCATTCGGCCCATCTTGCTGGTTTGGTTGTTAGTAGCTTATTGATCCCAGAATCTCATCAAGCAGTTTCTTGAAGGATCCCAGTGTGACAGCTTCAACAACATTACTGGGGAGTTGGTTCCAGACCCTCACAATTCAAAACACCCAACCAATCAAAACACCCAACGGTGACCATTCAGGCTACATAGTGACTACCACTATAATACTGCTGTATTTCGTTCAGTTTAAAAAGACTGCTGACCAATTTAGAGTACCCAGTCCTACGTGTTCCACTTTCAAATACCCCCCCTTTGGCACATAACATTTTAAAAAGGTTAACATAAAAAGAAGGAGGTCCAAATCAAATAGTATATTTGCATGGTTTATTGCAGTTAACAGTAATTTCATGCTTTACATCCACTACAGTTTTACTAAATTTGCCTTTACTATGAGCATGAAATGACCAACACATAGCTTTTATCATAGTATCTCTCCCACTCCTATCTCATGACAATACATAAGTATTAAATATTAAGGATATAACTATTACAATTATTATTATTATTATCTTGGCCTGTGAACACCTACATTACAATGTCACTTGCCTGTGGCAGCTAATGAAAATGTTCAATGTGCATTTCAGTGTGTTGGACACAACATGACTACTACATTGAATGTATTTAGCAGCCTTGTTAGCTTTGTTTACACATTAGCGTGTTGTAAATTGTATTCTTGTACTCTGCACAGCCCCATATTTGTTTTGTTGGTTCAACAAATAAGATTTTACCTTTCTTTATTTAACTGCATTTTGTAAAGCTAGAAGCAAAGTTTATTAGGCTATAGCTGTAAATGATATATCTTTGTGAGTTTCTTCATATGAACATGTATGACTGGAAGGGGGAGGGGGGGGGGACGACTCACCATAGTAGAAGGTACTTGGGGCAGCACCCAAACCTAGTGTCCTTAGGTCATTCTTTTGTAAAAGAAAGAGAACCAAATTAGGGATAAAAAATAACAAATTCTATAGCTTAATATTTTAGTTTCCATTTCAGTTGTACAAATAGAGTCCATACAACCATCCAGATCCATGCATCATTTTTAAAATGTTAAACTGGGACTGCAATTGGTATTGTCACCTAAATAATCATCAATAGACAAGGTACTGTATTATTCATTTGTTCTTTATCTAATATTTTTCATATGCTTGTGGGTGTTCCACAGCATATTTTTCCCCCATATTTTAATGGCCGGTCCCCGACATCGCCAACACTACCCCCAAACGATCGATTGTTACTTATTTTTGCACGTTTCTGCGTTTTTTCAAAAAACTACTTCCAGGTAGAAGCAGGTCAGTGATTTATGGGTTCCACTTAGAAAAAAGTGTGCACTTGCTTCAAAAATGGGTCTCCTTAAATCTGAAAGGGCTATCCTGTATATTAACAGCAAACTATAAAAAATTGAAACACATACTATTGTCTGTTTGTCCGCTTCTCCCATTCCTAAGGTTTTAGCAGCAACTAGGTCAGACGGGTGATGAGGAGGAGTACAGCAAAATCAAAGACACTCCAATTAGAAGAACCATATGGCTTCTTGAGTCACTTAAAACACACATGCACAGTGCAAGCGTGTGACGCAAGGTAGCGTTAGTATGAAATGTTTTGTCTGACATCCTCCCTCTCGTTTACGGAGGTGGCAATGAATTTGGCTTTCATGTACTCTTTGACCTCCAGCTGGGGACTAATAGGTGGGAGGGGGAATGTCTGGCCCACCAGCACTGGCACCATTGCTGTCTGCTGCTGGTCGCATGTCAAGGATGGATACTGGTGCTGCTGCTGCTGCTGCAGATTACCCTTATTCCTGCAGAGCTAATTAACTGCTTCCCAAGGAAGCACAGAGGTGTGAACAGGTTTTGTGAAAGTTGTTTTAACGACAGGGCTGTGCTTGCTTAGAATGACAGACTTCAGATTAAAGATGCATTAGGCCAATTTACAGTCATGCAAGACAATGTTATATAGATGCAATTGGAGTTGCAATGGGATAAAGGATACCCTATACTGAAGATCAGACGAGCCACAAAGGGAGGTGGGTGGGTGGATTCAAATCAATTTTCTTACCTCTTATTTGCATTATCACTGGTCCCTCCCTCTTCATGTTTTGAAGATCTTTTGGTTTAGGATACATGTGTTGCAATAAGAAGTAAGAAAATGGTTATTAATGTATTGGTTAGCACTACATAAAGGGTATGACAAAATCCAATAGAGGTATTTTTTTGCTATTTGGAAAGCAAGCTGATTTTTTTTCAGAGGATGTGAAGATTATGAATGTGTTGTAAAACAACAAACAACTGTAAAGAACTTGGTGACTTGGCTAGTTCACGCAGGAGGGGTGGGAAATAAAAAGACATATCCAACTTTATCTCACTCTGCTAATCATAAATTGCTGCTCAGAAGAAAAAGCCCTCGAATTAACCCAGTTCCCCCTGAAGACTGCGTTGCTCAGGCCTGTTTGAACTCTTGACACATTTCAAGCAGCGTGGAGTCGACAAAGCCTAGCGCCTGTTTCCAGGGAACCGAGCTGCCACAAGACCCTAATCTATGAAGACAATAGGCAGTGCACTTTATTTGTAAACCCTTCTCTGTACTGAGAAGCTTCTGAGACAGAATGAGTTAGCATTGATAAATACCATGCTGGTCCCCTGCTGAGGTATGGAGGTGAGCAGAAACAGGATTCCCCTGGGGACTGATAATGATGTTCATGAGCAGCAGCTGAGCGACAGACTCCTTCTGTCTGCAGCAGCTCATGTGATGTGCTACTGAAGGTGCAACAGCAAGGGGTAGGAAGGCTCTTCGCAATGTGAACCAACTGGGCTACTAGTCAGATCTAGAAGCCAGACTTTTAAATAAACACTGTTCATCTATCTATCAATCCTTTGGACTAGAAGTCTGCATACCTCTGGATATATCTCAATTTATGTAGGCTGGACAAAAAAATGTCAAATACTTGCAATATGTAACACACACTTAAATTATCTTTTGCTTAGATGTTATGCAAAAGGTAAGCAAGCTATGTATTTAAAAAAAAAAATCTCTGGATATATCTACTACTTGCCAGTTAGTTTCAGTCACAATTGGTAAGACAACAGATTTGATCAATGTGGCTAATAGTAGGTTCATGCTTGAAAGGTGCTTCAATATGGATAATGAAAATGAATTGTGTCTAAATGAAACTTAAACTGCTTAGTTGTTAATTTAAATAAAAGCTGTTTGGTATGGGGCTCCCGAGTGGCGCATCCAGTAAAGGCGCTGCACGTGGAGTGCAGGATGTGCCCTATAGTCTAGACGTCGCGAGTTCGAGTCCAGGCTATTCCTTTGCCGACCAAGGATGGGAGCTTCCATCGGCCGAGCACCGCCTGGGAGGAGGGAGGGCTAGGTCGGCCAGGGTGTCCTCGGCTCACCAAGCACCAGCAACCCCTGTAGTCTGGCCGGGCGCCTGCGGGCTTGCCTGTAAGCTGCCCGAGAGCTGCGTTATCCTCCGACACTGTAGCTCTTGGGTGGCTGCATGGTGAGTCCGCAGTATGAAAAAAAGCGGTCGGCTGACGGCACACGCTTCGGAGGACAGTGTGTGTTCGTCTTCGCCCCTCCCGAGTCAGTGCAGGGGTGGTAGCGGTGAGCTGATTCTAAAAATAATTGGCCATTCCAAATTGGGGAGAAAATAATAAAAAATAATTGGCAACGACTAAATTAAAAAAAAAAAAAAAAGCAATACGTGTGGTTAGGGCAGCAGTGTGGAGTAGTGGTTAGGGCTCTGGACTCTTGACCGGAAGGTTGTGGGTTCAATCCCCAGTGGGGGACACTGCTGTTGTACTCTTGAGCAAGGTACTTTACCTAGATTGCTCCAATAAACACCCAACTGTATAAATGGGTAATTGTATGTAAAATAATGTGATATCTGTATAATGTGAAATAATGTATAATGTGATATCTTGTAACAATTGTAAGTCGCCCTGGATAAGGGCGTCTGCTAAGAAATAAATAATAATAATAATAATAATAATAATAATAATAATAATAATAATAATAATTAAAGTTAACAGGCGATTTCTTCGCACTCGGTTTTCCTGTTGACAGCTGCCTCATGCTTCCCCCACTTTCTGATTCCCAGACTCAATCAGCATCTTTCATCTGCATCTGGCTACATATAATCCTAATGTCTTTGTGATGGAAAATCAGACAGAAAATATGCTTTCCATGGAAATAGCCTGATAGAGAGACAGTTCAACACAGACAGAGCAGAGGAAGAAAATATGCAAATTGATATATTTCACAGTATTACTTGTGTATTTATTCCCAGTGTGAATTGGGATGACTCACGCTGAGACAATGTCTCATTTTCTGTGAGGTGTGGCCAGCACTGTTTTTGGAAGAAGCAGGAGAGGGGATGCGCCATGCAGAACTTGCCTGTCAGGGAATATGTGGTTTTAAACTAAGCAGTCTCTTTTGACCACACAGGATTTCCACACCCCTGCATTTCACAGGGCATTATACTTATTCTCTTAACTAACATCTGTGATGGGGCGTCATCATTGTGTCTTTATTTTCATCACAGTCACAGCCAAAGGTTATGAGTTGTTAGCAGGGTCAATCTGAGAATCTACTCCATCATTGTTATGGAAATATCTGTCATTGATTTATATAAATGCCAGCATTTTCCAATACGCATTTTCCCATGAAAATACAGATTTTTTTTTTTTTTTTACAACTAGACAGCAACAATCGCTATGGCTGTGACATCAGACTGTGATAGCCACAAACTTCTAACTGATTTAATTAACCTTGCCTTAGCTGTTAAAAAAATGGTTTGTGAAAGTACATGTTGGTCCTAATTGGTCCGCTCCCTGTTTCTGTAAAAAGAATCACTCTGACAAGGTCCACTAATTTTTAAATATCACTGTTTAAAACTAGCTGGTATTCAGAACTCCCTGAACTCACTTCCATTAGCAACTTTACACTTCCCTTTATTAGGTTGAAAATGACCATTCATTTAAGATAAATATCCCACTTTAAGGGACATGCATTTTGGAAACAGGAGTAATTACAGAAATTGTGATTATAGCATGATTTTTTGTGTTCTTCTCTCACATAAAATGTAATAGTAAAGTTATTGTATCTGGTGTTCCGACTCCAAATGAATCACTAAGCATGAATCCTTTAATAGTACAGGAACAGAGCGTGGCACACCTAAGGCGGAGAACCTACACTTTGGTGAAGTGATGGGCGGATGCTGTCATAAAGGGTGGTGGACTTTCAAAGAGTCACCATTGAGGGAAGGGACAATGCCTTAAAGTGAACAAACAAAAAGGAAGGAAAACTGTACAGGCTTACAGCAATTTCTTCCTCTTTTTTAGTGAAGAACATGAACTGAAAGAAATCTTTGTTAGTTGTCGTGATTATAGCAAATCACCTTCCCTTCCTCTTGTTTTGTTTCACACCCTAATATAATAACAGTGCGTTATCCTGAAGAAATGGGAATAGCATACCAACTTTGGCAAAACAATGGATTTGGAACCACTGTTGCACACTGGTACTGATATGTTACCATGGTGCTGCAATGGATTCATGCATAAAAACATTGGTATGTGAACATTTGGAAATGTTACCAGTGGGGTTCCATTCTACTAATGGCCCTCCCCTTTGTGGCTAGCCTTGTGCTACTATTGGTCCTAAGTACAGAACCATTGCTTTACCATTGCAGTATAACTGCATTGCTGTTGAATACAACTGGCACTGGCATTTTGACTTCTTCACAGCGCATCGTTTCCTTTAGTTCCATTTTTTTTTATCCCTCTCTTACCTGTTAACAGCCATGTATTTATCTATGAGCTGTACTACCATGTAAAGGAAGCTGACAGTATTGCACTACTGTGGTTGTGTAAGGCTTTGTGCTACAGCTAAGTTTTTACGTTATTTCTAGTCTTTGACATAGCACAGTCCCCCTCCCCCTCCCTACCAAAAGCATATATTTTATTAAAAAAATCTTAGCAAGAAATTGATTTTTGTTTGACGTTGAGAGAGTGGGATCAAGGTTTAATCATTTACAGTATTACTGAAGAGACCTACAGTAAATCTATGCATCAGTACGTGATTACCAAGCCCTAACTATCAACCTTTAATAAACTAAAACTAAAACACTGGTCCTCAGAGCCACTGAGTGGGCTTGCTTCCCATTGCACCAAGCAGTGAGTCATACATTTTTCAGAATGCACACCATAGATAATTTATCACAAAAAAAATCTCATCTAATTTCAGCAGGTCCTCGGCTTTTTTACCATCAGTGTTTTGAAATTCACTTTCTCTGTAGATTAAAAAAAAAAAACGTTTAAAAAAATATATATATTGTTTAAGCCTGATGATTTAAAAATGGTTTGGTATTTTTTAAACCATTATTGACTGTTAAATGTGGTGAGCTGTTTAGTCGTGTGTATAAACAGGAGGCTGTGTGGTCCAGTGGTTAAAGAAAAGGGCTTGTAACCAGGAGGGCCCCGGTTCAAATCCTACCTCAGCCATTGACTCACTGTGTGATCCTGAGCAAGTCACTTAACCTCCTTGTGCTCTGTCTTTTGGGTGAGATGTAGTTGTAAGTGACTCTGCAGCTGATGCATAGTTCACACACCCTAGTTGCCTTGGATAAAGGTGTCCTCTAAATAAACAAATAATAATAAAAATACGAGACAGTATTTGCAAAGCTCTAAAACATGAAGAATTCATTTTGTTGTAAGGTACAATAAAGCTATTGCTCCTCAAAATAATTTGGCTAAATCTTGCTATCTGATTGGATACATTTAATTTGCCCTTTAGAAAAAAAAACAGATACTTGCAGGTATCTTTACAGGCTGCTTTGTAGAGCTGTAGATTGTCATCAGTTTGTACCAAGCAACAGAACAAGTGAAAATCCCCCATTCTGATTCTTTATTTAGTGGAGTACTGGCCTGATTACTCTATAGAAAGTCTCAGCGAGGACCCACTCCAGTAACTGCACTGCAGAATCACGTCATGAGATGAATATGCGGCACTGTCAGCTTCACACCACATATTTTAAACTCCCCTCCACCGGCCCAAAATCAAAACACAGCATCTCAACTTAATGCAGCACTAAAGGCTGTGACATTCATTTCCTTATGTTATCTAGAACTACAATATGGTGAAACATGGCAATAAGATGTTCACTGAAAAGGATGTCAAAAACCAGCATATCCGTCTTTTTGTTGGTGTCAAATTTAAGTAGCCATACAAAAGACTAAATGGAGTATTTAAAATGTCAATCCTATTTATTTTTGTTCACACCTTTTGAAGTGTGACCTTTTTCCTTGTGATACAAAATGTGTAAAATGTCACTTTTTTTACCCCTCAGTCTTCCTTGTTTATACACATTTCGATTTTATTATTATTATTATTATTATTATTAGTAGTAGTAGTAGTAGTAGTAGTAGTAGGAGTAGTAGTAGTAGTTGTAGTAGTAATAATAATAAACAATACATTAGCAACAATGTGTTGGAAATTGATTAACACATATATAAGGTCAGGGAAATACATTTTGTACATGAAAATAATATAAAATAAGTTATTGGAAATAAAATTATATCAGTTGCTAAACTACCTTTTTTAACTGAGGGACAATATGGGCTAGGTGGCTTAATAGATGGGTGTAAAAACCTCCCAGGTCTAATGGTCACCCCTATCTTTTTCTTTTGAAGATAATTTACATTAACTGTGCCCCTAGGCTACAGTTAGAAATGTAAAGAGTTCGGTTGGTACAGCTCCATGTCCTTGTCAATACCTTGAAATGACAGTGACAAAAATCAGGTTGGATTATTACCGTAGACTAAACTACAGTACGCAGTACACAAATCGGGATTTTAAGCAGCATAACTCACACATAGTAAAACAGGAAACATTCACACGTACTTGTGTCACAGTACTGGCCGATATTAAAACTGTTCTTTGCTCAAAATACAATTGAAAATCGCATTTTACACTTTTTTTTTTTTTTTTTTTTTTTTAAAAACCTTTTCTCCGCTCCACGGTAGTGTTGACCTCTTTGATTAGCCCGGGGACAACTGAATAATCTGAATAGCAAAATGCAAATACCAGAAGCGGTTTATGTTTACAACCCAGTACTTGGCTATAATTAATCTCTCATTTCCCAATTAGTGTGACCAGACCAGACCAGCCTGGGGTAAGGAAGAAAAGACAGGAGGAGGAGGAGATAGTCGGTTTAATGTAATGAATCCACATTTTTATTTAGGCTGTTGACCTGTTGTATTGTTGTTTGTAACAAGCAATACATTACAACGTGATTATTTAAACATGTTCTTTCTTTCTTTCTTTCTTTCTTTCTTTCTTTCTTTCTTTCTTTCTTTCTTTCTTTCTAATGTTCACCGTCATGGTAAAACCTGTTTTGTATCGTGAAATACATACACTGTCGCAATGGGGGAAAAAAAGCCCTCTTATCTTTTATTCAAACTGTTGTTTCCGAAACGTGGTCCACAAGTGTGCCTACTGGCGATTGTATTACATCCGCCTCTTGGTTTACTCTCTGCGTGTTTCATCATTACAAATGCAGCCCGATCGATTTGCTAAATTCATTTCTGCCACAATCATTCATAGTTTAAGAGCATTCATGCATTGAACATTGATTTTACAACATTGGTAATAATAATAATAATAATAATAATAATAATAATAATAATAATAATAATAATAATAATAAAATAAAAAATAAAATAAAAAATAAAAAACGTGTAACTTTGTTGTAAATGAATAAACGATTAGAGAAAAATAAACTTATACATAATTGATATTACTTTATATTGCGTAAAACATCAAAGGCCAATATGACTACGTAGCTTCCTTCATATTACAGTGAAGTGATCCTTCTTAGTTTTGGTTGATTGCTAATCTAAAACAAACACCCTGGCGCTCGAGCTTGGTGCCTCCGGAAATAATTTACATAAAGTCTCAAACTGGTCTAACATGAATGTCTTTATGTTCTTATCTGACAAAGCTGGGTTCTAACGGTTTCGATAGCACACATGCAAACCCTTATTTATCAGACAGTCAATGAATGTATACCGTACCGTGTTATGTTTAGCTGATTGCTGACAGTATTTGGATGGGAGAACACACTGTGCTATACTACTGCCTAACAATACAGACTAAGGTACACGTATATAATTTGTAGCAATTAATCAGTAGGATGTGTTTTATATTCAACCTGTGAAACCTCCAGTTAAAGTACTACAACAGTCACCTTCCCAGTGCACCAAAAAAGCCTGGTGCACAGACAATACTAGCCTAGATTGTGAAGCTAGCGCAGCGTCAAATGGTCGCTTGGTGTGGAACATAATTGCAGCCACAAAGAATACAAAAGTATTCAGTGCAGCTACACAGGTCAAATAAAACAAATACCATCTGAACGGATCTGCTTATTACAGATGATTAATAGACATAGATGGTTAATGTCTGTGTTGTGGACGTACTTTAACATACCTATTATTTAAATATAGTCTAATATGTTTGCTTTTGTTGGGGTGTATTTCTTAAATCTATAGGTTTCAGAACCAATAGAAAATACATAGAGCCTACCACAAAGATCATACAATGGCAATGAAAAACATACACTTACAGCGACTGGGAAAATAATGGAATTGTATTTTATAATATTTTTGATCATTTTAGCAGTAATGTAAAACAACGTTGTGCTCATATAGGGTTAGTAATTTACAACTTCTGATAACTCTTGTAACACCTTAGGTTGATCTTCCGTTTCACTGTGTTTTATGAATGAAAAAAATGGCAAGAGGTTATAATGAATGGTGCTATAGTAGGTGACGTCTTCGTCCTTGTGACGTATTCTCCATATATGGAGCTGGCGGCTGGCGCTTCATTCATAAAAAGGAAGGAGAGGTTAGTGCAGCGATCGTAATCTTCTCAGGAGAATAGCACACTGAACGGCAAGAGTGCAAGGCGGCTACTGGTATTAAAGCTGTAACGCAGCTGGTATTTTTGTTTTTTATGTTTAAAGAAAACACAATGGTAATCATGAATGAGCTTTGTGAGATGGATTGTAACGTTTTGAAAAGGTTGGTGAGGGATGACAGCGGTAAATGCTTGGTGCTGGATTGCAGATCGTTTCTGGCTCACAGCGCGGGTCACATAAGAGGCTCGGTGAATATTCGCTGCAATACTATTGTGAGGAGAAGGGCTAAGGGCTCCGTAAGCCTGGATCAGATTCTTTCGGGGGACGAGGAGGTCCGATCCAGACTGAAATCAGGACTTTACTCCGCAGTTATTCTGTATGATGAAAGGACTTCGCATATGGACTCCATAAAAGAAGACAGCACAATTACACTAGTGCTCAACGCACTGTATAGGGATTCCTATGGGACTGAAATCTATCTCCTTAAAGGTAAATGTCTGCGTATGTCTAGCTCGTGCTATGCTGTCAGGTACAGCCAGGCTTACAATACCGTTATTAAATCTGTAAAGAAAAAAAAAAGGTATTACTTATGTTATAAAACAGCTTATACAATAGGCAGAGACACATGTACTCCATTCATAAAACAGAGGATATTTAATACACCCTGTAATGTATGGCGATGCATCACGTATGTGTTTTAATCTTGATATGAACACAGTGTTTTAATTCGCTTCAATAAGTGCTTGTCATTTATATGCGAGACGTCACTGAAGACAATCACAATTGTAGATGCATTGTTGACATTCATGGTATATGACTATATCAATTCTAGAATTCACAGAATAGCACACGAAACCGTTTAAACCGCACTGTGAATTTAGATACGAATTATGTTAATCTGTATTTGCGTATTAACAGGCAGACAATTATATTTGACAAAAAGTTGAAAATGCTGCTCTTGGTTATACAAATAAGATTACTGATTTTAAAAAAATGGTGATAATTTCTCTGGTCCCAATTTTTGATATGTGTTATTATTGTATTAGCAGCCGGTGAATATTGTATACTGTTCATACAGTATAGAGATATAGAATGATATTTAGCCTACTGCAATGTTTCATTGTTGGTTAAGAAAACAAAAATGCAGCGGCGTGAGTATGGCATAAGGATCAATGATGCTGTCTGAAAAACAATAATAATAACGAATACATTGATTCCTAGGCTAATCTACAGTATCCTATACCAGTGTAATGTTTTGAGAATCCTCGTTAAACTTATGCATGACATATTTTGAACAATTATCTCAGTTTTGTTTCTAATAAATAAATAAATAAATAAATAAATAAACAAACAAACAGTTTCCCTTAAGGTGTGATCGTTTTTATGTAAGCCTGTTCATTATTATTATTATTATTATTATTATTATTATTATTATTATTATTATTACCTGCTGAACAAGATCACAATTTCAATCATTCTAACATATTTCCTTGCTCATCCACAGTCCATCCCAGGCTTACAAAATGGGAGCACAAAGCCAAATCTATATGTGTAGTTTAACCTTGCCTCAAAAACAAAAAAATAAATGTTACCGGTATCAAAGAAAATCTGTCATTTCAAGAAAATTTCTCCATTTGAACCAGCTGCATAAATCGATCTGTTTACAGTTTACTGGATTTTTTCGCTTTTTTTTAAGAATTATTATTTCTTATTTTTTATTTTGCTAAATAACAATAATTTAACCAATCAAGTGTATCTAGACGGCACTGGTGACAAGCTGTGCATTAGCTACACAACTGAAATGATTGAATGCATAGCAAATATTTTTTTGCTTAAATGCCTGAAAGAAGTGGTTTTAATACAAATATCGCAGCAACAGCAAACGCGGTATGCCAATGGAAATACGTAGTGGGGTTGTAAAAAAAATAAGCTTGCTATCATAGTATTTAAAACGTATACCATTCGCAGCTGGCTTCACAAAGCAGTATTGTTTTCCAGTTGACGGAAATCCCCAATTAACACAACTTGTAAATACAGTGGCTGTTCTGTTTTCTGACGAGTGAGATAGGGCTGTTAATACATTTGCATCCCCAAAACAAAAGTTAATTGGCGTCTAATGGGGTGTGGTGGGGGTTATGCCTTTTGGACTCTCTCTTTATTGTTTTGTAAAACACGTTTTTTTGTGCTTCATTTTTAGGTGGCTATGACAAGTTTTCATCCGATTACCCGGAATTCTGCTTGAAAACGAAAATACCATCCGGAATCTCATCTCTGTCAAGCACAGATGTAACAGAAACCAATTGTACTTCCTGTGGGACCCCGCATCATGACCAGGTATTATTACTACTGAACATTGTAGTGGTTTAACAAGAAATTGTCTGGCATAACCTGGCGCCTTTATTTGTCTTAGGTCTTCCGTTGACCTTTCCCTGGCGAGTAGCAGCAGGCCTACATTTCTGAAAGTTCTTAATTGATCTGCAGTGCATTTTTGTCCATTGCTGTTTACACATACAGTACCCCTTAGGGTAATGGTAATGTACTCATCGGCAGGAACCATCGCTGATTACCATGCCATTTCCTCTTCTGAACCACTAAATCGATCCCTTCCTCAAATGCATGCTCAGGAATGTTGACAACAATTTAGCTGGGCTATAATGGTTTGGTATGGGTACATTTTGTAGCAAATGATGTAACGACAACTTTAGGGCAAACGTGTAGGTGACACAACTTTAAGAGTTCACTATTAAGGGTTTCGGTCAAGTATCCGCATAAGCGGGATTTACAACGTAAATGTGTTTAACGATGCAGTGTCATTTTAACTACTCATTCTGTATTGTTAATATTACCTTTTAACTGCGTTTTTGTGTGATACTAAGAGACGTAAGCCTTATCATAGCAGAGATTAAAAAAAGGTATCTTAAGTAGAAGCAAAACAAGCAAAGCAGATCAGCGGTTCCCAACCTGTGGGTTTCAAGTGATCCAGGGTTGGTCTTTGAACAGGGTATATACACATACATTTGTACAGAAAATAAATAAACCGTTTTTAACCTGTCTCCGTATTGCAAAAGCAACGACTTCCATATTATTGAAACCGATGTTATTGCCTGTCCCAGTGTGGACATCGCTGAAGATAAAACTAAAAAATCCATTGTGGCCCGCTGTCAAATACTATGCGGTTTCCTTGTGAATGAATGGCTTTGCTCTGTAACCGGAAATCTGAACAACGTTATGCATTTTTATAGGTACTGTAACGTTACTATGTTAATACTCTTGCATTTGATTGATACAGTGAGTTGAACTTTGAAATAAAATGTAAGGCCTTAGTATTAGGTTAGGTCTGCCTCACTTTTCCAATAACATAGTCTGTGCCCCTCGAAATCCTGCCTAGAAGTATCTGCATTTCAAACTTTCACTGCTGCAAGTTGCTTGGATTGGTTCCAGTGATGATTCTGACCCCCGGTGGACTATGTTGAAAAATAAACAAATACATAAAAAAGTGGAAGTTTGTAATTCTCTGCACGTTTTATATTGTGCTTGCTGTTCTTAACAAATTTCTATAATTTGTTCCCCCCTCTAGGGTGGTCCAGTAGAAATCTTGCCCTTCCTCTATTTGGGCAGTGCCTATCATGCTTCCAGAAAAGACATGCTGGATGCCTTGGGGATAAATGCCTTATTAAACGTGTCTTCGAACTGTCCAAATCACTTTGAAGGGTATTACCAGTATAAGTGCATACCAGTGGAGGACAACCACAAAGCCGACATTAGCTCCTGGTTTATAGAGGCAATTGAATATATAGGTAATTATATGTTTTTTTTGGTTTGTTTTGTTGTCAGTACTCTAATTTGGTATTATAGTATATTATACCAACATACTGTATAGCCATATGTATCAATATTAAATACATAAGTAGATTTCAGATACCATTTGGCAGGCAAATTATATGGATGTTTGAAAGTGGCTATAATAACATGTTAATTTGAATACAAAATATGAATGCAGCAACATTATCAATTTTACGCATACATCACAATGCGGCATTGAGCGATGGGTGATGACTCAATCATTTGCATATTATACAGAGAAAAACTGCACCCAGGTTGCACTAGCTATGTTTAGAATTCTACATGTATGAGCTGGCCTTGTTTCCATTTCTGGACTCGAAATTGAGCTACATTTCCTAGGGTCGGTATTATTCAAGATAATTGTGTAGTATAGCATGTTGTATGGTTAAAATCAAAAATCTATATTTTTAGCTTGAGATCAAATTGTTGTGCTTCCATAAACTCTTCCACAATTATTTTAACAACATAGAGTTAACAATAACAATACAGCCTAAATGGCCATTAGGCTTGGGATATAAGATGCAGAGTATGCATTACACTAGTGCAGCCGGTAATTATCCTTAAGCGTTTACTTGGGGCCCTCCAACAGACGGCTATGAAAGCTCTAGGTACCCAATTCCATTGTGGAAACAAGGTTTTATTATTTCAAAATGTGAATTTAACCTTTTGGAACATGAAACAGGCAATGCTAAATTGTTTTGTGTACCTTCTTCCTGCAGATTCAATAAAAGACTTTAATGGGAGGGTGCTAGTCCACTGCCAGGCTGGCATCTCGCGTTCCGCCACCATCTGCCTCGCGTACCTGATGAAGAAGAAGCTGCTGAAGCTGGAGGAGGCCTTCGAGTTCGTCAAGCAGCGGAGGAGCATCATCTCCCCCAACTTCAGCTTCATGGGGCAGCTCCTGCAGTTTGAGTCGCAGGTCCTGGCCACATCTTGTGCAGTGGAGGCTGCAAGCCCGTCTGCAGCGTGCGGCAAGTCCACCCCCACCTCGCAGTTCGTCTTCAGCTTCCCTGTCTCTGTGGCGGTCCACACGCAGCCTAGCAGTCTCACTTACCTACAGAGTCCCATCACCACATCCCCCAGATGTTGAGGGGCTCGGATCGGAGAAAGGGACACACAAAAAATAAACTGAACCTCCAAAGATTTTGAACGCTGGGCCTTAGGACTGCAGAATGTTCAACGTGTGAGACTTGCTTACTGACTGTGCTGGAGTTTTTATATGTGAGTCTTCAGTGAAGAGTCCTTCTGCAAGGCGGTAGGCACAGGTTTGAAAGCGTATCCTTGTCAGGCTGAGACTATGTAGAACCATTTTCAATAGGGATATCAAGTATGTATATGTACATCAATCTATATATCAGTATAGATACATTGCATGGCTCATTCTGCTGTTACAAATCCCTCAACAAATTGGCATTTTTTTTCTATTTAACTGAATATGAGACATAAGATGGTTTATTTTTTTATATAAAGAATCTCATAATCTTTATATAATTTATAGTTATACATATTTTGTTGAACCCTTGTTTTTTCTAACAGAGGCAAGATGCAACCACCACATGATCTCTTGTTAATGCGTCACCATGGCTCCAGACACATGCTTGCATGCTTCCTGCTATCGACAATGCTGTAATCCTACCAAAGATCTACAGATTCACATTTGTAGTTGCATATACTCACTGATGAGTTTATGTCTGCGTGTCTCCTGAAGCTCCTGTGACGATACAGTATATATTTTATCTTAATCCTGGAGAACTGCAGCTTGCTTTAGAAGAGGTCTGAATAAAGCTGACAAGCATACTGCTTCTACCACTTAAACAGTTTTCCAACTTGTCACATAAGCCTGATCTGTCTTTTGCAAATGGTTCTTCAGTTGTTTGTCATAAAATTACTCGGTTCTATCAGTATTTCACATAGGAAAAACAAATAGGTGCTGGTGTCAAACGGACACAACCAGAAGGGGCCAAATATTGAACAGAATTGTTTCACAGAACCAAAATATGGTATCATGAAAGCCGAACAATATTTTATGAACCAGGTTGTTCATGGTAAAAAGTCACTTTGACACCAGTTCCCAAAAGCCTGCTGACTACAACAGACTGGTACTGCTTGCCTGAAATGTCTGGCCTGTGTGAGATGCTGTGTAGATGTGTCAGTGTTTTCTTTTTCCAGTGCCTTGTTCTTGGAGAAGGTACACCCTGTTCCTGGAAGTTTTAAGGTTTTATTCCACCTTCAGTGCTTTTGTTTTTGGGTGCAGCAATAATAGCGGTTTCTACTAGCAAGGCGCTCCTCTGCGCAAGAAGGCGTTTAAAACCTTCAGGACTGCAATACTGACTTTTATGAAGTGCTGTAAATCTGTTTTCCTTTCAGTACGTTGCTTTAGACTCAAAACCTCCCTATCCCACCCGAGAGAGCAAGAACATTTTACTGTTTGTGTTTTCAGTCACACAAACAATACTCGACTTTTTTTTATTGGAGTTTTCTTTTTACCTCATTTTTACCTCAGTTTGAGACTTGAAGACTTTTGTTTTTAGCCTTATCATGGTTTCAATAGAGGCTGATCAAGATCTTTCCTGGCATGCTTACAACTGGAAAGCCAACACCAGAACATTAAGGCCATATTCACTATTTAGACAACAGGAAGAGGCTTCTGTCTTGTTTGTATGGAGCACAACCCCCAAACTTGAAGGCACAGTATCCATAAATCAGATGCCTCTTTTAAAAAGCTACACAATGATACACAGAGTATAATAAGCATGCCATTTTTAATAGGAGTGGCTGTACATAACCTTCTTAAAATGAAAAGGGCTGTTTGGAGCCGGTTCTGAAGATACAAGCATGCTAACAGATCTCCATTACTTCCATAGATAAGTACAGTCATTTCACCAGATATGTGTAGGTTTATGGAGTTACACCTTGTTAAACATAATCTTGTTAAACATCTTAGATTTGCAATACAAATCCAACAAAGGTGTTTGTTGAAATAGTAAATATAAATTGGGCTTTGGGATATTTAAATGACAGAAGTATGACACTGCTCATAAAGCAATGGTAGACAGGTATATCTGCTGTACATCAGCGAGCTAGAATTTTAGACACTCATCTGTAGCTGCAGCCACTAATCCAAATTATTTAGTACTGTATGTTGACTTGAAGTGATAGGATTCAGAATGATCTTTTATGATTTATTTTACTTTTTTTTGCCAAAAACTCCAAACTCTGCCAGTGTTCTTCCTTGCCTCCTGTGCCAGGAAAGGTTCCCCAATCACACTTGTTAAACATGTTAAAGGGTATTTGTTGAGAATGGTGGCACCTTTTTGTAGAGCACTTTTTAAGTGATGCAATACTGTAGTACAACTTAAGGATATTCTTATGTTTAATTTGCACAGTTATTTGTTGATGTTTTTATTTATGAACAGATGGTAGCTGATACCTTTTTTCAGTTCTTGTGTGTAAAAATGAAAAGGTACTGATATATGATGTTAACAATGCAATACTTTTTACCTGTGTGTAGTCAATGTTATTGTCCAACTTCCTAAGGCAATATAATTTGTAATGATAGAATTTCAGACATTCTTTTGCCCTTGTTTTGTCACAAGGTCTACTGTTTTTATTTATTTCTTGAAATGCCATTTCAATATAAATTCATTTTCAGAAATGATGTCTCAAGGTGTTTTTTGGGTGGTGACACTGTACAAAGTGTGCTGTTCTTGAAGAATCAAATAAGTTGGGGAATCCTTGGATCTGGGGATAAACTACTGTATAAAGAACTTGATACAACATTTCAGCCAACTCCTCATTAGTATTTGTAGTCTTGGTTAAAATTCAAGCACAGCCAGTGTTGTATGTTCCTGGATTTGGCATCGATTGCTCAAACAGATAGCTTGAATCCAATTAGATATGCATATAAATGGGACAACTGAACAACACTGTAAAAATTCAATGCAACAAACTTAAGTTTTATTCCCCTTGGGGAATAATAATAAATGGAGATAACTCACAGTAAAGTAGGCTGCCATTTACCATTGAACCCTTAAAGACCGGAAATACCTTACAAAAATGGTGCGAGTTTTTTTAACTTTAGTTTTTGGCATCTAGGAGACCCCTGAAAGCAACTTAAAACAAATTAAGATCCAAGCATCCATTTTGAAAAAAGAAAAGAGGTACTAAAAGTGATGACATATATTAAACTTGAATTTTTTAGAAATATATTTAATGCATTTAACATTTTTCAATATAGGACTCAGGGACATACATTTATCAAAAATCCACTAGTGGCCTGTTAGTAATTTTTAGTACCAGTTAATAGCCTTCATTCTCTTCTTTCAAACCATAAACTTTTTTCTGAAACCTGCATTACTGTAGTATTCCTAGTACCTTTAAGTAAATAATAACAAATATTGAAAAAAAAAGGAAGCAGTAATCGTATTGTACCTTTGATGAATATAAACTAGAGTTGAGTGTAAGCTAACAGAATACTTAATTTCGGGCGATGTTAATACTGTCAAATACACTATTTTAATAAGTGGTCCTAAAAAGTATTGTAGCGTTTGCGAGAAATACAAGCAGGCTCACACAGGTATTTCAGGTTCTCAAATGCAGCAAAATATTAAGCCGGGACTCTGCACTTGACAGGCAAAGCTCTTTGCTTTACCAGCCAGTGGTACAGCTACAGCAGAGAAACGTAGGGCTATGCCCAGCTAAGTGCAGTCCCTGGCTGGTTTGTTTCTTCATTCTTTAGTCCTGCTTCTCTCTGGCTTGTTATAGTACCAAAGGCCTCTAAGGTTTAAGGAACGTTTTTGAAAATATAATTTTCTTTTTTAACAGCCCATTTAATTAATTTTGTCACCAAACCTTTTGTAAAATATTTTAGATAGGGTTACAAATGTATTAGCATTTTGAAGGCCCCGGTGTTTCCAAATTAAAGAAGTGTCTATAGGCATTTTAATCAAACCGACTTTGGGGGGGGGGGGGGGGGCAATTGATTGAATCTTTATATTCTAAAATAGCAATGGAATAAGCTTTGAATGAGTAATTTGAAAAAGGACACCAGTTACAACACGTCTTTCACTTTTGTATTACTCATGTTTTCAAAATAGTGCAAGAATAAAGACACTTCTTTAAAAATAGACAGGAATTTGCAAAACCTGAAATGCAAATGTGATAATATTTATGAGTATCAAACAGTGCTGGGGCTCTATGAGAATTATCTACACGTTCATCTGGAAGGGAAAGACAGTACACAAGGTACAGTGCTCACACTACTCAAAACTGAACTCGTCTATTTGCATATTCATCTCGTAAGGAATGTTCCTGTTGTGGCCACATGATTTACTTTTCATTCCAAACCTCATGCTGTTACGCCACCTTCTGGGATTGCCACATTGACATGAAAAGAGTTGCTGCACAAAAAAACCTGGGTGCCACAAGAAGACACTGGGGCTGCTACTATTGCCCTGTAGCCAAGATCTATACATTGCATTGTATAGAGGCTCCATTTTGCCAATAGAATGGCTCATGACAAAAATGAACAAAATGAACATAAAAAATATAGCATCTTCATAGGGACACAATCCCGCAAATTAGTTAAGAAAGGTTACTCAGTGTCTAATGCAGCATATTCGATGCACACTCAATGAGATTTATAACGAGAAGACTCAGCGTATACTGCTGCTGACTGTGGATGGCTGTGATTTTGGTAATGTAGGTGGTCAGGGGTAGCATTATCAGCTGTAAAGAAAAGAGACTGAAAAAGCTTTAAATATTATATTTTATGTCTGCTTTCATTTTATTCTGTGATTTACCACCCCCCCTTTTATTTAATACAAAGCTATTATACTTCAATTTCGTTATAACATACTCATATTTACCACCTGTAGGGGTTTAACTTTAAAAGTCAAAAATGGCTTTTTAATAAAATGTTCTATAACAAGGGATTTTAGGGTTACATGTACTTAGTGATTAAAGGTAATATTATAAAGTTTTGTAGTACTTTAACAAAAATAAAATGATACACAATTGGATCTTAAACACATCACCTCACCCTAAAAAGTCTCACATTTCTTCAGATGCAATTGCTTGAAACATGGATTGTGCTAAACAGATGGCAGCTGTGTCCTCTAAAATGTACAGGTCAATGGAAACTCACAGGTAAAGCACAGGCTGTGGCATAGGTAATTATAATAACTATATCAACTTTCTTTTGTCAACTACAGGTTTCAGGATTTCTTTTACAAATGTATTGATATTTAACTGAGCAATATTAACCATTGTATAAAATGTTATAAAATAAGCAGCTTTATTAATTCGAATATTAGAAACTATAGCTGAAAAACTAAAAATAAATATGTAAAGATAAAGTTTTTACTGCATGCACGCTAGGGATCCCAAGCTACAAACATATCAGGTAAATGGAGCTGTTACTAGAAGGTAGTCACATCAAGAAAGGTAAATATCCCAAACCTAGAAAATGTTTGCAGCAACACAAACTGTTTTCAAGTGACAGCAGCTGTGCTTGGTCAAATGGTGTTTGGTCGCCCCCAAGTGGTTGTTTACAGAATATGTACGTGGCAACCTGCAGAGCTAATGCATTGCACAATACTTAATTCCATTCCCATTCTTCTAATTTTGATTTACATTTTTAAAGAGCGATTCGATTTATTTTCACACTGGTTCATTCACATTTGGAGACATAATAAATCCATGCCACAATATATTCTTGCTAAGCCTGTTGGGTTTTTGTTGTTAGATATGCAGTTGGATTTTAAAGGGCACACAAGTCAGGTTCTAATATAATGAAATAAATGGGTTTCCTCATTATGTATTGGCACTAAGAGAATGCTGGTCAGTACAGACCTCATTACTGTAGTATTAGTACATTATCTGTAATATTAAAGAGCTTCTGTTACATTCAACTTCCTTCAAACTGGCCTGGCTTCACACTAGCTCCACATCACAACTTATTGCAAACTACTGTGTGGCTGTAATGTGCTATGCATGAAAATCACAATATATCAAAATATATTCCTAGACAAGTTTATCTACTAACTGTAATGCTTATGTGTAGGTTCATTATCAAGGCTGGTATTCACACGAATTCCGAGACAAGCACTCTGCTGAAATGCTGCACACTCAGCCATATAAAGTTTGTTCTAACAGTACTGTAGTTGGAATATTGTCGTTAAATTAAAAAGGAAAGTATTTCTCCTTTTTTCAGCAAGGATCTCTCATATACATCAACTTTGGTGATCCCTTTTTGTACTGATGCATTGAACAACAATCTAAAAGAAAATGAACCTGCAAGATGGGAATTTTGCCAAACAAAAATGAAATATTTACAACAGAAGTTGTTTCACCTTTAACTGCCATAGGGTATACTTTCAAAACAAACAACAAAAAACATGTCTTTTGTCATATCCCCCCCGTGTATCAAATCCTATGTGAGCACCATGGTAGCTACAATAAAGCACTCCATGGTAGCTACAATAAAGGTGACAATTAATTAAAGATTGCTTGAAAAAATTAAATGAAACACTCATGCTGGTCATATTTAATATTAGTGTGTATTTAAGTATCGACTTACCTAGGATGGTCTGACTGAATAGCACAATCTTCATCACTATACATCTGATTCTCAGCTGTGTGGAATGAGGCAGTGCATTTCTTATCTCACTACTTTCTCGTATCCCATCAGGCACTAGGTTTCAACCCAGGTTGGCAATACGAAAGCGTCTCTCTCACACACCCATGAAAAAATGCAGGTTGGTAATTCAATAATATAATTGCTTATTTTCAGCAAAATGGTGTTCAAGTGGGTAAATGTTTAAGCACACGTCACAATAATATTGGTATATTCACTACCTCCAGTTTTGTCATTTTTCAATTAAACCCAGATATGTGCTTTTGTGAGAGGAATGATGGGACCCTATGTTCTGCTATGCTAAGTAAGAACTGCTGTGCCAAAAATGGTAAAATTAGTGTTTAGTGTATTTGTGTGCTCAGAAGAGCCAACATCTCTCTGTCTCTTTCATTGTGAAGGACTTTGGGTGTGTAAATGAAATAGCAAAGAAATCTCCCAATCCAATTGTCAAAACCAATAAGCCTTCTTCCCTTTTTATCACGTATAGAACACCAATCTAACAGATTGGGAATTTTGCAGACCATTATATGCAGGTGATTTGCAGATCTCCAACTGTAAGGGTATTACTGTAGCAGGATATACCCTTTCAGTTCATAATGTTAACCATCATTTAATGCCCATCTACATGCTACATATAAAATGCATGATTTCCAACAGGAGATAAATAAATAGCAGTATGTAATGCTCTGGTATTAACTTTCATTAGATTTATATCACAGAACAAGCTTTGTTTAATTTAAAAGCATTCTATACATGGTTTTCCATAATTTAATCTTTCTAGGGCTATAAACGCTTCATCCCCAGAACAACATACAACAGTTATATGGTAATCAATATACACAGTATCTAAAATGAGTGAAACTTTACAATAAATGTAAAAGTAGCACAAATCCATAAACTTGCACAAACATTACTGCAAATATATGCTAAATTTCAAGAACAGGACAGTGTGACCAGGAAAAGATCACGGTATGCCTCAAATTGTATTATTTGTTCATTACTTTTTTTACATTATACAACTTGGCAACCTTTAAAAGTAGAAAAAAAAGTCCATGAAGTGAAAAGTTGTCATTAGCAAAGCAGCCTATATAGTTCCATGATGAGAAATTGTATTCCTTAACATTACATAGTTTGTATTGTACATTTCAGAAAATCATTACATTGATTTTAGCTTTAGCTTGTAAATTCAAGTCAAAATGCAGTTATTCAAAAATTAATTAAATTGATGTCCAGATTTTATTTTGCAAGCTTCAATTAAACATTGATTAAATTACCCTAGTGCCCTATTTAAAGCATGTATAATATTACTAGCATATCAGCACTATCGATAATATAATGCACATGCATGTTTTTGTTGTATTGGAAGGTTTTTGTGATTCTACACATTTTTTTCTTCTTACTTTTGAATAATAAAGTGTACCCAGTGCACCAATGATTGTTAATTATTAACTGTCCGGTATTCAAAATGGGGCCCTGTTTAAAAAAAAAAAAAAACTGACACACAACCTAATTGCGACATCAGTCTGCAACCGAACCCTTCTCCATAGTAGGCTGCTTCCTAAAGAGCTTTGCCAAGCAATTTAAATTTGTGGTAGCAAATAAAAGTATTCTTCAATATCAAGCAGGCACCTTGAGAGAGAATAAAAAGACCAACATGAGGGACACCAGTTTTGCTATGTGTTTTATTAAGACTTGTTTCAATACCGGTTACAAGGTTGAGGAGTGTTAAAGTCGTCTTCAGATCCCTATTTGAGTGTTACTGGTCAATGTATGACTATTTCAGGTTACATATAACATTGGAATTACAACCAGGTTAATGAAACAAAAGAGTGAGATCCCATTCAAATGTCCAGTGACAGGGTCCAACGAAAACCAGGAGAAGCTTAGAGTCAAGAAATGCTATAAACTGTGTACTGTGTATACAACATGGGGAGGGGGGAGGTAGGATAAAACCAAAGCTTTTAGTTTTTATTTAGCTTTGCTGCCTTGGGGGGTCTGCAAGTTTTCTCTGGAGTACTAACTAAACATATCACAATTAGCAGGTCAGAAAAACTGAAATTGCACTGGTTGAGGAATAATGAAACAGGAATAACTTGTGTCATTGAATCCTTTACACCTGATAAACAAATCAGGTCTGACATGCACGTCCAATCTTCTTTGCCACTATAGAGACCATTATCTCCATGTGCTATTTATTTGCATTCATCGTTTTATTCAAAACGACAACAGAATTCAAAAGGCAACAGCTCCACCTACTGGCCCATATGAGAAGTGTTCCAAGGGAAGGTGCAAATCAAAACTGATTTCAGTTACAATACTAATAAAACCCAAATCGCATCAGTAAACATCAAAAGCTTTACAGGGTATCGTCATTTAAACAACCTGTACATGAATTATATTTGTTTTCTTAGTAACATGAAATTATTTGCAATTCTTACAATAACTTAAATATTTCCTCTTTAAAAGTGCAAATCCTTTAAAACTTAGACACGAGCTCTGTGGTTGAGAAAAAGGTTCGTATTTTGGATCTTTGTTTTAGGCATCTGTCCATGCACAAAATGTCCTCAAGAATACCCTGGCTCATTTTCAGAGTTTTCCATTTAACTAATCTCACTTGATTTCAAGTTCTCAACCAATACCTTACTCTGCTTTCCAAGTAAAAGTAGCATTAAAAAAGGACAAAAATAAAAAGGAAAAAAATGACTTGCTTGCTCAATGTAAATCATAAATCACCTAAAGTGTAGGTTCTGAATTTATTGTTAAATATAAAATCATACATTAGGGTCCCTTACTGGGCAAATTGTGTAAATGGTCCATCTGTGTACAGCATAATTATTATAGAAACAAAAAAGAACATTAAAAAAACCATGATAATAAATTAAAGTAAATGTGGTAATTTATGGGATGTCGGTACAAAAACAAACAAAAAAAGTTTAAAATAACAATTCTTGATGATATAATCATAAAAAGCCACAGTGAGTGGAGACAGTGAGGCCTTGTATCCACTTGACAAGGAGAAGAGACTAAATTGGCCACAGAATGCTTTTCCAAAATACCTCAGTGCTGCCCTGGAGAAAGCAATTCTAGTGAGAGAGCAGAGTGTAATGGAGTCACTGTTTTGGTCCATGGCCTTATTTGCAGACTTGGGTAAAAGATGAAGCGGTTTTGAATTTAAAACCACAGACTGAAGCCACAAACTAATTTCACTGAGGAATAAAGCAGATTCAGGCTCCAGGTTGTAGTTTTTTTTCCTTTAAAATAAAAAAGAGAAAATGTATATTATATATATATATATATATATATATATATATATATATATATATATATATATATATAGAATTATATTTCACTGGAAAACCCAGTTGGTGACAATTCTGTTGGTTAACTGCCAGTGAGGAGAGAACCTGGTTGAAAATGAGCCAGAGTTTATTTGTATAAAGGCAACCCTTGTAAACATTTTCTCTAAGGAAACTGTGGCAGTTTACAACCAAAATAGTAGCTTTCGTTAATGCTTTTACAAAAGAGAATTACTAGTTAATCTGCAGGCTCCCAGAATGTTTATGAAGCTCAGTAACAGTCACAAGTAATGCAGTACTGGAATACAGGCGCATGGTGGTTCCAAAGGTTTGCTGCTTTTCATTTCCTCCTAAAACTAGGACTTTTGTTCTGCACCTTCTGTTGTCTGGGGGGTACTCTCTGGCTT
Source organism: Acipenser ruthenus (assembly GCF_902713425.1). NCBI lineage: Eukaryota > Metazoa > Chordata > Actinopteri > Acipenseriformes > Acipenseridae > Acipenser > Acipenser ruthenus. The sequence goes on along the minus strand of NC_081189.1, from coordinate 34,590,190 downwards.
CAGAATCTGATATGCGATGAGGTATTCTGGATAGGCCTATAGAGATATACAGAAGAATACACAGTTAGACTAATAGCATAACATACTATTGTAAATGCACAGTAATGGCTAGATGAACAAATAACAAAGTAATTCAGACTTTGCTTACCTGTTCACCTCTGTAGATAACATATTCTGCATATGCAAGCCCATTTACACTTGGTCTTCCAATGACAGAGTGGTGACCAGGTGGTGCGTGAGCCATCTTCATTGCACTGAATTGTAGGAAGGATTTTCCCAATGTTACTCTACAAAACACCATTTGTCTGAAACACAGTAAATTGTCATCATTAAACAAACAAACAAACAGACAAACACACACCATGTAAAACCATTATATAAATGAGTTACCCCCTACATGAATGATAGATAAATGCCCATGCACAGTTTGATCCAATCTGGGCAAACTGTTTGCAAAACATAGCCATCATTAGTGTAACCAATCACACACAGGAAATACACAAGTAGTAACTAGTAGTTGCCAGTTAGTTACCTTTAAGTAGGTGCAATGATTCTCAGTGGTTCTTATTGTAACTACAATTGTCCCGTACCCCCTCCCTCCCCCAATAAGTCTGTGTTACAGTGCTTTATGCACCATGTTTTGTATGAGACTGAGCAGAGTACCAATTGAACAGGTTGTGTATCTACATTGTTTTATTGCAAATTTTTTAGTGCCATATTGATTCTGAACAATACAGAGCTAGCTCGCTACAAACAGTATTGAAGTGGCATGAAGCACAGTTCAGGAAAATCATTCTGTGGTTTTAAATGCACATACAACATGTATAGACAAATTGTAATTAAACTGAGCTATTCCAGCAATTCAGATACAGGAGATATTAACTAGGTCATGGGTTATTAGAAAACAGCAAGTGACATGGAACCCAGTAAGAAAAGACAGCTTGACCTGAACAGAAGGATAAAGTCTCACCTGTGGCAGATGTAACAGGACCTGTCCTTGTGTGTCGGGCACCCAGTCCCACCCCCGATCCCATACACATACTGATTGCTTTTTGAGGAATTTTCAGCAAAATATATTCCTGCCCCAAACATCCCTCCAATGTAGGCATGCCTTTCATCAAATCCTTTGTGAATGATTGCATTTATAAATGGAGAACCTAGGAAAAAAATTAAATAAAAACGCAATTAATCTCTTGTTTATATTCTGTCGGCAGTTACTGAACATTTATTTTTCATTAAATTCTGTTAGGAGGACAAATCCATTTGGTTCATGGAGACTTTGTGTACTCAAAAAAAAAAAACATCTCATCCACTTTCTGTTGCCCCAGGACTGGGCTGAGTACACTTTTGCATTTTAGTAACAAACCTACATTGGACTTGAGTGTAGGGATTTCAGTCTGAACAAACACACTAATAAAATGGGTGTACTTCATTCTAGATCTGTATACCTGTAAGCAAGAACTTTTTCAAATAGGAAGCAAGGAAACTGTGTCTACAGCTGCTAATTGTGAGCTCTATGATCCTACCCCTTGGGAGCCCTCTTTTAAATACTGTACACCCTTTGAATGAAAAATGGTTCATCTCTCTCTGATATACATATGTTCAGTAGCTGAAATGAGTTTCAGGTCCTTTTGATAAATTACTTAACCTGTCAAATTAGCTCAAAATTCACAGAAAATGAATGGATGTTCGAGAATAATCTAATGCTTGAAATTTGCATTTCAATTTCTCTTGCAATTAAAATCCCTTTTTACTTAAATAGTTCTCTACTCACTTTAGATACATCTCAAATGAATTATGTGCAAGGACATTAATTATATTTAAACTGTCAAACACGCACGCACACCCGAACACCTGAACTTTTAACTCAGAAATATGCCTGTTTCCATATTTCACCTTTTCAGAACAGTACTTCCCCTTTATAATACTGCAGTTCTACCTGTTTTTCTGTTCTGCCATAAAAAGTCTATGCTACTGGAATGCCATTATGGGGCAAATAGGAGCTATGACCACACTGTCTTATTACCAGTTCTTCAGGCTGCCTTGTAAATGAGGGAGAACTTTATTAACAGAAAGCAACACTTTCTTTCACGTTAACAGCAATTTCTAACCAGTTTTGTAATTAGTTGTTCTAGAACTAAACCTCCTATTTTAGTTATTATGAGAAGTTTCCATATCCAAATCCATTTTAAAAGCCAGCAGAGGGACTTTTCAACCTATAATTTGAATTTAAAATGGTACAGCACTTTGTGATGAATAAAGATCTAATTGCACACAGTGACTTCGGCAAAGGGAATTAAAATAAAAAAGATATCTCTCTGCATTGTTAACGAATCATTTATATTTACTGCTACACTTCCTTCCTTCCATTGAGAAATGCTTCTGGCTCACTACACTATCTAATTGCACAGTATTTTAGAAATGTCCAGCTAAATCCTACTCAGAACATAATGAGACACTCCAGGCTACTGCCAACTCATTACCACTCCTATTGCAGGTTATCAAACAGTTGCTTCACTCCAGAGATGAAGTCCAACTGTTATCTACAGAACTTGATAAAGCTATGCAAGTTCTGTAGAAATGGATAAAAGACACACTGTGCGCTTGGAGCTGACTGGCTCAAAATCTAAAATCACAATACTAGAGGCAGTGTGAGGTGAAAATACAGTGCACAAAGCCGTATCAACTTCATTGAACAGAAGCAACGCATACTTTGAATGCATGGCCAGCAGATTGGGGATCTTGGCTGATGAATCTCATGTGACTAGGTCGAGATTTAAAATTTGTAATTGTCTGAATTCTAAGTAATGATGAGGTGCTGCTCAACAAGGAATACTTTCTTACCATGGAAGAGCATGCGTTCATTATGGTGATTGTGATTCTCATCTGCTATTTCCTTCTGCCGGTGTGAATACCTCTCCCTTAATTTCTTGTTCACCACCTTCTGAATCTAAAAAAAGGTATTGAAAAATTATTAAAATCATGCACAGCATAGGCATATTATATATATATATATATACACAAATGGGTCGTGGCTCCCATTTGCTCCATAATGCCATTACAGTAGCCCTTTTATACTCGTTATAAGGCAGAACACAAATAGCACGGTCTTGAGCACTGTGTGTGTGTGTGTGTGTGTGTGTGTGTGTGTCTCTATATATATATATATATATATATATATATATTCAACAAAAAAACAAAAAAAGATCATACTGAAATGGGCTTCTAGGACCGCGATCATGTAAACACGATAAAAAAGCACTTTGTTTTAATGACTTACAGGGTCACTGTACTTTGCAGTACAGGCTTGAAACACACATCATTGGATAGGGACTGACGTTCACTTCCTGATAGTTTTTTTTTTTTTCGTGTGATGTCACTGAGGGGAGCATTTAGTGTCTAAAGGGCGGAGACGGTTTACAGCAGCCAGGAAGAGTCAAAAGCAGAAACAAAACATCACAGAAACATTTGAAGTACTTTAAAATGTTCCCCAGAGTGTTCTGAAAATAAGGACACCATTTGCAAAAAATCTGTAAAACTGGTTTTTAGTTAACTTTTTTTAGGAAGAGAGTCAACTACAGCCATGGTCCTGGGGGAGTATCCCACTGAAAAATGCTTGGTCCTGAAAGGGTTAATACTAAATGTGTGGGAGTAAATCAACTTTAATCTAATATGAACATTACTCCTGTGAAATGCTGAAGTTGAAGTCATATTTTAAATGGGATCTGGATGAGTTACATGAGAAACCATAGGCATTTATGCCATCACAAGCCCTTCATTTAAACACTGTTATTGTCAATTAGCATTAAAATATGCAGTGGAAAAATTAGGAAAATACACAATGCTGTAGAAAACCTGTCAGCAGTAGGTATTGCTCACCTTTAGGATGTTATACTTGCTGAAGACACCGCCTGCATTGCCACCATCCCGGTGTTCCCGGATAGTGCTCTGCATCTGAAACAGGAATACAGGACAAACGATCGACACATACATCTCTCAAACAGCTAAAGCTCATTCTCAGTTGAGTATGCTACTCACCTGAGTATCAGCTATAAAGACAATACTGATCACCAGACTATGAAAAGTAATATGTTATTTTCTTTCAAACAGCATGGGCTGTATTCTTATCACAGTGCAAATGCAATGCAAACGGCACTTGCCCCCCATTCTGTGGCACAAAAATGGAGCGGAGACGTAAAAAAACGGCACTGCGCTGAAATGGTATTCTGAAGACGTGTCCTGTGCCGTTATATAGCACCTGCCCCATCACCACATGTCGGCATCAATTTTGGGGTGTGGAATCATTAACATATTCGCCAAAGCGATTCTGATGACGCAATGGGGTCCCAAATAGACAATTGAGCACTGTGTTAAGACCCACTGAAACCAGGTTTATTTAGTGGTGCAATCAGGAACTTTAACAATTGAACACACTATAAAAAGCAAAGTAGTCCTAAGTATCAACTGCGTGCGTTTGGACCGACATAGAAAGAGGAATTCAAAGAAAGATAGGTAAAAGAAAAGAAAAAAGAACCTAAGACAAAAAAAAAGACAAAAAACCTAAGAAACTAACAATATTATCCATAAATTATTAATTTATGCAATTTATTTTCATGGCAATTATTACAAGTGAAAATATTTTCAGTATATGGAGAGCAACACAACAGGAGCACCACTTTGTATCTGTATGTGTATGTCTTTCCTTTCCTTGGTTGTTGCCAGTTTTTTTAGTTACTTTTTTTTGTTAGGTTATGAATTTTTTATTTTAGTTATAGTTAGTTATAGTTATTAGTTAACTAAATATAATTGTAGTTATTAATTAGTTATTACAGTTAAATCAAACTAGTAACTGTCACCTATAGCAAAAGCTTACCTACACCTTAACCCGATAATTTCAAAGTAGGCGGTTAGACTGACAGGCGCGGTAGCTGGCAAATTAAAGTGCACAGGGTGCAGGTCTTGATGATTGACAGTCATTTAAACAAATGAGAGCATTCTAACAGGATGAAATGACTGACAGTGAAACTACAGTAGCCTATTAAGGGACCATTGAGTTGACTGACAGCGACATCTAGCCATTCAGAGCGGAACAGAGACAGGACAGACAGCAAGTATAAAAAGTTCACAAACTAGAGATGATTATTTTTGGTAAGAAAATAAAAAATAGCCAGTGGTTTTACACACATTGGAGAAGCCACGCCCTACGGGGCAGACGCGTTTGACTAACTACTGCGTCTGCGATTGCACTCGTTTCATCACAAATCGAGCCCCCTACAGACACAATTGTGTAAACAATCTTTCGTTATACAAAGTCATTTCAAAAAGAGCCACTGTATAAAAAGAAATAACGCTTTAATCTTGTAGGTTTCATTTTAGGATACACTAATTCAAAGCACTCTGACCAATATGAAGGCAATATTGTTCTCCATTCAGTTCCTGCTCATTGTTTTGATACTGGGGTAATGCGTCTCATAAATCACTGAAGGATAGTTATGGAGATAAGGTAAAGGGATTAGGTATAGTACCTCTTCTTCCACAGATTGAAACTCTTTGTCATCAGGTGCCAGGTCAATAAGAACGGTCCCTTGGCCAGCGCAGTGGAAAGTCAGGTACGGGTTTGTTCCTAGGGTATTAGAAAATCAAAAACAGGCATTTATTATAAAAAAGTGACCTACATGACAATTTTCAGAATGATTAGGCAACCCAGTGAAACTGATTAAAAACTTGGTCAAAATCTCAACTACTTGGTCCAAAAGCATCTCATTAAAATTAATTGTCAAAACAATAGACATACATCTCTAGATCTAAAAAGATCTAAAGCTAGTACAAAAAATTAAGACAATAACTTAAAGCATACTGTCTCTACAGCAGTAAATTAAAAAAGTCACCTAACCTTAATACGGCAGCCATATTAGGACACATGTCAATGTCACCAACACATTTAACATTTAGGGATTATGTAATTTTTTTAAATTTATTTATTTTTTTTATAATCCTACATGCAGCGTCTGAAGTCACCAAGTCATGGTTTGTGAGACTTGACCAAGTGTATCAAAGTATTGGTAAAAACTGCAACACTGGATTGCCCACCTCCATACTGGCTTACCTTGCTGTCCTCCTAGAAGACGCTCTATTCCTTTAATTAGTTTGTGGCGATGCCCATAGGCGTTGATGCCAATTTCCTTCAGCTCCTCATGGCCCATGTCTGCCAACACGTCCAATGTAATCTGAAACATTTATAAAATGAATAAACTCAAATGTGGGAACATAGTATAAAGGGATCATAATTTTTTCAAATTTCAAACATGTACCTACCAGTCAATTTCAATTCGATTATCAATCCACATAGATATTAAATATGAGTATATGTTCATAAAATAAACACAAACTGTACTTGCTTGGACAGCATCTTTAAACTTAATTCAGATAAATTGTGGTACGGAAAAACAAGGAATAAAGATAAAATGCGAGGGCTGAAGTGTATATATATATATAAATTCAATGTACTGTATTTGCCATATTTTAATGATGGAACAATAAAAATAGCATCACTGACTTGACAAAAAGCAAATAGAAGGTGCCAAACCCTTTTACTTTGCAACTAGTCTCAGTTTGAATGACGAGTTGAAATCAACTTACTTACTTTCTGCCTGCAAGCCCTTCCAAGCGAGGACAGTTTTATAAAAATGCTATTTAATGAAGTATGCTTTTGTGGTAATGGAGAAATACCACAGGAGGTTTAAAATGCATAATTTACACTCAAGCATAGCCACTGTCGATGAAAAAGCAGCACATAATTGTGAAGGAATCAAATACCAGAACAATACATCAGGGACCAGAGCGAACAAATTGAATGCCAATGTCCAATAACAATATTTCCCAAGATGAATTACTAAAAAACGATAGCATTTTGCCCTGCATAAAAGGGAGGGAAATTGATACTGCCAGGCAGGCTGCATATTTGTTTTTTTTTTTCATACAGCTCATGTCGTAGACCTTGATGCTTGACCTTGTTTTATTCATTTACACTTTTTTTATTGGCTTTTCCTACATAAATATCTGTGACTTCAAAATGATTACAGTCATTTATAGCCATGGGAAGCAATCTACACATATTCTTAGCACCACTAAAGCTATAGCAGGGCAGGATGACAACTGGTAAAAGAAAGGTAAGAAACTGGTTTAACAAAGAAATCATTGATCTATAAGTGTTAATCTGTAATCATTTTAATTCACAGTAAAAAAAAAAAAAAAAGACAAAATAAAATTAATAGAATTAGATCATCACCACTATTCATCTAAGTCTGCATCACGTAAATTAAAGAAGATGCCCTTTGACCCTCTACTGACCATGCTTGACAGCTGGTAACAACATAAATGCTGTAGGCAATGCTTTGGGCAGGAAATTATTCAAGGGTTCATTGGATTATTTATTTATTGACAAATATATTTAATGTCAACAAATTACTAGAAAAATAATGAGGATTGTTAACACCTACAATAGTTGTCCTACAACACCGTTACGTAAACTAAAACCAGCCATCTTCTAGGATGACTGAAGGGGAAATGCAAAGGGAGTTTTTTTTTTTCCTCCTCACCTGTTCTCTCTCAAAAATATCACGAAGGTGCTCCAGGCCCAGGCTTTTCAGGAACTGACTTATATTCATATCAAGTACTGCCACTAAAAGAATAAAAAAAAAAAAAAACACAAGCACATTACCATCAAAAAAAATAATCTTAATGCTAAAATAAATAATCAATTAATCTATCATGCTTGTTTTAGACAAATTCTGATGAACAATTCAGTACCACTATCTACTGGCTGTCTGCCTAATTAGCGTGGCTCGCATGGAGAAATGTAGAATACCTACTTAGGAAACAGCCTTGTGTTAGCATTGGTTCAGATTGACTCAGTGATGTGATCCTGTTATTCATTTCCAGGTAATTTTATTTTTAAACCCCCTGCAGCACACATTTCTTTGGAAACAATGCTCATGCATAATTCATCTGCCGAGAGCAATAAAGCAAATCTAAGTACCTGTAATGGGACTTGGTGTGCTATTGTTTTTTGTTTGTGGACATGTTTATATCAAATAATGTCTGCCTATTCAAATAAAAATATAATAAAATGATCTTACTGTTATTGTTTCTGTTACATTTCTAAAATTCTAGCATAAAATATCTGTAGTCATATATACACAAGTTGTCCTAGGCCTAGTATCCATTACTGTACTTTCATATATATATATATATATACACATACATACATACATACATACACATATACATATACACATACATACACATATACATATATATATATATATATATATATATACACACACATACATACACATATACACATTACTTGTAGGAGATGACATTTTGCATAAAGTATTAATTATGTATTTGATTATAATTTTCTTCTATGTTAAAGTTTTATTTTCATATTTTGATACAGCTTAAAGCACAACTAGCTAAGCAAGACATTTGCAGTCTCTCGTATCTTGGCGTCTGGGCAGAGTGCCAAAGTTATCAGATTTCTAATCAAGATGGGTGGAGGAGTGGAGACACCGTGTGAAAACAGAACACCACAAACAAAAGACTAGTTTGAAACAGTTTCTAACAGATTAGGTTAAAATGCTTAAATGTGACGCACTATAGAATGTGATAGATTTGGGTGAGTTTCCCCCCTTACCAGGAGGTGTGTTGAAGGTGTGTGATAGCAGGGTGGATCCATACTGATTGAAAGAGAGTATAAGAAATGGGATGGAAATGCCAATATATTCATAGTATTTAATGTAATGTTTTTGTTTGAATTGTCAGTCCATTTTTTTATTTGACTCCACGGACGTCTGTGTTATGATACAACCGTATACATTAGGGCATGCTGTGACCTGCGCGTCTTTGCTTGCTTGTATCTAATGTTTATACGATTGTATTAACATTATTTTCTTTTATACATATAAAGTATTTTTGATAAAAAAAATAAATAAATAATTTGTCAGAGATTTAATTTCCCTACATCCGATACTATAAATATCAAAATAATGTGCAGCCTAAGGGTTGTTTCTTTTATTTCATATTTGCTAGTTCTACCAGCACTGATGTTAACCATATACTGTAGAGTAGTCTAAGTAACAGCCAGCACACTGTCTGGGGAGATAACAGTAGATTTATATTTTACAATCATTTTTAAAAGAGGCATTTCAAATCCTATTCCAGTCCTGAAAAATATAACTTAAGCCCTTAAGTATGGAGGAGGTGAAGCATAATTAATGAAAGTAATTTGACTTACTTTCTCCTTCTTTCCTCTCTGTACCAGTCGCCCCATCAGCGGCACTTGAGGCCCCGCTGACTGCCAGCTCAGCCAGAGGTCCCGTCAGGTTGTCGATGCTGCTGGCAGCCGAAAGGCAGGATGGTGTTGAGGCAGGTGAAATGACAGAGGCACTGACCACAGTTGCTTGGGGTTTGAAACAGGTTGGGAGGGCTTCAGGTGGCATCGCGTCTATCAGCAGAGCTCTGATATCATCCGCCTGTAATAAAGCAATTTCAATAAAATTAAACACAATTAAAATTGAATTGTACCAAGTCTACAGAAAACAGTCACATGAAATTTCACTTATGGTAGCTGGAAAATGGCATGCTCTAAAGTGTTTTTCTAATGGGACTCCAATAGAAAAGGGGTATTTTTTCGTAGCAGCAATAGTGTATTTTGAACAAGTCTTGAACTAGAACAATTTATATGCTTTTTGAAAGACAAAGAACATTCAGGATTTGATCTGGGCTACCCTGAGAAAAGACATGAAATCTAAATGCTCACCGTTGCCAGGTCCAGAGGCGTTTGTCCTTCTTGGTTCTTCATGGTGGGGTCTGCCCCGTGGGCTAAGAGCAGGGCACAGAGCTGGGTTCGACCTTTCTGTGCTGCCTCATGGAGCGGGGTGAAGGCCCATTTGTCAGTAGCGTTTACGCAGGTGTTGTATTTTATTAAAAGGGCGGCAATATCCACATGCTGCAACAAATACAGGATATGATTAGTGTCTTTCAAAACAAAAGCTATCGAAAAAGAAAAGGGTACACAAAACTCAGTCAACAGTGACTAGAATAAGAAAATTGCATATTTTGTTATTTCTCACAACAGTGGGTGAATGGGAGCTCAAATTAAGAAACCTTATGTTGTCTCTAGACAGACAGAGAAGTTTGTTTGATCAATGGACTATAGTCTTCAGTGGAAAAAACTGCTGCATAGCCAGTTCATGTCTGACTGACTTGCAATAAAAATGTCTAGCAACATGAAATTCAGATGCCTTTGGGTACTAACTGAAAACAAAGATAAGCAGATGCACGGGATAGCTGATGCTAGGCAATTAACCTACAGCATGATTGAACAAGCTAGATGATAAGTATTTCAGAATTGCCAGGCTCGTCTATTTTGCACTATTTATGTTTCACCCTCAGTGTTTCCAGAACTTCTTGTTCAGAACTCACAAGTTCATCACGTCATTCACATCACAAAACCGTGTAAACTGTGGGTCTCAGAGAGGCCAGATCTGAATGAATCACAGGGTCTTTTTCAGGCCAGGATTGAACTGTTCTTGCAGAGCTGTGAGGGACAATAGGACAGTGCTTTTCTCCTTTACCTTTTATGAGCAACAAATTCACCCTAAAATTTAAATGTCTTGTTTTACAGCAATGGTTTCTTTGGTGTGTTGTGCTTTGAATATATTGTTTCAAGGATGTTTAAGATAAAGCTCCTTTCTTGTTAATTTATAGCCAAGAATTTCAAGTTACGAGAGCAGATGTCAAAGGTGTCAAATTTAAACAGATACATTTTACACTCGATACACTTTACAACTGTGATTCGTATAGCCATTCACTAAATGTTTAAAAATGAAACTCAGTCACTAACTTAATTCAGCACACTACTTGTTGGCTTTGTTGTCCTTGAGCCATTTATTTTATAACATCCTTAGTACAAAATTAGGACATTTTTGTATGTGAAAGATGTGATGCATTTTATTTAAAAGTTTGCCAATGTATAATCCAATTGTTTAATTGTTTGCTGATGTTGTGTTATTGCAAATCAGCTTTTAGCTAAACTGGGTTACAGTATTTAAGAAAAATGCACTCATCTAAACTGAAGCATATCTGTAAGCCGTGTGCCAGAACATTCAAGAGCACAGTGTGACAGTGGATGAGTACCACAATGACAGTCCTAATAGAGTTAAGGCTGGTCTCGATTCTCTATGAGGAGGAAGATGCAAAGGCCATATAATGGCTCCACTGTAATCTTTAATTGTCACATAGTGATTGCACATCCAAGTTCCACACAAGAATCAATTCTAGACTTTATTAAAGAAACACTTCCATCCACATATTCTTTTTTTTCAACTGAAGGGTAATCCAATTCAAAGACGGATCACAAACGTAATAATGATAGTGTAGATTTAAAAAAATAATAATAAATAAATAAAAAAAGGTAATGCGGCAGAAGTATTTCACATAAAAATACGAGGTCAGCAATGTGATTAAATTCTCTGTTACACAAAAAGCCTCTAAACTGTTCACTGTGCTATATAGCAGTCATGTAAGAGGCAGTTAGATTACTGGAGAACCAAAGAGAAATGAAACCTGCTTAAAATCAGCACTTGAAGTATTTCCAAAGAAAACTAGAAGTTACATTCAACTTACCCCATATGAGGCTGCATTGTGCAGTGGAATGAGACCTCCTTTGTCCTGGGCATTGACATCTGCACCATGTTCAAGAAGGTACTCTGCCACTTCAAGATTATTATACCCAGCTGTGGAAAACATCATGAACATATAAACATTTCATATCAAAAAGACTACATTCAATTTGAAATAAATGTTCTCCTGAAAATATCTTTTAAAAAAATGAGCATTTCAAAATGTTAAGACAAACTGTGGTAGACCAGTACAATAACTCCAATCTATCTTAGTCTCAAGTTCCTTACAAACGCTCAAAAAAATGATCATTGTAGTAGATCTCAGAGTCTGAGCCATATTCGTTCTGACATATGCATTGTGACATAGGCTGGACTCACTGTTCCAAATAAGTACGAGAAATGTTTGTTTGAGGCATAATAAAAAAATAAATAAATAAATAAAAAAAAAACACTATTTGAACATAATTTTTATATTTTATTTAATATCATGTAATCAAATAAAACTACAAAACTATATTCAAAAGTCTACTGGAAGCCATAATCTTAGTACCGTATTTCATGTTACAGTTTTCGGTAAGTATATGGAAAACTACAAAGCACGAGTAATTCTATGTTAACGTAATATTATTCAGCAGGTTTCATTCGACTTTATGAAGCAAAATTAGTTCATTATATAGGGTGATGCAAAAATTGTGATCATAACTGTAGTTGGCAACAAAACATTGATAGCTGAATTGCTGTTGCTAAATCTGCCACATGCTCACTGGAACACTGACAATTATTTTAAAGCAATTTTTAAGAGGTTCTTCAGTTTGTCTTTTACCTCTGCTTGGGATTGCCCAAAAATATTTTCTAATTTGTCTTTTTTTTATTGTGGTCTTTATATTCCGCACATTTAACATCCCATAAACAGTTAGCAAATTGAGACAAAAATCAGGAGGATTAGAAAATGCAATATCATTGGCTGAACACATACACAACACAGAATTGTCAACTGAATTTATGAAAATAGAGCACTGTTCTATTCTAGCAACTCGATTGCCAATCAAAACCGAGTTGTGAATTAGTGATACGCAGTCAATTTGCATTGTCAATTTGAGTTGCCAAGAAAAAAAAATCTTAAATTGCTTGCTTATTTCCGGCCTTAGAATGGTAACAACTGACAGCTTTAAAATAAATTACTCATACACTAAAAACAATGTTACATTTTAATGATATGAATAATGTTATCATCTGTGTAAGTGTGTAAGAGCCTGGTCTAACACATGAAAGCCAAGTCAAATAACTATTCCAATGAAGAGGCTTATATCACATTTTACATGAACACAGGCACCCGGTAAAAACTAGCTTCTTCCAACATTTACAGAACCATCAACTGCTTAATACTTCCAGCAAAGCTACTGATTGCATTAGATCATGGTATAACGCAGGGGTGGCTTCCTGACCCTACGAACTCCATACCAAAATTTACACATGGTCGAGAGCCGCAAGACACGTACTGTAAAATGTGAAATGATTCCGAGAGCAAGACATTTTAAATACTAACATTGTTGTGCAGTGTAGTTGCTATCTCTTGATGGCAGCAAAATACACATGAGCAAGGGATAGAACATTGCCTACACAGTTTGTGTAATTTATATTGTACTGTAGATCTACAGTGTATTAAACTTTAAATGTAACACTGGCGTTTTTTCATTATTTCTGCGTATTACGTTTTTCCATTATTTCTGTGTATTACTCAAACTCTTTTTCCCCAGTCTGGTTTAAAGCCCTCATACTTTCATTTATTACTCATAGAGGGTTTGCTCAATGCCATTGTCTCCACGAAATGAACAAGCACTTAATTCAAAATTATGAAATTTACTTTCAGCTGCACATCCTGCTTCGAAATACGCATGCGCCAGCGAGCGGTGTCCAAAGTAAAATAGTGACGAAATATCCTTGAGTGAACATGCAGGCTCAAAGAAACAGACGAGATAATGAGAGAGAAGAAAGAATAATTAACATGAATCAATACAGAGAACACAAATAATAAACTGTGTTTACTTTTACTGTCTCTCTCTGTTTTTGTTTATTATTCTTTCTTCAGTTCATTCGAGCCGCAAAGCGTGCGTCACCCAGCATTTCACCAGGAGCTGCACTTGAACTGCAATAGAGCCGCGGTTTGGCCACCTCTGGTATAATGCATAACAAGTAAACATGATGTTCTAGAAATACCTGCAACCCCACTAAGGAAGCGACAGTATAATTGTGGCCATGCTAGATGTGAATGGATCAAAGAAGTGTTTATTATGTTAATACCTACCTGTATTGTGGCTATGAAGCTGCCAAATGAGAGCTGAACAGCTTGATTACATGGCAAGATACATTACTTTCAAACCCATGTCAGAAATCTGATTTATTTTATCCAGTAAAGTCCATCAAAGGTTTGAAGTAGAACATTCATGAACATAATAGCCACATAAATGCCATTAATTTTATTTAAAAAAAACAAACAAAATTTAAGTATCTATTTAAAGAAAATGTTTTAAATATATATCATAGCTGTATGTGTTGTATTGCCCTCTTCTACATTTTAGCTGGAGCATTTTCCAGTTCTCTCTACAACTACAAAATTCTGTACAAAATGACATTTTAATAAACTTCCATGACAGTGCTAAGTTTGCAACATTTTTCTAAAAAGAAAAAAACAGCTTCAATGTTTCAAAACAGAAATAATCTTAGTGTTGAATGAAGTGCTTTTAGTTACATGCACCCACGTTTACTCTTAACAGCTTTAAAACAACAATGCAATATTAAGCAACCTTTGCTTGAGTAAAAGCTCAGTATAAGTTACTACTATATAGAATGTTTAACAGGCTTTCTTCCAAACTAGACTTGGTAGATATTTTGATTAAAAAAAAAAAAAAAGCTTAAGAAAGGGAAGTTCCAAAATTGTAAAATTACATACCAGCGTGAAAAAAACAAAAAACAAAAATGATAAAAGGAATATTTTGCACGTCTGAGTGATTGTGCAGTACTGTAGGGAAGCCAACGAAGATATTGGAATTGCAATAGTAGCATTCGTCTAAAAATACTGCTTCTAGTTTCTTAAAAATAAAGTGGATGTGTGATTAGGACAGTTTTAAAACCCCATTATCCTGAACTTGGTTCATCCTTTTCTCATCATAACTAATACAGTAAGACTCAGTAAGAGTAGCCGACTAACTCATTTACAGATTTTGCTGTACAATGAGGGTGATATTCTCGTCGGTGGGTGCAGAGGTTATTATAACTAAAAAAAACCCAGATTGATGATCAAATCCACCATCTTTATCAAATTATTTGTTTTTGGCACAGGGCCAAAATACATGCAGCAAAACTCTTATAAATGTATTATAACACTAAGACGTATGTTAGATGTGTCTACAGTTGACATGACATCACACAAGTAAGATTCCAAATTTAAAATGTAAACAACTTGTTGAACCAATATAGGCTATTCTGCTGCCATAGCTTGTCTCTGCCGATAAATCGAGACACTGAAACTTTATCAAAATACAGTTATCAGGAGCTCCCGAGTGGCGCATCCAGCAAAAGCACTCGCTAGAGTGCAGGATGCGCTCTATAGCCTGGACGTCGCGAGTTCGAGTCCAGGCTATTCCACAGCCGAGCCGTGGATGGGAGCTCCCAGGGGGCGACGCTCAATTGGCCGAGCGTCGCCCGGGGGGAGGGAGGGTTAGGTCGGCCAGGGTGTCCTCGGCTCACCGCGCACCAGCGACACCTGTAGTCTGGCCGGGCGCCTGCGGGCTTGCCTGTAAGCTGCCCAGAGCTGCGTTGTCCTCCGACGCTGTAGCTCTGAGGCGGCTGCACGGTGAGTCTGCAGAGTGTAAAGAAGCGGGCGGCTGACGGCACACGCTTCGGAGGACAGCGTGTGTTCATCTTCGCCCCTCCCGAGTCAGCGCAGGGGTGGTAGCGGTAAGCTGAGCCTAAAAAATAATTGGGCATTTCAAATTGGGGAGAAAATAATAAATAAAAAACTAAATTGGCAAGGACTAAATCATTAAAAAAAAAAAATAAGAAAAAAAAGTTATCAGTTCATACAAAATAAAAATAAACGGACTATTATTACATTTAGCAGTAACTTTAGGCAGAATTATAATAAAATCATAATAATGTTACCTTACGTTTAAAATGTAAATAAACATTTTTCATGACAACATAGCAGCCGTAATACAAGTTATGCCTGTTTATATTTAATGAACTTTTCTCTGTTCTTTGCAGTGCTTTTCCAGTTTTTTCTTGATGTGTCTGGCGAATACAGTTACGCTTTAGCTGCGAGAATCCCCCTGCGTATAAAGCTATTTTAGTTTTTATGTGGGACTGTACAGACCACTGCCATTTAATTTTCTTTTTTTGACAAAGCACCAATTTGGAGCCAGTAGGGACAAAACATGTAAACTATGTTTGCATACCACGGTAAATCATAAACGTGATAACCGTAGTTTGAAAAAATGGTCATGGTATCAACACCTTGGAAATGTATACCACCATATATCGGACAAGTCAATTAAACTACTAAGCTAACAAGTCTGAATCTGCAATTTTAAAACTCCATTTCCAGTGTTAAAGCAGAGCTTCAAGGTCACTCAATTCCATTTCCATTAGGAAATCTGTTTGGACCCTTGATGCAAATGTATGTAAAATAGTATCTAAACACAATCAAAGCCTTTAAAACAGCAGAGACAGCTAATTACAGATAAATGCAATTTCCTGACTACCTACAGAGAAGGCAGCTGGAATATTGAATTTGGTTAAAAATAAATACACATAGGGCTTGCATTTCAAAATGACTGCATTATTAAGTGATCAATTTAAACAATAATACCAATAATGTTATTCACAAACATATGTTTGGAAAGCAATTACAAAAGTTGTACAGAGCAAATTGCATATTGTACTTTAAGAACAACAGATTCAGAGCTGACTACATAATTTTAGGAGTAATTTATTTCACTGTCATTGATATATGAAATGACATACCAGAGGACAAAGCTGAAATAACACAATCAGCTTGTGTGTGGGAGGGTGAGGAACACACCATGCAACTACTGATTTCCTCAAGATTCTACAAAACAACCAGCACATTTTTACAAGAAACAGTGATGTGGTATAGCAAACTAAGAAGCAGTTTTCTTACAAGGACCGATGGAATTGAATGGGATTCTGAAAGAAAAACCTTTAGCAATGTTAAGGTAACTCTTGTGTTCAGCACACTGCACCTACCTGCTAAGTGCAACGGAGTGGAGTTCCGGCCCTGGGTGTCTCTGCAGTTGATGTTCTCTGGACTGCAGAGTTTCTGAACCCTTGCCAGGCATCCTTTTTTGGCAGCATCAAGCAGAGCGGCATCTCCTCTCAGTAAGTCCTGGATGTCTGTGTCCCCCTCTTTCACCATGTCTAAGGG
The DNA here is from genome assembly GCF_902713425.1 of Acipenser ruthenus. NCBI lineage: Eukaryota > Metazoa > Chordata > Actinopteri > Acipenseriformes > Acipenseridae > Acipenser > Acipenser ruthenus. Next base: position 34,573,060 of record NC_081189.1, on the reverse strand, counting down.
AGTGTTCCCATCTCTGTTCTTTTTCGTGGGGTCTGCTCCGTGCTATTGAAATAAATATTGGGGGTATTATTAAAACACCCCTTATCTATAAAAAGGCCTCAGAAATAAACAGCTCTGCCACACAGCCAAAAGGTCAGAAACTGAATTAGTTTGTAGTTCCCATGTATTGTGTTACAGCGATTCCGTGATACTATAAGGTAATAACTGCACCAGGAAATTGCGGACAACAGATTTCACATGTAATTCTTCTGTTGGACTTTGTGGTGCCACCATTTCAATTTATATGGTGCAATTAAAATGTAGTGACAAGATATTGCTATCAACCTAGTCCGAATCAATAACTGCCCATTGAGGGTTAATTTTTGGGAGGTTTTTATCCAGGGGAATATACATAACCAATTGGAAGGGTATGACCTAAAAGAACAAATCAAAAGGCTAGCTATCGCTGCAATCACCTTAACACTTTAATGCATGAAAACGAAGCACAATGTGTGCACAACATGTATTATTGATGAAGCAGAATTTACTATAACACACACACACACACAAAGAAACACATACCTTAAGGAGCAGCTTGCAGATCTCGTACTTTCCTTTGGCTGCTGCTTCATGCAAAGGGGTGAATTTCCAAAGGTCTGCCACATTGACTGAAGCCCCATGTCTCACCAGCAGCTCTGCTACTTCGTAGTGTCCGTATGAGCAGGCGTTATGCAAAGGAACCAAACCTCTGAAACAGAAAGTATTGGACAGCCTTCAGAGTTCGGCCTTGCTATTTAGTTGTGTGGGTGTAGAACAGAGTTTGCCTTCATGGTCATACAGTAAGTTAATGACTGAGCTGAGTTTTGAAAAACAGACTCTCCTGTCTCTCAGTTCTTAACTGGGCCATACTGTCTCTCTCCATTCCATAACAAAAAGGCTAATCTATATTGAGTCTTAAGGAATTATAGCTTAAATATGCTTAGGAAAAAAACTTATAACAAAATGATTGTTACGTGTATTTCAATAACATGGCCATTAAACATAGCTACAGGTGTCAGACTACGCAAATTAGGACAATAATACTATATGCTGTGAAGCTTTGCCACTAGAATCCCAGGATGTCTTATAAGATGATTTTTAATTTCATACACAACAAATTATGAACAAAAGGTTACCATGCAAGCTCATTTTGCCCTGTAACTGGTTTCATTTAAAAAATATGCATAAATAACTTAAATATTGCTGCAGTTGCAGTAAGAGGGTTTGCAATTTTTATTAACACTGAGACGGCTGAACTGCTACTGTGCAGTGAAAATGGAAATAAGAAATGAAATGTCTCCCTGCGGGAGCTTCATCTTTCAGTACACAGACACACTTATTAACTAACCGATCTGGCAATTCACAAAGGAGCAAGACTAGGCAGAAGAGGATATGTTCATATATTTAGGTACTGAACCAATTTCAACAGCCCTCAAGGCCAAATAACATATTGAGCTCCTACCCCTTGTCTTTGGCATGGACGTCCGCCCCGTGGTGAAGCAGGTACTCCACCACAGACACTCGATTGTAACCTGCAGCAAAGTGAAGCGGGGTTGAGTGGCGGCCTTCCAGGTCCCGGCAATTCACATTCTGCGGGGAACACAGTTGCTAAAAAAATGAAGTGGGGAAAAAAAAAAAAAAAAAAACCCACTGCTTTAGTATGCATTAACTTCAACAGTTTAATTAATCTGATTTTAAGGCTATGCATTTACTATACATACTGTATAAGAAAACTATTTTTAGATTCCAGCAAGTACTAGCCCTGTGTACAACTTAAAAAATGACCCCAGCAATTTAATGTCAAATGTCATTGAAGATGAGCCATGCTTAGCGTACAAAATCTGTAGCATGAATCGCCAATCCTATGTATGTTGCTTTGCCTAAAGCAAATTGCCATTTCCCAATGTTTGACCTATACAGAAAACAGTATTATAGAAAAACACTGTATCAAATACATAGTAAATACATAATATTATTCATCTGACTTCAGCATATTTTGCTTTATGCTGAGTATGTGCTAGCCTTTTCACACTGTCTTGCTTACTCCATTTAATTGTTAATGATAAAGTTTGAATAAATTGGACTGCTGTAAATTGGCCAATGGCACATCAGGTGCAGCAAATGGTATACCTGTATTACACCTGAACTAGGGATTTAGGGGTTTAATTAGCAATACATGCATTGTGATGCATTTACCTTGACAGTGTCCAAGTCTCCAGCTTTGGCAGCTTCCAGCAGCCGATAGTCAACATCAGAGTTACGCACTGGAATGTTTTCTGGGAGACCAGAACAAAAAGGTTTTGCTGAACCGACTAGTTAAAAGAAATTAAGCAAACCATTACAAATGTGAGTGTGGCGTGAGAGAGGGAGAGCATGAACGGATCCAGACATCACTGCATTATTATGAAACTGCACCACTGGCAAATGTAAATCCAAGGTTGCATATTTGTGTTACATAAAAAAAATGTATCCAAGAGAGCTCAAATGACTTTTGTAGAGACTGCTTTAGCTTGGGTGAAGGAGATGTACAGTATGTTCCAGAAGAGATTCAGTTAGAACTTTTACAAACTGATTTAGTCAAGTTGTAGAGCCAAATCAATAAGGCAGGCAGTAATAGGTTATGGCTATGGGAAAATGTGCTTTATTTCATGCAGATAAGTTATAAGTAGTATCCAAGATTTTATGATGACAATACTGTCAAACACATTCAACCCCACCCCTTTTTTGCAACGACTGTACATACCATTAAGAATCTGTTGCACAGCTTCATTGCCCATCTGTGCTGCAGTGAAGCCCTGCAGCGAGATAATGGCCGGGTCAGCTCCATAGCTCAGGAGGAGGCGGCAGGTCTGGAGATGACCCGCAAGGGCTGCCCTGTGCAGGGCTGTCTGCCCCAGGGTATCCAAGGCATTCACCTGCAGAGGCAGAGGAAGAAACTGAATAATTATGCATACAAAAATGACTGATGCCGACTCGAATCCTGGAATTCTAGGAAGATGAAGCCATGTGTAAATGTATCCATTTAAAATGAACACAACCAATAATTAGGTAGCATGGCCTCCAGGCAGACTAATCCTTACGAGAATTAAGTATCTGCAATACTTTGGCAAGCAAATGAAACCAAAGAAAAACAAAACAAAAACATCTAATCCAACAACGCTGGGGATCATGGAGATGTATCACTTTCACACGCACAAAGAATCTCTTATTTTGAGGTGAGCTTTTCATTGGTTGCCTCAAGCAATGTTTTACACCAAAATGTAACATGACTAATCTGTGGGTTAACCTAAATTCAGTTAAGGCCTCTACACACCAGACGCGATGAGACAAGCGAATGTGTCGTACAACACACCGCACCATGACAAAAAAAAAAAAAAAATGTATTTTTGATACACTGCCTGCGATGCGATGGGCAACACTGAAGTAATGCGAAAAAAACAGGACTGGTGTCTACTTTTGTAATTGTGTTAATCAGCAGCTAGGGAACTGACCAATGAAGAACAGCTTCCTACGCCTTCAGTAAACAATGGCGGAAGAAAAGATCATTCTTGCAGCATCATAATACCCGGGCTGTCCAATAAAGGACACAAATTATAAAGACACGGCAATGAGGAAGAACATCTGGCAGTCCATTTCCAGGGAACAGGATATAGCTGGTGTGTTTGATTCGTTTACCTTTACTGAAAAGTAAAGTATTCTGAAAAGCTATCATATATTCAACATTTTTATTAGCTTTTTAACAGGACTATCATACGTGTGATTTTTTTCCAGCTGATGATACAAATCAGAGGAGAGTTGCCGATCACATCCTGCGCACCTGTTGCCACTGGTGTGAAAGGTAGTGTCGCAGCGAAAGGACCATTTTATCACAGGACAAATCACATTGCATCCGGTGTGTGGAGACCTTTACAATAGCATCAAGACAGTCCTTCAAATCCTCATCTATAAGCCCGGCGAAGGTCAGTTTCAGCCCTTCAAAGATGGGGGCAATTTGGATGCCTTTCATCCTGAAGCATTTTGTGGAGTGATTACATCAGACAGTAAAAGGTGCATACAGAAAGTCTGTTAAATTATGAGCACACCTAAGCAATTTGAAAGTAATATTTTAGAAGGAACATGCACTTAAAAGTCACTCAGGAATTTGACAACTGGACAATTTTTAAATTTTAAGGCCCCCAGCAACACAGAAATACTAAAGCCGTGGTACTTATATTGCATGAATTCTACAGAAGACCGACCTGGCTATCTGTACAGAAGCATTCATAGGGCTACTGACATTCTAAATATCATTTTTAGATCCTCATAATCATTCCAAAATGAGACGCGTTGCAAATATGACTACCCCTCCCCTACAAAAGGGGGTGGTGTATCTCAGCAAATCTTCATTGAGCTTAAATATTTGGCCTGGTTTCATACCTGACCTGTACCTTCCACTACACAAAATATAAACAAAAGCAAAATCTTTAGGTTAGCTCTGGTTGAGTTGACACAGAATTATTCTATTACTTCTCCCTTATTTATAACACATTGGTAGGAGAACCACTGCTACTCACAACAGTGCCATGGCCACTCTTAAAACAGACTAACATGATTCTCTGAGCTCTAAGACCAAAAGTATAAAATAGGGAGATTAATGAGTGCACAAATAGTACAAAAAATGTACTTTTCTGCAACTTAAAATCAAACATTCTACAAGCATTGGCAACATCACTGTCTCTCTTCTGAAACATGAGATCTTCAGCACAAAAAAGGACCCGTGAATATTGCTGGTCCCAATAAGACGTTTATTTAAAGCCTTGATTATCACTACCTTAAGAATCACTAAAACAGCAAAAAAACAAAACAAACAATGGCAAAACGCACCCATCCAAATCCTGCAACAGAAGCACACTGCAGGTGCTGCTGAGCAGTTTATACAGTAAATAACAAATTCAGTTAAACTGTGTTTGCAGTCTACCCTTACATTTTGGCACACATTTTTCCCCTCAATACATCATTGTGACATCATGAATGTATTTTTTGCTATACCTTTGCGTTCCCCCTTGATTGACGGGCACACCCATCTCGCATGAAGATAGGGATGTGTTTTCACGAGTGTAGAAGAGAATGCATCACATGCGAAAGCTGAAGACAAGAGGGAGGCTAACTCCTGTAACAACCCTCTGTAGTCATGCAGACTAAAGGACCATGGAGACCAGCGGTTGACAAATGACTACATCAGCGCCTATGCAGGTCTGAGAAAATCTGCATCTGGTTAAACAAAACAGTACCTTTGCTCCATGTTTCTGCAGTACTTCCAGAACATCATTGTGGGATCTCTCAGCAGCAACATGTAACGGAGTCATGAAGCTGGAAAAAGACAAACTGGTGTTATTTCAATGCCAACACAGGGCAGGGATTTTCCAAATGGGAGGCGTCCAATTTCTAAACCTGGCCTTTGCCACTACTTACTCTTTGTTCTTCTCGTTAACGTTGGCACCTTTCCTCAGTAGCAGCTCTGTGACCTGTTTCCGTTTAGGATGTGGTGATGCCATGGCACAATGCTGAAATGACAAGAGGATTTGCTCAGTTGGGATTTTTTGCTCTTAATTCTGCCTGCTGAATTTCAATATGCTCAATCAATGCGACCAATTCCAACAAAGTATGTGTTACACTTTTTAGGTGTATACAGGCACTGTAGTATGGTGTGCCATTGCCATTTAAAAAAATAAAAAAAATAAAAACTAAAAAACACAATACTGAAGTTTTATTTCGGATTTCATATACAGTCAGATTATAAAGTAAGTGCAAGTAGTCACGCATCATAGGCAAATAAACTAGGAAATTACTTTTTTCCAACCTTTATTCAGGAACGTTTGCCACGAGCAACAATGTTGGTATTCTGAGTGCCCTATTGTGGAAACAGGAAACCAGCATTGTTGTAGGAGGGAGCACATCTGGATACACTGCGATCCTTAGATTTTTTTTTTTTTTTTTTTTAAACTCCTGGCAAAGCTCTTGAGTAAATGTTGAGAAATGTATTGCCCATTTGATTAACACAATGATGTGTAATTACAAATTTTAAGAGAATCAGCTATATGTTTAAAAATATAACACTGCCATATAGACAACACGGGACCTTACACATCACATGGACAGAACAGTATAAAAGGAGGCATTAATCCATCAGCTGGCAGTCACCATACTGACACTAGAACATCATGTTGCCTTATGTAGTGCTATGCGCCAGTCATCTACTTTATCATTCTGTACTGGTAAATTAATTAAAAAAACATAAGGTTATAACTACATTACATTCAAGTAATGTAACACTGCATATAAATCAGTATGTGAAACTATTGATTAGCACATGCCCTTAACCTAGAATCTGGAAAGGGACATTCTACAGCGCTCCCCCTTTATTATTATTATTATTATTATTTATTTCTTAGCAGGACGCCCTTATCCAGGGCGACTTACAATTGTTACAAGGTATCACATTATACATTATTTTACATTATACAGATATCACATTATTTTTACATACAATTACCCTTTTATACAGTTGGGTTTTTACTGGAGCAATCTAGGTAAAGTACCTTGCTCAAGGGTACAACAGCAGTGTCCCCCACTGGGGATTGAACCCACGACCCTCCGGTCAAGAGTCCAGAGCCCTAACCACTACTCCACACTGCTGCCCATAAAGGCAGCACTTTATAATACACAAATATGGTTTTGTAACTATGGCTCTCAACTATAGAGTTAAAGGGAATAGCTGTATATATGCAATGTAAAATAAAGCTGGAAAAGCTTTGCTAAAAATCACTGTGGTAATCACTAAGGAAGCTCTGTGTGACTTACTAGTGCAGTTTCATGGGTCTGTGGGTGTTTAAAGTTGATAATCTCCAAAGCAAGAGTCTTTTTCACTTTAGCCAAATCAGCCTCCCGTGCTGCTTGGAGTAAAGAATGACCTTTGAATTCATCTGTGTGGAAAAAACAAAAACAGTAAGATGTTCATCTGGAGGAAGGAGGGGTCATTAATATTGCTACCATGGTCATTTTGCACCACTTGGTATTCTGAAATCAATCTGGATGTTTATGAAGGACAAACAGTAATGTATTGTATAATGGACAAGGTTGCATTGTCCATTATACAGTACATTGCCCAATTAGCAGACACCTGAATTAACGATTAAATGGACTTTATAAAATCACATAAACAATTGCGGGTGCGTTATAAATACGTTTTCAATACCTCATAACACAAAAAAGGCAGTGCTTGGTAGTGCTTTAAGAGCCAGCTCTGGTTTGTTGAGACAGTAGATCAGAAAAATCGATCAGAAAAAGATAATGTAATGCCATTAAGCTGGAGGAAGACAACAGACTTCATTCGTGGTTATAGAGCTTTTAATCTTATCTCATCTCACCAACGGTCACAATCAATAACAGCAGTGTATCACACAAATTATAGACCAAACTTCTGGGGGGATAAAAAGATTTTGAAAGCTTTGCGCAATTGCTCAATTATTTGCAGAGAAGGTATACAAAGGAAACTTATGCTATAACTAAGTAAAGCTCTGAAGACATGGCACTGTATGCATCAAACACTATCTGAAAAAAAAAAGCTTTAATACTGCTGAAACACAGTAATGTTTATATGTTAATTCCTGTGTAGAACTACACACAAACAATCTAGCAATCCTTCAAAAGGCATTCCTGACAAACTGAATAGATTACTAGAGAATCATAATGGGCAATGTACCCGACAAGCACAGGTACGTGTTGTGTCTGCATGGAAATGTGCATTGTAATGTACTCTGCAATCCTGAAGCTAAAATGCTTGGGAAATTGTAAGAGCTTCATGATCAACAATATTGAGTGTCCTTCTGAGATCCAGAAATAGTTCCATCAGCATTAGTCCTCATCACGTGAAATGAGTAAATAAAAATTACCCCATCAATAGCTATTAATGTGCTAGCCTGAAGCTAGATTGATGTGTAATTAATATACAGTATAATTCAGTGTTGAGGTTAGGATAGGCGCTGGCTTTGCATTAGCTGCCCTTATATTTTAAAATGCACAGAAAGCTATTATACAGGATTATAATTATTAATTTCTACAGTATATCATGATTTGTTAATTGTTTTTCAGATTGTATATTAAGCTACGCTAGCTACTTTTACAATACATAGGAATTTCCCTTAGTTCCACTAGGTAAAAGGGATAGAAATCAAGGCCAAAAAAAACCCCAATTACTAGCACTGCCAGTTTAGGTCGGCTTGGGTTTTATCCCATCATTTCTTGTCGGTTGAGATATTGTCATTTCTATGACCTTAAGAGGACGGAAAAAGCCAAATACTGTATTTAGACTTTACAAACGTGTGTGTGTTTGTGCATGATTGGGAGGTGGGGGTGGAGAGGCAACTATGAATAAGTAGTACTGCTGGGAAAAATATCTGAAATTACATAATTGACAGAAGTTAGAAAAACAAACAGTTTTGCCTTGCACAGATTTACCATCTTGTCAAATTGTGTGAGAGTTTCTAAAATGGCAAGTGAAAAAAAGACTTCAGTAATGTTATTACTTTATGCAAATGTGTCTTTGGCCACTTTGTTTATTGTACAGAAGCCACAATGTTAACCCTTTGCAGTCCATTTATTAAGTGCGCGTCAGGTCCAATTTATTTTCACACGCGCAGTTAATTTTAGACATGCTGTTTAAAAGTATTTTTTTTTCAGTCAAACGGGTTTAAAAGGCCCTGCATATCAACAAAGCACTCACTAGGCATCTCCAGCCCCACCCCACCCTTTCGTTCGCTATCGCTTTCACATATGCTAAGAAATAAATAATAATAATAATAATAATAATAGTAGTCGTACATACCGATCAATCATCTCCTGATCACTCGTTTTATCACCAAACTCCTCAATAATGCAATCCAAGTCATTATTTTATTACTCAAAAAAGCTCTGCAAATGTCCGTGATAGTCTCTGTGCGCTGATACAGTAACATCCAGCTTGTTTCCTTATGACCGCCCATATGGGATGCCAATGGCAAGTATGACTATTCATGAGATACGCCGACAATGGACTGGATAGGAATAATTGCAATGTCGGACCAGGTCCGACAATGGACCGCAAAGGGTTAAGGGCGAAACCCGGTGGTTTGGTGAGTCTAGTTCAGCTCGGGCCAATCTAGTTTCGATAAGGGCTTCTAGGCAAATCCTGAAGTTACCACTTTTTTTTGGCCCAGAACTTGAAAAAGAAGACTGTGCGAAACCCATTTTTCAACAGGTTTCACTGAATTTCGGGACTAGCCTGGGCGAGTCTAGTTTCGTCCAATGCCAAAGTAATGGTGGACAAATCCATATCTGGAATGCAAAGATGAAGATCAGATACCCTTCAGCTGAAGGTGTACTTACAAGTAAGCCTCTCCTTCAGTTCCGGAGTTGGTGCCATGTCAATAGCACTCTTTCCATGGCAGTTGACCAGTGTAGGGTCTGCTCCGTGACTCAGAAGCAGAGAGCAGACTTCAACGCGGTTCTTGGAAGCAGCTTCATGCAAAGGTGTGAACTGCCAGAGGTCCATAGCATTGACACAAGCTCCGTGCTGGAAAGAATTGCGATTACAGTTTGACAAGCATACATGCACTCTCCTCCAAAAGACACATGTAATTCCAGAGCAGCGCTTCAGTAAAAGATCAAAGAATCAGCAAATAGCTTAGAGTTCAATATTATTAATATCATCTTTATTATGCTAGTAAGATGGATACTGGTAGACCTCCACAACTTCAAAGACATGGCCTGCATGGATATCAGACATTAATGGAAAAACAGCAGCAATACTATTGGATCTTTTTATTTGTGGTAAAAAGCCTGTACATACACATTCACAAACAACATCAAAATACTTCAAAGCTCTGAGATACTACATAACTATATCAACAACATGATAGCTTTAAATAAGAAACAGATATTGATGTTTCGGAAAACAAGAACAAAGCATCTTGCAGTATAGTACCAACTTCATATTTTTTTGTTGATTTACAGTTCTATGATCCACCGTCTTTTAGTATAGTCAATGTACTGCAGTCAAAACACCGATTCCAGATGTGCAGTTTACTAAATATAACAAGTCAATTTTACCCCTCCCCCACCCAAGATATAAGCCATGGTTTCCATTGTGCAAAGTGAATACCATCAAAGCCCCTTAATCAGCCATGATTGAGGAGATATTCCAGCATAACCTATTGGACAGGAGCTCAAGGTCACTCATAAAATCCCCAAGTGGTGTAAATAATAATAATGCCCAACTTTATCTTCAATTTCTAAATCTGGATCTACAGGCTGCTCAACTATTTAATGGTTTGTTAGCTGTGTTTGGGTATTATAATTCTAATTCTTTTTACTTTATCAATTAAAAAAAAAAAAAAAACATGTACACACGTTTCATACCAATTTGACATGCCCAATTTAAATATTGCCTTGCCACTACTACCCACTTACTGATCACAAGGACTCAATGGGTGGCCCCCATTCCCATGTTAAGCCAATCTCCTCTATTAACTTGGAAAAACTAGCAACAGATGTTACCAAGCCACAGAATCCTGGAAGAAAGGGCCTGGGAAGTTTTTCTGCCTAGGATCATGGGGTGCATGAACCAGTAGGGATGCCTGCAGCTAAAGCGTGATAAACCATGCCAAGATGACTTTCCTCCCCAAAACCAGCACATGCACATCCTGTAGATCAGAGCCAAGGCAATTTGGCACAACCAAGATAAGCTACTCATCATAAGACTCTCCCTGCACTGCAGTGCAACAGGGCCTTTACGGGATGAGCCTCTGGGGACCTTGGAACATAGCCATTTGCAAACCAAATTTTAATATTAAGCCTTTCATTTCTTCTTACCTTGAGAAGTAATTCTGTGACTTCATAATGTCCATATGAACAAGCATTGTGAAGTGGGACAAGACCACTGGAAGAAATTAGAATGCACTCATCAATACTTTTGAAAAAAAAAAAAAATCACATTCAGAACCGACACTAATTTTATTGTTATTCTACAATATTAAATAATGTAAAATATTCTGCTTTATGATGTTATGCTCGTCGGTCAAATTGTTTTATTAAGCTACAAATATAGTAAAACCAGCAGATGTGTTGCCACTGGCTGTTTGAATATAGCAGTGTGGAGTAGTAGGGCAGCAGTGTGGAGTAGTGGTTAGGGCTCTGGACTCTTGACCGGAGGGTTGTGGGTTCAATCCCCAGTGGGGGACACTGCTGCTGTACCCTTGAGCAAGGTACTTTACCTAGATTGCTCCAGTAAAAACCCAACTGTATAAATGGGTAATTGTATGTAAAAAAATAATGTAATTGTATGTAAAAATAATGTGATATCTTGTAACAATTGTAAGTCGCCCTGGATAAGGGCGTCTGCGAAGAAATAAATAATAATAAAATAATAATAATTACATGCACTATTCTTTGACATCATCCAATCTTCAAAAGCAACTACAATTTGAGTAAAAAAGTTGGCAAAGCATGCGACTGGATAACAGCAATTAACAACAGCAGTCAATTATAAATGTACGACATGTCAAGCACACAAACATTTCAGTGTTTTTTTTTTTTTTTAATCTTTCTCTGCTTGCTACAGAGTTTGTGTTTGAAGTTATAGAACACTGGGGGTGTGGACAACAGGGTGGCTAGTGTGTCAAGAGCAATAGTATTTATTTTCAGATAAAATATATTATCAGTCATTCCTGTTTGCAGCTAAATTTTCACAATTTTTCATTTCTATTTGTTGCCTATGAGGGACTTCCTTTTACAAGAAAAGACTCACATAAGACAGAGTTACCTGTAAGTTAGTGTAACTTGCTTTACCTTGTAGAGACCATGGGCAGGTAAATCTAACTTGCTTGGATGAGTGAGAGGAGGTGGGATGAAATGAGATGATATGCAAAAGGTCAGTATGGAGATGGATAACGTAGGGATAGCTGGAGTAAAAAGGGACATCACTACATACCCCTTGTCTTTTGCATGCACATCAGCTCCATGCTGCAGAAGGAGCTGAACGATTCTCACTCTGTTATATCCTGCTGCCAGATGCAGAGGGGTGGACTGCAAGACAAAATGACTCTTATTACAAAACAGAGTTCCAAACCTAATTTAAGAAAAAAAAAAGAAAAAAGAGCCTCATAAAAGGGGCTCTATCACATAAAAAAGATGAGCCGTTGTTTTATTTTCTTTCCCCCAAACACTACATGTATAACAGTAAAATAATATATTAAAATGATGAATGGGAACCTATCAGCTTTTAATATTTCTGCCTTAAAGATGCTTTTATCTCAATTATTCTCCCTGTGAATGAACTGTCAGCCAATGCATGTTTTTGTGGAAGCAAGTGAAGTCTGCATGGTTGGCCCTTCGCAAAGTGTGGTGAGAAAGTGCACAAGCACACACATACCTGCTGACTGCCTTCAGCGCCAACTGAACCTCACAGCCAGCAGCCGAGTGAATTTAGAAGGAAACAATCTAAATCAAGTAACTTCAATCAACAAACATCTTTCATTGACTAAACCAGGACAAACGCGACCGGCAAGTCAATAAGTAACGAAACAAATGCAACAGTGTGTTTATCATAAAAATTCTGCTATGCTAAAAAGCAAGTTAAATCACTTACATTGTGATTCAACAACCCCTTACTTGAGCTGCACACTGCTGCAGCAAAGATCTGTCAGGTACTACCCAAAACTGTAACTACATGTCGACTTGTTAAAAAAAGCAGTCATCTACTGTAGGAATCCATCTAGAAACACACACACACATTGATGAGAATGATGGGACGTATGTTTAAATCTTTAAGAAGCAGGAAGCGATTCTGCTTCAACATTTTCATAAACTACTTTCATCTGGGAGTTAATCTGAGGAGTAGCCGACATGATCAACCCAGCTGTTGATGCATGAACATAGAGGTGCTTTGAGTATGGCACACCAAGGCAATACGCTTCCATGACACTCAAATTAAACCAACAGCTAACCTGCTTACACTGTAGAAGGAAGTGGTCTGCAGACTTTCAAGGATGGAATTTAGCAGACAAAACATTTGGAACTTTGAGTGCAGTACAAGATGGTTTATTGTGCAAGTTCATGCTGTCAAGAATCGGCTGGATAAATTAAAACAAGATGCAATTGCTTTAAGAGTTATTTTAAAAATCACCTCTGAGTAACCAGTGTAAAACAAAAAAGTGAGTAAAAGGCTAGACTTTTGAAGCAGCAGAGTAACATATTTGACAACAGATGTATAAATATATTATACAGGATTCAATTAGGTTTGTTTCCTTGAGGAATTAAAACAAATTAAATAAAAAAAACATTTAAAATACAATAGAATTAGCTTAGAAATTGGTGTGTGTCAGAACTGCTGTCTGGAAACATTTACAAAATGCAGAACAGTCCTTGTGCATGCATTTCTGCCATAAAAAGGTGGTGGACCAAGCTGAGGGGTGGGGAAGTGAATCCACTTGGGGGGAAGGGGGTTCAGCCACAGACCGGGGTTATTTACCCCTTCCAAAACAAATGGGATTTGGTTTTACAGTAAATCCAATGTAATGGATTGTACCTCTCACATCAAGTCTCCCCAACACACCAAGCTGTGATGTTGGTAGATGGTGTGTGACCAGCAAAAAGACCCAAGACGATTTAGTGCCTAAAGGAGTCTGCGCCATTTTATTTATGAATTTTAAAAATATATATATATATACAATGGTGCATCAATTTAAGAGCTTTTATTTTAAATAAACTTACCAGCATTTTTTGGGATGTTGACTGATAGACAATGTTGCCAGAATAAAAACAAACAAAAAAAACAAACAAAAAAAATGATAGCATCATGTTATTATCTCAGATAAAAAATACAGGCTATACTGTAGCTGTATTTAGATTTTGTGAATCAACAGTACAGGCTTAAGACTTTATTTTTATTTATTTTTTGTATTATAATTTTGTCTTCAATAATCATTAATGAACTATGTATTCAGGAGATCAGGGGCGCACAGCTTGACAGGTCAGTTTGAAAATGTGCTGTGCTAAATAAAATCCCTCAGAAAATGACTAATGATGTTATGCACTTTCAATTATGCTTTTGTAGTTTTCACCCATTCACAGTCAGATAGCAAATAACTGGATTTGTGAGATAGATGCCATCTTCTACCAGGCCTGTGTCAATGTTACATGACCAGTGGAGTTTATACCAGTTGTCAGTCTTGTACACCATATGCACCCTTGTCCTATCCCATTTTTAGCATCACATAGGCAAATAGTGTGCTTGTTCAAGGCCCTGGACAGAGATGCTTGTGCAGCTTGACACCACCAAGACGTACCTTACACTGCCAGTTGTATCAAGTGCGTGTGAAGTGCACTTGCTGCCTGGGGAAAATCACCAGACTGCTATTGTATCATGTGAAGTCAAAATGGCAACCCCATCCGATCTACTGAACACATTTCTGTTCTTTGTCTAGTTGAGATGGCCCTGGAGTAGGAAAGCCAGCAACATATCAACGCCACTTGCACATGCGCATTTAAAGCAGCTTCCTCAAATCATGGTGCACTTCTCATACAGATTTAATTTGTAAATACAATTACTCTACTCCGGGAATCCCACGGCTACAATACTGCAGCACAGTAGTGTTTAAAAACACAACACACAGAACACACACACTTTACATGCACTGAACCTCTCCTTCAGTGAACACAAGCAGTCTAATAGAAACTAGGCTTAAGACACCATCTTTTAAAGCCCAATTTTGGACTGTGCTAAATTTACACTACAGTGAAAACTAAAAGCAAATATTGAAATTATGTTAATTTATTTACCTGCAATCCACCCCTAAAGAGCCTTTTAATCTTATGTATGTTGTCTGCTGGCACCTGGCAACTGTTTTTATTTAACCTGGGAAGTTATTGTTTTGTGTCGCACTTCAATTTGGAAGAGTGATGTTCTGGCATTGACATTAGTATATTTTAATTAAAAGAAAACTCCTCAAAATAAAAAGCCCATAATATTAATCTACTAATGTAATATCCCTATCATTGTTTTAATCTAGCATACAGAGCAGAGGGACCACCAGATGCCAATGAGATGGGTAATACAGTTTAACACAAAGCCTCAGAATTGTCTCAACAATCTGGTGGCTGGGTTTTGCAGTGCCATGTTAAATGGACTACTGTAGCTTCACAACTCCGTAAAGCTACACTCCCAAGGTGCCTCAATCTCTAAAAAGGTATAGTAGGATAAAATTACATGCTGCATATAAAATACATAAATGAACACAACATTTCAAATGGACTACCAGGGTATGCAAGATCATCAGATGCTAGAAGAGCAGTCTGCAGGCAAGACAGGGAGAAAAAATATTCCTAGTAATCCTTTAAAATGTGTAAGTGGCAGCACGGCCTGTCCCAACACATTATACCCTAGGGTTAGGGTTTCAATTCACCTACTTAACTTTTTTTTTCTTTCAATTAAATGATCATGGTAAGAGAGTTACTGTATGTTGACTTGGTGCAACTATTTCATACCAACATGCTTATAAATGTAGTCTGTTAAAATTACTGTATTTCAAGATGATTAGATGAAACTCACACAAAATCAATCCACCAAGATCTGGTCTGCACTAGAGCTAAAGCAACTTAGAGCAAACTTGCATGTTTGATTATGACAGCAACCATACAACCAAAACAATTTTCCCATGGAGCAGTGTGTTTCCTAACTATGAAGAATCTGGGTCTGGCTTTGAAATTAAAACCAATAGGGTATAAATAAAGCACAACGTATTGGGCATGGCTTAGGTTTAACTGTGCCATACTTGTTTTTAAACTACATCAATGTTCACAATTGAAATAGGTTTACTACACTTTGGCTTTCAGGCAGAAAAGAGGATTTAATTCCATTCAGACTGCCAATTTGTATCTGCTTCTGAAGTGAAAGGATCTACTGTTGGAATGTTCCTTTTGCTGGGAAAATGTTCAGCCCAAAACACATATACGGTACACAAACAAAAACAACATGCAATGTCCCCTTAATTAAAGATGGAAATCATAGCTCAGATCTGGCAATGCTGTGTGGGTGCAAGCTTTAGATGGGGGTTGAACCAAAGATGCATTTAATCTTGAAAATCAATCACGAATCTAAATATCTTCTTCACCCCACCTCCCACTACCTGTTTTTTAGGGGGTTGCTGCATGCTCATGGTAACTATGGCACCAGAACAATTCCTGGCTGTCAGCTGTTGCCATGGAAACAGAGCATAAAGTACCATAAAACAAATACAGTACCAGATTTCCTATTCCTTAAAGCTAGTCCCTCTCTATTTCACACCAAAATAAATTAACTGTGACATTCTAAAAAGGTGTGCTGCTTCATTAGAGAACCAAATGAAACACTTTCATCCATTTACTACTATTTTATTCATCAGGTCAATTTAACATAACTAAACTGTGGCAAATCCCACTGCCACCAACATACATTGCTTACTGAGGATCCCTACCTACTGAGAGCATACAACCACACATTCACACGCCTCAAAGACATTAAAAAGTGATGTGACCGCACTTCATGAGAGATAATTCTAGCCCCTCTAGTCAAAAAATACTGATCTGCTAATCAGATCATATTAAATATAAAAAATTACTGAAACAAAACAAAAACAGCCTTTAACTTCTGCATTTCTCACTAATTAAACAATTCATCTTTCATTCACTGCACTTGGATATGATCAGGCAATAATTTGCATTCACATTGATTCCCACCTAATGTTTAAAATTGGAATGAAATGAAATATTATAACTCGATGTAAGAATGAGGTACAGAAAACAAAAAAACAACTGACAAATACCAGACTGCACCGAAAGAATTTTTAAATAATGTGATCAGTTTTCTATCAGTTTGTCTGATAGAAATTGCGACATACTGCTTTAGTTATACCACTGTCTTAAGAGGCTGTAAGACAGGGGTCGGAAATATAAGCAAAATATTTGTCAGTATCAGAAAACAAACCCTTTGATCAATGTGAATGTAAACTTGGTGAAATATTAATCTGTACTGTTGCAACGGTTACCGTGGCAATGTGTAACGTTTAAGCCCCTAGACGTTGGATACTGCAGCAAATATTATTTTTGGTCGCAGACAGCTATGTTGGTTGAATATTTGAAAATCAGTAACAAAATGAATTAGCTGGATTAAGGTTCTAACATATTTTAGGTTTCTATTTATAACAGAGTCTCAAGTTAGTACAAATTGGTAAGAATCATTTATTATCATAAATGCCTAGGGAAAAATACAATAAATAAATAAATAAATAAATAAATAAATAAATAAAGTGAACTTTTCTACACATTAAGATTCAGGACTGCAGATACGTATCACTGCTGTAAGGCAAGAATTATATCAGCGTTCTATCTGGTTTTAAATGTACCATTATCTGTGGTTTCTCTGTCCTGGGCGACAATCAATTTTCCTCTCTGAAGGAAGGTAATGGCTTGTGTCTCGCCAATGAATCGCAATGCTGTTTTATTTCTTGGTATGAAGCCACTGTATCTAATTTTATTCTCACATGCTTTATCTGTCTAGAACAAAATCCATGGGTAATTTTAAATACTGGCTATGACATTTTAAATTATTATTATTCACAAGAAAAAAAAAAAATGATAGATAAAAATGATATATATATACACATACATACTCGGATGCCCACAACCAAAATATACCTTGTATCTGAATTCACAAAAATGATCATAGAACCTGGGGTATAAAAAATGTACTAATCAAGCATTTTATCCACACAAGCCTTTTTAAAGTACTACTGTTCAATGTATCCAACTGGATTTAAGTATTCTTTTTAAGTTTCTTTCTTATTGAGGTATAATATGTTGTGTCCAGCAGAACATGTATTTAATATACACAGTATCTACCCACCTGTTCTGTACCTCATACAGATTGTCTAAAACTGCTCTTCAGGTGGATTGAACCAAGCACAAGGCATTACAGATGCAAATGGGCTAGGAGCCATGATAACCTTCCTGTTCCTAGTCTTCATCTACCAACAAGTGTGAACAACCACTTAGGGTTTTAGTTTTATATTGTATGTTGTTTAAGAAACGGTAATATCCACAAAAGTAAAATATTTAATTATTGCTACAGAAACTGATTGTTTCTACAGCTGTGTAACAGAACATGTAGTCAATGTTTATGGCATAGATTTAGGCAATATGTCTCAACAGCTGTGTGAAAAAAGCCAGGTTTTTCAGCTTTATAATTTTTTCCCCTCCAACAGGATTCCTTCCCATGCAGCAACAACACTGGGTAGACATTACTCCTCCTGACTAGACATGAGAGCAACATAGCATTTGTTAAAAATGTGTGTTAGTTTCAATGACGTGCTTCCTCATATACCCAAACCCCAACAAAAGTATGACTATAAAGTCTTCTAGAGGCTGAACATTATGCTAATTTGCCTAGTATACAGAAAATCAACTGACACCTAACAAGCTAAATAATTGTTTTCCCTTATACATCATGCTCTGTTAACAAAACGGAGAGAGTGAGAGAGAGAGAGATCATAACTCATCCATAAAGGGGCAATGTAACCTTTCCTATACTTGACTAATGTTTAGCATGTGAAAGTATGTGAATATGTTTGTGTGCATCAGTGGTAGTGGAGATGTTGCAAGTTGTTTTCTCTCATTTACCAGTAATCCATTTTGTAAACATTATAGCCCATCCCCAGTGGAGCTTTTTGATGCTTGATCACTGCTACTGCAGTACATTTTTGGCTTCTATAAATACGTAAAAGCCTGTTGATACTACCTGTTTGAAGACCCTAGAAGTGTAAACTAAACAGAACCTCCGACGTTGACTTTGTGGACAATGTAGAAGTATGATAGGTAGGATAAAAAAACAAATTGCAGCAGCTTGGCAACAAAATGTATGAATAGCTGAGAAGAATCTTTGTAACAAATGTTGCAGTCATTTGTAAAGTTGGATATTAGATGCTCTTTTAAGAGGGTTGCCTGCAGCAATAAGACAGCAGGTGAACGTGTGTTTAAAGAAACATTCCACCTATTGTGTAGAACCATGCATTACGAAATTAAAAGGGATGAACATGAGTTGGCCAGTTTATATGGAGTGTTGATGTAATCCTGTGGATGGCAATGCGGGACAGCTTTCTTGTTAATACAAGTATCTTGTAGATTGGATTATTAGGCTCATGTGATGGTAAAGGAAATTAGTTGGTGTGTTCTTTGTCTAGATTCTTGTGAACAGAGCTACACTTATAAAACCAAACCCTTCATTAGTATCACTGATCTTTAATCATTTTTATGACACACAATATATTAAAAGGATATAAAAATAAATAAATTGCAGTCCCACCTCTCACTGTACTCCATGTATCTAGCTATTATAAAATAGTAACTGTCTGTAAGAAGTCAACAGACAATTAAGAGAAACTGAAACTAATTGGTTAGTTCTATTGTTACTGCCTTCCAAATATGTACTCCAGTTTGAAATGGTTTCATGAGCTTGACATCCAAGTTAACTCCATCCAAGGGGGTAAGGAACATTGTCATGGCTGATGAATTGCACTGTCTGAACCAATGCTTTTTTTTGTCTCGCTATTTAAATAAATGCAACCATATTTTAGATGATTGAAAAGCAGCAGCAGCAGAATAAAGCAGACTATTTTCTTGGACATGTCTGAGCTGAATACAAATACAAGTCCGTGAACAACACATTGAGATGGGTGAAAGGGCAGCAGTGTGGAGTAGTGGTTAGGGCTCTGGACTCTTGACCGGAGGGTTGTGGGTTCAATCCCAGGTGGGGGACACTGCTGCTGTACCCTTGAGCAAGGTACTTTACCTAGATTGCTCCAGTAAAAACCCAGCTGTATAAACGGGTAATTGTATGTAAAATTAATGTGTAAAAAATAATGTAATTGTATGTAAAAATAATTCTCTTGTAATAATTGTAAGTCGCCCTGGATAAGGGAGTCTGCTAAGAAATAAAATAATAATAATAAAAAAAGAGATAAAGAAAGTGTTGCTAGATTTAATATAAAAATCAACAAAACCTGCTGGTGATCAGATACACCATCTCTTCCCTGGTTATTGTGTCGACGTATTGTATTTTACAGATTCCAATAATCTTGTGTTCCATGTCCAAGAATGCTTTGTTTCCTTTGAGAAAACATGTTTATAACCAGGACAGCTCGTCACATGCTCATTTTCATATTTGAATAATTTTGACCAAAATATTTCTTTACAGACAGATTGTTGAGCAGAATGAGGGTTCTTTATAACGACAAAAATAAAAATCTGGCAAGCACACAAGCATTAGCCTACTACTTCAGATTGAAAACTGTAGACACAAGAACATAATTAAATAATGAGAAGCCCCCACCCCCCTTCCTTTCCTAAATTACTTTCAAATGATAGTCCTCTAAATATGTGCTTTGAGCCATTACTGGGCCTTTAGACTTCAGTTCTACTGTACATATTTCATATATTGCAGAACAGCTACTTAAGATAACCCTAAAAAACCTTGGTCCTTTTGCATCGCAATTATATCTTGATTTGTGACGCAGCATCATGCTGTATTCCTGAAGAAAGATAACAGAACTGAGTTTCTCCCTCAGGTTGAACATTCTCAACTATTCAAAGATGGGAATATTTACCCTTCTCTAAAAAGCGGTTGCAGCAGCAATTACTATCCCAGTGACGAGGATATAGTGGAGGTGGCCACATGACTGTGCATAAGTCCTGCTTTTACGCATGTGGACTTCCACAAGTCTGGGTCAAAAAAGTTCACATGGCAACATGTTCACCACTCCACAGGCCCATCTTTATTATTTCCTGATCAGATCTACTGAAAATCTATATTCCTGATGGCTTCCTAAAGCCTGAGTGCAATGCCAATAGAAATGCTGGAGCTTTTCAATCCTCTCCTCCTAAGATTATTGACAACTTTTGACTTAGCCAGGTAGAGATATTAATTACCTCTCAACCAAGGAATTAGCCTGTTGTCATGGCTTCTGACAGTTCTCCAAAAGCAGCTGCCAACATGGAGTAATCTGATGGCTTGTAACTGACATGCAACTGCATGCAGCAGCTTTTTATTGTGAAATCTCTGTAGATACAAAGGTTTCTAAAGGTCAACAAGCAATAAGCTACATGCAGTGCAAACTGTGCATATTGTTCAATATTCAATCTGCTTCATAAAAGAAGGCAACACAAATTTGAATTAAACTCTGGGAAATGTCTGTAGTCGTGTCTATTACTTGGCAAACATTTTGAAGATTATATGGTTAAGGGCAGCAGTGTGGAGTAGTGGTTAGGACTCTGGACTCTTGACCGGAGGGTTGTGGGTTCAATCCCAGGTCGGGACACTGCTGCTGTACCCTTGAGCAAGGTACTTTACCTAGATTGCTCCAGTAAAAACCCAACTGTATAAATGGGTAATTGTATGTAAAAATAACGTGATAGCTTGTAACAATTGTAAGTCGCCCTGGATAAGGGCGTCTGCTAAGAAATAAATAATAATAATAATAATTAAAACACTCCAACATCACCAAACCTAGCCAGAAACCATGGACATATTCTGTGCAAAAAAGATACATAAACAGCAATTTTGTGTTTCTAGATATTTTTGGGGATTAATCCTCATTAGTTCAATATGTTGAACTGGAACTACACCCTGGCAGTAGCTGGGCCAAAAATGCCAACACTCACTTGTTTTAAAAACGTGTTAAAAACATATAAAACTGCAGAATTCTAAAACTTTTTAAGACAGCATTATACATCTGAAGGTCGGTCTGCAGCCTGCTGACTTTAGGAGGTTGTGCCGATTAATTCTAAGCACTTGTTTTACTGACCCAAGCAGTTCTATAAATTACGATCATTGGATCTGAACCTGTATTGGGTCTCAGCAGTTTGCGAGACAGAAGCAGTGTATTTTCCCAGCCAGCTGAAGAATGGATAGCATACTGATCTTGAGATGTGGAATAAATGACTGCCTACCGCCTACTGCTCTTTTAATAAAAGGAAAATGCCACCAATATCCCCCATGGCAACTACTGTAGCATACACCTAACACATTTAACATGGCCAAAAATACAAAACAAAAATAAAGAAATGGCGCCAAGCCATTCACAATAGTGCAGGGTCCACATTGAAAAAGGGGATTCTATCAGTTTCAGTGACACTTTTGATGATAAAAGGACAACAAAGTTATTTTAATAGAATGTCTGGGGGTTCATATTAGGTACTGTAGGGTGGAACCTTTGACAGCTCAACCTAAAAATTAAATAGTTCTTTTGATTTTGTTTTGTTTGTTTTTTTACAGCAAAACCCCCACAGTATCTCAAAAGACATACAGTCACCTCCAGAATTATTGGCACCCTTGATAAAGATGAGCAAAAAAGGCTGTATAAAATAAAACACAGGTAATGAGCTATATTTTATGCTCAAATATATGGGAAAACCATATTCTTTTATTCCAATACAATTGCTCAGAGAAAAAGTTTTTTTATTAACAAGTAATAACATTTTTTCTCAAAAAGATAGGTGTCAGAATTATTGGCACCCCTAAAGATTCTTATAAATAAAATCAAAGCAAAATTAAATCTGCATTAACATTCTAATTCTTTAACTTCATCTCACAACTGTATTGTGGCCTTCCATGGCTTCCTTTTTCACTGGGGTATAAAAATGAGGTAACACGCATATGAAATCTATTTGTCATCCATCACCATGGGGAAAGGCAGAGAACTCACAAATGAAAAGAGACAACTGGTTGTTGACCTTCATGAATCAGGCAATGGGTATAAAACAATAGCTAAAAAACTAAATATACCACTTACCACTATTAGGGCAATAATTAATAAGTTCAAAACCACTGGAACAGTGGTAAACTTGCCTGGTAGAGGACGCAAGTGTATCTTGCCCCCACGCACAGTGAGGCAGATGGTTCGGGAGGTAAAGGGAAATCCAAGGGCCACAGTTGGAGAATTACTGAACTTGGTTGCATCTTAGGGTCACCAAGTCTCCAAATCTACAATTAGACGCCACCTCCATGCCAATAGGCTATTTGAAGGGTTGCCAGAAAAAAGCCTTTATTGAGAGCAACCAACAAATGTAAGCGCCTGGAGTTTGCTAAACGGCATTGGCACTTTGATTGGAACCGGGTGCTATGGTCAGATGAGACGAAAATAGAGCTCTTTGGCCACGCACACCAGCGGTGGGTTTGGCGTCGAAAGAAGGATGCGTGTGCAGAAAAGAACGTCATACCTATTGTAAAATATGGTGGTGGATCTTTGATGTTATGGGGCTGTTTTGCTTCCACTGGTCCTGGGGCCCTTGTTAAGGTCAATGGCATCATGAATTCTACCAAGTATCAGGACATTTTCGCCAAAAACCTGGTTGCCTCTGCCAGGAGGCTGAAACTTGGCTGCAAGTGTATCTTCCAGCAAGACAATGACCCCAAGCACACATCAAAATCCACAAAGAAATGGTTAATTGACCACAAAATCAACATTTTGCAATGGCCATCACAGTCTCCGGACCTGAACCCCATTACAATATAACTCAGTACTGGTATTATTTATTTTATAGTCTTTTTTGCTCATCTTTATCAAGGGTGCCAATAATTTTGGAGGTGGCTATATTCCAAATAAGCGTATATCCTCCTGTCAATAAAACAGGTACATTATATTGGTAAAAATAAATGTAATTACATTATAGTACATGCCTTAAATTCATTGCTGCTCAGTCCTGCTTGAAAGTAGATTAGGCATCAGTATGATCCAGTAGAAGTGCATTAAAAGGATTATATCTTATCAATGTGAGAGATCCATAATACCTCAGTAATAAAGCGCTTTGTGAGAGTCCCTTAAAGCTCAAGATAAACACACTTTTCCTTTGCTTTATTACTATGTTAGGTAATCAGCCATGGAACACCTTTAAAGAATACAGCGAGAAATGTTTTTGATCCCTTTTTCTATGCTTAAACGTCACACATCCAGGCTGAGGCAGTCAACAACATTGTCCATTGGCAAACCCAACCCCTCCACTCCCTTAAAGTAAATGTAGGTAACAAAATAATGTCATAAATCTTACCTATTTTGCACTAAAATAGGTCTCATATGCACAGTTTTGACAGACATGTTGGCACACATGTATTCTCATTTTAAAACATGATATCTGGTACTACTTTAAATTAAAGGAAGCTGAAAGTTCCTATGACTTATTTTCAGGTTATCTGTTTGTGCTTGCACTCCATGGGTCATTTCACTTCTTTACTGTCTCCCAGAGATAGTTGGGTTGCATTTCATCAACACCCAGGGCGAGCAAAGCGTAGAAGTGGGTTTTGATCTCCAAGGTGTATTCCTGACTAATACCACCCAGGTCAAATCTCTTGGGTTGTTTTTCTCCCTTTAGCCCTTTCAGTTTGACTTTTACCTTTGCCATCGAGGCTGTGTGGTCCAGTGGTTAAAGAAACAGCCTTGTAACCAGGAGGTCCCCGGTTCATATCCCACTTCAGCCAATGACTCATTGTGTGACCTTGAACAAGTCACTTTACCTCCTTGTGTTCCGTCTTTCGGGTGAGACGTAGTTGTAAGTGAATCTGCAGCTGATGCATAGTTCACACACCCTAGTCTCTGTAAGTCGCCTTGGATAAAGGCGTCTGCTAAATAAACAAATAATAATGTGATGGTCTGACCCGCAATCTGCACCTGGTTTGGTTTTGAGGTTCTTGATGCTAATCTCCAGCAGTGGTTGGCGAGGATGTAATCTATTTGGTTCCGTGTATGATTGTCGGGTGAGATTCAGCGTCTTCTGATGCTGTTGGAACAATGTGTTATCAATACCGAGGTCATTGCTTCCATGAAAGATGCAAGTGTTTCTCCTTTCGTTCCTCGTTCCTAAGCCGAACTTCCCTATCAGATTTGCACATTGAAGTCTCCCATCACCGACATCAGGTCTCCACTTGGTGCCTCATCTACTTGATGTTGTAGCGCACCGTAGAAGTTTTCGATTTCTTCATCTTCTGCATCACTGGTGGGTGCATTCACTTGTATGATGGTTACGCAGACTGATTTGCAAGAGAGTGATTGTTAGAATTTCATCGTTGATCGGGTTGTAACCTAGAAGTGTGTTGGCCGTTCTTTTTGACAGCATCAGTGCGACTCAGTTTTTTTTTTTTCGAATCCTCGTTTCCTGAGTAGATCATCTTCCCTCCATTCTAAAGGTGCCCTCTTCCTGCCCATCGGTGTTCTGCGACCCTGATGATGTACAATTGCTTGCAGTTTTCCAATCTACATACTTCAGACATTCCAAGTGGCTATCTGCATGTCCTTACCAAGGTTCATGGTGTCTTTTCTCCCTCCTTCCTCAGCCGTCAGACTTCCACAGAGTGGCTTTGATCCGCTAGCATCACTACATGTGGGTGCACTCAGACACTCAACTCCCTCTTCCCCAGTAGTTCTAGGGACATCCTTTGGCCTGGGGGCCTCACCTCTGTATGCCATAGCATTAAACATTCGAATGTGACAACTCATGATGGTTTTGCGGGACATATGTGGTGGGTTCCCAGATCCTTCCACAGTGGACACCATTGGCTAGCCTAATGCTTCACTCATCCGCCTTTTGAGGGCATTTCCTTCCCCAAGGGTTTCCACTGCCCAGCTTTTCCACTCCAGAGAGCGTTGGCACTTCCTGAGGCTTGCTGAGCTATTAAACCACCGCCCAGCATTCGGCATTGTTCTGATAAAATTAGCTGGGCAGGTCCACCACGTGCAAGTTTCAGAACACCAGCCCCACATGTAGACTTGCAACAAACTGAACATACAGTACTAAAAAACAATGTACTGTATCCTGTTAATACAGTGGTTTCATTTTATTTAGTACACTCTACTTAACTGTCCTGCTTATTTCTGAAATTATTATTTTTATTTAAAACAGTAACTTGACAAAAAATCAAAACAAAGACTGTAATAGCAACTACTGTACTGAAATGTAAAATGTCCAATCTTCACATTTCTTTATTTGTAAAGTAAGAAATGTATGAAAAAAGTAATGTACAAAAATCCTTCACAGTGGACTTATTTACATGTAGGGCCTTTACTCTCCGGTCATTCCCAAAGCAAAGAAAATGGGTCAGCAAGAACTCTGTTTTTCTCCATTAATTCTCCTACAATTATTTCATGTAGTGTTTGGTATGTCAATATACATGCAGAGTCTGAAATGATACTGTAGGGTGAAAATTACTTGCACGACTGACAAATCTGACTGATAAAAAGCAGAAGCTGAAAATAACCGAAGTGATATTATCATGAGTTATTTCCATTGACTCCCATTACACTAGCCCGGACATTTAAATCTGGTGATAACACAGGGAGCCTGACATTAAGCGGGTTTTGCTAAATCCATAGATTTATCTGGGTTCAAACATGGCACCTAAGCTGCTGAAAACACTTAAATCAATAAACTAATAATAGTTCAGCAGTGAGTAACTTGTCTGTCAGGAATTGCTCAGTCGATGTATTCTCGCCCTAGCAAACAGGACAAAACAAAACAAGCCCTAACTTCCATCTGCCACCCTTGCTTCTTACGGATTTGGTTTGGCACAGACTTGGCTTTCCAGGGTGAAAACTAGTATTATTATTATTATTAGTTTATTTAGCAGACACCTTTATCCAAGGCGACTTACAGAGACTATGGCTTGCTCAAGGTCACACAGCGAGTCAGTGAGTGAGCCGGGATTTGAACCTGGCACCTACTGGTTACAAGCCCTTTTCTTTAACCACCAGACCACACAGCCTCCTATGTCATAAAAGATTGGAGCGGCTGAGTGACTGAAGTTGTATTTAAAACAAACAACAAAAAAAAAACAACATTTAAAAAAATAGTTTTGAAGTTTAGAATTTTCATCTTGAAACAAGCATTGAAATTAGTTTAATTAATTTGTGAACTACTCATCACAATACATTTGACTTAAATAAAAAAAAACTCACACGTTTGTAATGAGGAAGTACATGTATTCATTACAGCTACACAAGCGTGAAGGAATATGATGGATTGATCATCTACATCTATATGGGTTGAGAAGAATTGGAGAATTCAAATACATTTACTACAGGTCTGTAGCAATGCATATTGCAGGAACTTTGGAGAAAGCCCATTGAGGGGTACCTGTAATGGAAGATTTTAAAGGCTCTACCTTTGCATAATATATTACATTGTATTGGGGGTCTGCAGTCCCTCTGGTTTTTGATTGATGAATATGTTTGAACACCAAATGGTTTATGGTGTTCAAGGGTTAACCGATTCCTATACTGTAAGATGGGTTTTATTCGGAATGTTTGTATTTTGTCATAAGTTCTAGCATGGTAGAATATTCTTTGGATTCTTAAATGCATCTTATCCCCTTTTATCAAGTAACACACAATGCTCCACCAGTGAACCATTCTTTTTAAAGCAGACATTACAGCTCTTTTGTACAAACACTTGAGCCTTAAATGCTCAAGTCCTGTACTAGCAGATACACTGATACAGCTTGTCACAAATGCGATGCTCAGCTGTGGTTTTCAAAGTGAAAGGAACAGCTCTTTGCATTTTTACCAGCAACTCAATACAGGGGCGACTTTGCGAATCTCAATACAGGAGGATACACTTCAACTGCACTGCATTGTTTTCCGAAACAAGCAACCAGATAGATTCATTGTTGGTAATAGTTTGAGCATGTAGAAATGTCCATTTGTACAAAGGGACAACATTGCCAGAATGTGTGCCAACCTTCCAATAGGTAATATTTGAAACTATGTTCATTAAACAATGCCTAGGTGGATTTATTATGTAAAATTGGGCATTACTATTGAAGCAACAGCAGGCAGGCCAACATAAACGTGAACAGTTTTCAGTCGTGTGGCAGCAGCTCCATTCTATCTCTAATTCAAAGCTGACATCACACCACTGTCTTACCTTTCTTCCATCGCTCGCATGGCAATTCACGTTTAATGGAGTCAGCAAGGCCATGAGCTTCTCTTCGTTACCGCTCCTGCAGCAAAATAGCATTTAATAAAAGGAGAGCAAACACAATGTAAATTGCATTACAATCTTGAAACGCTAACTCTCTGAGGGGAGGTGGTTAGACTATTTTAAAACGGAATAAGCATTTATCAGGTTGTACCATCATGGCATACATTATATATTGGCTACGAATAGTTGAAGCAAAATAAGATGTTGGGTGCAAATCCCAGCACAGTGTGACCTTGGACAAATCACTTGACCTATAAAAATCCAGGGAGAATGAAAATCCCCACTATAAGAAGCTGCGTCTCAAGTTGTGCTACAGTAGCATGGGAAATCAAACGTGTATCCATTTATAAAATAAAATAAAATAAAAATCTCAACCTTCTACACTTATCTTCAGATATCACCAACAAAATTATAATGCAGACACAGCATGGACAATGCATATGTGTTAAACACAAACCAGGTTTTTCACATGCTCCCACCTACAGTATTGGGTGTACCTTTTTAAATGTAATCCTGTAACAAAGTTTGTTTGGGACAAAAAAAAACAAAATGAAAAAAAAAATGGCAGTGTATCGGGTGTAATGCAACCAAGTGAAACACTTTGAGCCTCATATACTACCATACTCTATGGTATTGATCACTACATAAATGTTGTGATACTGGTGCTTCATTACTTTTTAATCACATCACTGACTGAGTGCTCTTGCACAACACACATTTCTTACTTGGGTTTTCCTGTAAAATGTGAATGTTAACAAATGTGGTGTCAAAGTATATTGATAAGTAAACTGGCACAATGAAAAAATCAGGAAATGTTATACAATTTAAGAAGTACAATGTCAGAATGCAATTGTGGCCTACTATAAAAGGGACACAACACAATGCAGAATGCTTCTGTACACCTTAAGAGAGAAAACTGATCCATTACACAATTACTGTAAACACAACTATAATACAACTATGGATATTAAAAGCCAATCTGAATATTTTTTGGTGCAACTGTACACTCACAAGATTGTATGATCTGATGGCATACAACCCGTGAAATGTCCAGGTGCCAAAGTATAAAATCTTTGAATTGGCAAGACCCTGCAGTACTATTAGGTACAGAAGCCTACCTGAAGCCATAAATGCTTCCTCTGTTACCCAACAAAGACTAAACGAAACTGTCAGAACATTCTGTGCCCGTGATGCACAAGTATGTGCACGCTGTCTATTGTGCCTTGGCAAACATTTGCACCCAGCCTCTCTCTCTCTCCATTCTTTGTGAGATGCCAAGGCCAGGCTTCTTGGCAGCAGATGTATATTTATTTTAAGGAGACTGATGGATTGTTAGTCTTTTTAATGTACTTCTCTCATAATACATGAATGGAATCAAGACTTATAATAACCTCAATTAATAATTAAATCAAGCAAGGAGTTAAATTATGGCACCACTATTTCTATAGTTTTTATTTATTTAGTTTTACCAAAAAGCAGAATAACTGAATTACTGTATGCTAAGACTGCATATATTACTGCGTTATCTGTATCACAGTTGTTTGTTTTATTATGTGGTACTTTTTAAAAGCTTCCAGACAGCAACTACAAAAAGTTATCTTCCTCTATGTGCAGTTGTGATTACCCTTATAAAAAAACAATCGTTTATTTATATGTGAATGGCACATTTCTGATGCTTTTACCATGATATCTGATTAAAATGCAAAGCAAAGAAACTGTTTTGTTTGTGTTTAAATTTCAAGTTTATTTTTATTTCCTATTACCTTACACTGTATACTCTGCAGAACCCCCTCCCCCCGTTCTATACAAGACACAATGCATTCGATAGACACCTGTGTATATTAAGTGACATAACAGAGCAGACTGTCTGGGGGAAAAAAAGTTGCTTTGATGACACATAATGCTCTGTTTTTGGATATGTCTTGCCATGATGGTTTTAAATCAATGTTGTGTTGTCTGTGTTGGCCTACTAACAAGACACCCTGCAAATGACACTGTGCACACATTTCATAAAACACATAACAATTTGTAAAAACTTTTCATAGGCTAGACCAAGACAGAGATTTCATTTTTATTTGAAATAGAAACGCATCTGGCACCTCTACTGTAAATTGATCAGCTAAATTCAGTGGTGACAAATTTAGTTTACTTGTTATTGATATTAACACTTCCCCGCCCTTTCCAAAAGCAATATTTATTACATTAATATAAAAAATACAATATTTAACAGGACTAAATGCACAAACCAGCAGCCTGTATACAGTATGTATTCTTTTTCCAGGTGAGTATGCACAGTTTCATCATCCAACCCCAACCCCTCTGAATATAAGAGTTTTTAGACAACAATTACATTTTTTCTAAGCCTTTCTTAATAAAGTTGTGCAGGCATTCAGATTGAAAAGCTGTGCTGTGTTGCTTGTCAGAAAGGCAACTCTGAATGTTGTGAGGTTCTTCGTAAACTCCCTGTGCCTTATTGCCTTGACCACCACCTCCCAGGGGAGTGTGTTGGAAATAAAAGGACTCACCTGGTCAATTAAAAAGGCAGGGGGATATTCTGGCACTAAATTATTTACAACCAAAAATAAAATGAAGATAGCAGCCTGCCTGAATGCACATGTCGTCTCTGGTGGCTTTGAGCAAGATGTGTAGTTAAACTCAACCTTCCGTTCAGCGCAACATAGCAGTGTGTGATTAACACTAACATTAAAAAGACATTTAAAAAAAACACAAACACACCACTAAAACAGGCATTCTATTCAAATCTAAAAAATAAATTTAAGAAACATACAGCATTCAAAATAATCCCCTAGATCACAACAGCAGTGTCTGCTTCTTTCTAACAATCAAGAGAAAGAGAAAGGGTATACTCACCTCGCTGCTTCCAGGAGTTCGTCCTTCTTGTATTCACCTAAGTGATTGCAAAAAATCATTGTGTCAGTGCCGGCTAAAGGGAGAGAAACAGCCACAACCAGAGATGAATAACAAGCAAGACAGTCTATGTTCCGTACACTAATATTCACTCACAAACACACACACACACAAGGATCTCTCCCTGTCTGTATAAAAAAAAACACAAATGTAAACTGGAAGAGAGCTATCCCACACCCCGCTGGGTGACAGAGCTGTGACGTTAGGCTGCTTGTGGTGGCATCATCACCAGTGTCTTGGAGACGGGCAGCAAATTGATGCAGATTCTTGTCCAATCCTCAAATGAAATGGCTTTCCTCCGACAACCAATCAATGCTATCCCCCATTTTTGCACAGAGGAAAGGTTGCCTTGATAACAGACTACCTCCCCCACCTCCTCATCCCCTCCCCCCCCCCTCATTCTCTAGTTCTCCCTCCTCCTTTTCAATCCAGCCTGAGTTGTTGTGAACCAAAACAAATTCAGGGATAAATGCGTTCAACCCTGACATGTGCACATCCTGAAAAAGAGTGTGCACATGCAAGGGAGACACAGCCCTTCCGTTAACCAATTTAGTATGGCACGGGAGACAATGAAACCAAAATCCCAAACAAAAACAGTGCTGTTTAACTGCTGCTTTGTTACCTTTTGGCAGGCTGCTTTAAGGAAAGGGCTTCTGTAGAAATGAGTATGTATACTTAATTGGCTCTGCTACAGTAACACAAGGGATGGACTTCCCTTCTGTATAATTCAGACAAAAGGATTCTGTTGTGTAGGTAGACTTCCAAATACCCGAGATGATGAAAGATGATTTACTGTATTGATCAAAACTGACAGAAAGGTGATTGACATAGCC
This sequence comes from Acipenser ruthenus, assembly GCF_902713425.1. Taxonomy (NCBI): domain Eukaryota; kingdom Metazoa; phylum Chordata; class Actinopteri; order Acipenseriformes; family Acipenseridae; genus Acipenser; species Acipenser ruthenus. Next base: position 34,541,213 of record NC_081189.1, on the reverse strand, counting down.
TATTTTGCCCTTACAATACCTTTATACTTTATTATATTTTCCCTATTTTTAGATCTCCTCTGATATTTCTCATTGTCGAAAAAAGAAATAAATAAATAAAATTGCGTATGCATGCAACATAAAAAAAGAAATGGGAATAAAAAAAAAAAAGAAATAAAAAAAAAAAAAGGATCTGCTTTTGCCAACAAACATTAAGTCACTTCAAAATACACTGCTTGGTCTCCATCGCCCAGAAACTAAAAAGTCACCGCAATTTAGCAACCATTTTAGGCATGAGCTCAGCCAAGTGCTGCAGCGGTGAATGTTATGACACCTATAAACTAGACAGACTGATCGATATCTACCGTAGCAGTAAGGCAGATATACTACAGCAGTGCTAAATAGAGTACATACTGTACAACAGGTAAATAATGACAGATACTTTCATTATGAATGTTAACATGGCTGATAATCATAGATGAGACAGATATATGGTAGGCAGGTACATCCAGTATACATACAGATTACCGAGTCAATGAAAAAAATGACACAAAAGATCTGCAGACAATTATATTAGGTATCAACATGCCTTTTTCATACTTTCATTAAAACTTTACTAAACATTGTGTTCATTGAGAATATCCATCAAGTCAATATTAATTAGTGCAAGTCTGATTTCCCATTACGTGAGCACCTCAAAAGTGTGAACCACCTTCCATCTACTACAAGTACCCCCCCACAAAGCTCAGTCAATTAGTATTATCTGAAATCATTTTTAAAAGGCACTTTTGCAACAGAGGAAAATTGTGTAGGTTTATCAGGCTGTCACATCAATGGACAAAGCAAGCATGTGCTCTGAAATACAAAATCAGAGGAACAGATCATGTACAGTACATGCAGCATGACTAACACGATTCACGCAGGATTCCTGCATTAATACATTGTGAGCGCTGCGTGGACATTGCAGGAATGGTGCGTGAAGCTTGAATGAAGGACGTGTTGAGATCGAGTGTCGTCTGGCATTGAAGGGGGCGCTGTGGAGCACTGCCGCTGCGAGCTAAATACTTGTACAGCACTGCTCTTTACAGAGTGTCACTTCAGCAGTGATTTTTTTCTCTTCCTCTTTTTAAAAACCAATGCATACCTCGCACATACATGCTCCAGTTCAAAGTCAATAAACTCAACCTCATTGGTTTAATATTACAGAAAGAAATGTATCTTGAAAGTTTAGCATAATAAATGCATGTTGCAAAATAAATAATTTTCGTTATTTTCACAGATAAAAAAAGGGCTGTTCACCGATACATTTAAAAAACAAAAATTGCAAAACTACTTCACACAGAACACATCGCACCATAAATCCTTTAACTACCTATACATGGCACAATAAAATCCTAGTTTGTCTAAATAAAAATCAATGTAGTTAAAATGTGCATGCTTACAGTACTACTAATTGAGGCCAATTGTATTTTGAATAACCCTACTGACGTAAAAGGCTGGTATTGTAGCTGCTGTTTCAAAAATACATGCAAAATTCCACAGCAGTGCAAACACATTTTTTTTTTTACAGGTGTAATAATTGATCTGTTCTCCCACTATAACAAAATCCACAGACCACTTCTTAAATGCATTGAAAACAATGCTGTTCCACCCTCAACCGCCTTTCATCTGGCAATGTTGATTGTGCCTATTCCCAAAATCGTGTTGCTGTTCTGTCCCATTTTTGTTTTTATGAATTTATTCTTACAAAAACTAAAAACTTTAAACCAAACTAACTCTAAAACATCTACCCAGCATGAAAATCCTGATGAATTCAATTTAATTAAACACAGATGAACCTGCTTTATATCATGATTGCCGTGCAGGCATAATTTGTGAAATAAAACAGGGTTTCACGTTTGCCTATGACAGCACATTATGAGTGCCAGAGAAAAAAAAAAAGGAAACTAACACTGAACTAAAGAGCAGTGTTTTAATAATGTCATATCCCCAGTGAAGCGTATTATAACAGCAATAGCTCTTATATTTTCGTTGAGTGTAGATCTCAGACTTTGAGTATAAATGATACAGAATTTGAAACGTTGAAAACCACAACAGGTTATAAAAGTTATTATTAGGTTTTCGTCTGTGTTTTATTTCATAGTATGTTTCAGTTAGCCACCTCTGATCTCACTGTAAATACACCCAATATCAATCAAACCCTTTGTGTGTGATAATGGGGCACACGTAGACACTGTGGAAGTTTGACATTTCTAGGAGCCGCACTGTCTAAAATGCACAGGGGATAGCAAATAATACCGCCATAGACTAAAATATTGTTAGCTGTCTAATTTGGTATGCCCTGTGTTTCTCAGTCAATACCACTTGTGTGTGTACTATACATCAAATAAATATATAAACAAATACGGTATCTGTAAACAATAACGTTATATGTAATACATTATGCATTTTTAATATAATTTACACGACTCGTGTTTATTCCAGACATAACAGCACAAGCCCCAGAGCAACAACATTCGTGAAAACTTTTGTGATCATTTACTTTCAACTTTCAAGTTTTGAAATCCAAAAAATTTATAAAAAAACAGGCTACCTTGAAATCGGCACAATCGTTTATAAACAGGTAGGTCGCATAGTTTATACATTAAGCATTAATTAGTTAAAGATTGTTTTAGCTGTGCATGTCAAAGACGTTTTAATGAAAACAAACTATAACTGATTATACACATCACAAAGAAATCAAGCCGTCGTGTCAAAAAAGTTAGTAAATGATTGCAAAATGCAGCCGACAACTGCTGCGTGTGCACCTCACTCGTATTTTACTTCAGACACGAGCAAAAGAAAAATTTTGTGCCTGTGGGACGATCTCATTTTATGCATGCGCAATGCACCAGGGGATACAGGTTTCTGAGGGGGTACTGAACTGATTACAACACCTGTTAACTCACAATGTAACTCAGAAATGACTTCAGATAAAACTTCCACCAACGGGCCGTTAGCATAAATTCCGCTTTCCTCTGAATTAATCAAAATACTTTGAAGCCACTCTAAAATGTACAAAACGGTATCATCACTGTTATTAGTTTCTAGCATATTTCTCGTAGTTCTGTAGCTGGGTCGCTATGTTGGGCCTAGCAGCTTCAGCCATGTACCTAATAAAATAAAATAAACAATAAGAATGTTGAGGGAAGGCAGCGTGAGAGTAGGGTGAAATGTGCAGAAGAGTAGCGTGAAGACAGAATGAAGACAGAGTGAAAGCTGCAGGAAAGCAGTGTGGTGGTGACGTTAGCTTGCGTGAATCATGTTACAGTCACGCTGCATGTACTGTAGGCCAGTGTACAGCAGATCAGACCATATGTGCAACACATTGTATTGCTAATCAAGGCTTGGTGGTACTGAGAGTGTCATGCACACATTACATAGGTCTCAAAGCTTTCATATTATAGTTTTTAAAGGCAAACAACCTAATTTTAAAACATGTCTTCAGCACTGAGCTAGACTACATTAGAACCATGTTGTGTAAAGTGTCAAAATAAGGTACGCAATACAGGATGCAAATCAACATCTACCGCTACATAAAAACGGCATCACTCTTATGTCAAATCCTAGTAGGGCCACAGTGTGAATACATTGTTTCCAGACAGCTTTTTCATATGCAGGCTAGTTACCTGGAGTTCAGTTATATGGCAATGCAAGCTAGAAATCGAAAAAGCTGGAAAGACCGACCATACTGCTAATAATCACATGGGAACTGGTGCAGTAGTAGAGTACTGTACTACCAGTAATAAAAGAAAAGCAACTGTGAGAAGTTGTCATGCCACGAAAACTGTTTTATGTGATGCGCTTATGATGACAAACCCCTTCCTCCAAGTCGAGTGCTGGGAGAGTTCCATGCTCACTGAAGCAGATCCAGACAGACAGTCAGTGGAAGTGAAAAGTAATAATTCTATACAAAATGTAAGGGCATTGGGAAACACTACAGAGTATTGCCAACCCCAGAACAGCAGTACCTGATGTAATAACACAACAGTTACTGTAGTTGCATAAACAACAAGACACGGACAAGGTTTTTCTCAGAATATCCCAATATTAGGAGATCTTATTCCTGTTTATGTTTCCGACAAAAATGCAACTTACAGTAGCTGCACCAGTCATACAGCAGAACAAATAGTATATAGTACAGCCTTGCAACCCGACCCGAGCCCGACAAGAAGTGTCGGGTTCGGGTCAGGTGGGGTGTAGTTTGTATATTATAGTTAGGGCTTCTGTTTTTTGGGTTTTATTGATTGTATTTTTCGGTGCTTATTTTTAGCTATTTGAGTTTTATGTAAATCAGTTTTTTTGGGGGCTTTCGTTTTTGATATACTGTATGAAATTAATGTTTTCAGTTATTTTCCAAAATACTTGAGCGTTTTTTTTTTTGTCAAAATATGTATAGTAGTAACTTGACAGCACACTTAAGTTGCACCTTCTTTCCATTGCTGTCTTCCACAACGAAATCCCTAAGGTCACGGGCACATTCTTCTGGGGTTTTTGTGTGTAGGCATTTTTGTACATTTCGCCACAATTCTGTTTTAAATCCTCCGTATCTTAACTGTAACACAGCTTGAAATCCCGCTAACAAGCCTCCATCCTGATTGTAATCTTGTTTAAAATCTTGCAAGCGGAGTCTCCAATAGAAATGTAGGAATGTGCTGTCACTCAGTAGTTGGGGCGGGTTTAAAGTATTGAGAACGAATCAATGATAGATGCAAGTAAGGAAGGCTGGACATTGCCCAGCAGCACTGGAAAATGAATAATAAAATTAATTTTATATAAAAAAATTAAATGTCATAACTCTGCTGTACGGTTACTGACTCAGGTATATGATTGTACAGTTGGGCCTTCATTTAAGCTCGAAGCCGATTGGTCCATTCACGGTGTCCATGGAAACATAAGCCCGGAATGTTTTGCTCGACTTACATACGTAATGAATTGTGGAAATTGCGAGAGGGGTATTGTTGCAGAACGAAGGCTCCCACAGCGTAGCTCTAACACGGTAGCTCACACAAGGTAGTGCTGCGTGCGTAACTCGTAATAGACGTCATCATTATATGCTACAGCCCGACCACATGATAAGGGTGATAAATGTAGGTACTAAAACAAAAGTTTATTTTATAACAATAACCTAACCCTAAAACTAAGGTTCGTGGGGTATTGGCCGTAACTTTAAATACACACAACAATAATCTAACCCTAACCCTCAGGTTCGTGGGGTATCATGGTCACGTGGTAGGGGTGTTGAGGGTCAATGAAGCACTACGTAAATTAGTTGCGCACGCAGCATTACCCTGTGTGAGCTACGCTGTGGAAGCCTTCGTTCTGCAGCAAAATACTCTAAATATAACTTTTAGGCGGCTCATCTGGTGAAGTAGACGGCAATTTAGCCAGTGGCCGGCTGGAAATCAGAAGGCTGTATGTTTAAAATATATTTGTGAAGATGGTCGGGTATGCAAATATTTCAAAAGGTCTCAGGTCGCGTTCGGATCGTGTTTTAAATTTAGACCTCTAGTATATAGCATGCAACCCGTGTAATGGCCCCAACACATCTTTTGACTTGGATTTGCATTCGCACTGCAGAATAATTACTATATCAGTCATTAAAAAGTGAAATCATCACTTACATCAATCTTTCAGTACGCACAGTAAAAATGCAAGTTTAATATACAGACATAGTGCCAATACATTAAGTTATGTGCCAAAAGAATGTCCTTTGGACAGGCATATGGACAGACACTTGAATACCGTATAGCCCCAAAATCAAATAATGCAGGAGCTCAAAACACACAGAAGTACACAGTTTGAGATCAGCTCAGGAATTATTCAAAAACAGACAATATACTGTAGATCTAGATGAGACGAGATGTACCACAACATAATTCTGATCAATTCTGATAAAGTAGAATAGATACTAGTTTGCCAGAGTTCACAATTTCCACTTGCAAAAAGTCCTTGGTTGATAATGATTTTATTGCAAGGCTCCGGATGGATTTTATGATGGGCTGTGCATACGAAGCACTGACCAAAATTACAGATCAGATTTAATATTCTATTACATATTGTGCTATTCTCTGATAACAAATATTTCTGATGAAGGTGATATATGGACAGCATTATCCTCATTTTCTTGTAATGCTGAAATCCCCATTAAATCGTTATCCTTATCTGAGGTATTGATCGAAAGCACAGGCCATCTCTCACACTGATTTGGTCTGTATACAACCCATAACCTATCCTGAACAGCAGATCAGCCATGTATGAAACTGGACAATTTCAGCAGGTGATAATAGAAGCCAATGACAATAGATAGCTGTGGGTGATTAATTATTTTCCTTTTGATGAGGAGGTGGGGGGTGGAGCACACAAATGGGAGCTGTAGTGCAGACTGTATCATCTCCAAGTAAGGTATATTACTCTCTGGGACTGCAATGCAAGGTTTTTTTTTTTTTTTTATTGAACTGTGTATTTATAATTGCCAGCCAAAAAACACCAATAGATTTCACATATTATAATATGCTGAGAAATTAAGATAAAAAGATCAGGTGACTGGAAATCTTGGCACCTTTGGCAATCAAATAAGAGGGAGCGCCTGAGTGTAAAATCAGGGAGAACTTTTGAATTGGGTTTGGGTATGCTGGTGTAAGGTAGGGCCACTGACTGAAAATAGAATTTCAATCAAAGCAGCAGAATTGATATTTTGAAAGGGAATTCTAAATAGCATTTTGCACGTTTGTGGATACCAGCAGTCTACGTTATGCTGTGCCAAGGGGCTCCACACATACAAGTACAGGGTTTCAACAACTGGGATTAGACATCAATTGGGTGTTTATTCTGTTTGTTACTAATTTATTACTTTGTTGTTTTTCAGTGTCTGGTTTTGATGCTATCTGCAAAGAGACACACACTATAGATGTAGATGCCACATACTTCAGCATCTTTTTATTGTCCAACTGCTTTGCAGTCAAATGAATGATGATCATGAGTTGGTATATGAATTGGGGTATAGATGGTAGGTTAAGGCAAGTACTGTGGCAAAGAGGTACAGAAGAGCGAGTGATAAATTGGATACAAACAGATGAATTAGTCTATAAATGATGAATAGATGGATGCATAGACAAAAGCATATACTGCAAATGTATAAGAAAAGCAGATGGGTAGAGGTATAAATAGATATTACATTAGGAGAACAGCTGTGGTAAGTAAATAATTATAGATGCAGCAAATATTGCCTCAAAAAGGGAGACAAAATTAAAAGGTGCAATGGATACAAGAAGATCTGAACAAGCATTTTAAAAGATGCACCATACATACATGGGGCCGGGGGTACAATTGAAAGCCTTTGGAAAGCTTGACTACCACTTGGTTAGTGTTTTTTTAGTTAACTGTAACAATAACAAAAATGTCTATCAACGAATATAAATCATATCCGTTAATAATAACTATAACTAAAATAGAATGTAAAACGATAATGAAATAGTAACAAAAAATAAATACAAATTATTTTGTTATAGTTAGGCTTGCTACTTTGATTGTAAATTGGTAAAGCTCGTTAAACGTCGAATTCCCCATAAATGAGTTTGCCTGAAATAAATTTATATAGGATAAAATGTCTGTAAAACCACTCGCTGTTTTTTATTTTCTTACCAAAAAAAATCTGTAGTTTGTGTACTTTTTATTTTTGCTGTCTCTGTTCCGCTCTGAATGGCTAGATGTCACTGTCAGTCAACGACATCTAGCCATTCACTGTAGTTTCACTGTCAGTCATTTCATCCTGTTCTGACAGATCTCGTTCACTGAAGCAGCGCTAGAATTGTTTAAATGACTGTCAATCATTGACTGTCAAGACCTGCACCCTGTGCACTTTCATTTTCCAGCTACAGCGCCTGTCATTCTAACCGCCTACCTTGAAATTATCGGGTTAAGGTGTAGGTAAGCTTTTTCTATAGGTATACGGTGACAGTTACTAGTTTGGTTTGAAAATGGGGCGCAAGAGGAAAACATTAATGAACATTGTGCACAATACCCTGAACGACGGCTGAAGTCGGTCAGGACGAAGCGGGCCTGTCTGCCTTGCCTTCCAGTGACTCCGAGTCCAGCTGTGCTGAAGCAGGAGAGGGGCGGACCTTGGACTCCGAATAAGTGCAAGTTAGTTCTGTTCAACTAACTCTAGTTTTGTTCTGTGCATATTATTTTTACCCGTAAATTTATGCTATAAAAGACTGTGTAATACACTTTTATATGATGCGGTTTCTGCAGTTTATTTGAGAACATTTTGAAATGTGTGTAGGATCTTTATCTATATGTATAGCTTCGCTGTGACCAAATGTTATTTCAATTAGAATATTGGAAATCATGGTTTTGTTGCATGTTGAATATGATAAAAGGGTTTTGCTAAATAAGACATTTCTCAATGACAAAGTGTTTTTTTTTAAGCATAAAGGGGTCGATTTCACTCATTCTCTGCTTGAATGGAAAAAAAAGTAAATTCTTTAATCAAAGTTAATCAAACAAAACTAGTGCTGTACTAGATGTATGGAATGAAAATGTATCTTGCGACAAAGCTGTTACCTGATTATGGAATGGAAAAGTGAGCCTATAGAAAATGTACATTTTAATGAGTTTTTGTTTCAATATTGTCCATATTCATAAAGCATTTTCAACCAAAATCAAAAATAAACATTTTAACTTCCTATAGGGAGTGTAAATTAGCACAATAAAAACCTACCTGACACTCCAACTTCTTTGTGTTGTTTTCTAATAAGGATTAAAAGGTAAATGCTTTATAAATATGGGCTTACAGTATGTTTTCTCCAGCCTGTGATTTTGTATTGTACAGAAAAGGCAAATGTTTTATTTTCTATTAATTTTTTTCCTCCCATGGGTACCATTGATTCAGGCAAGTTGCTTATATATTTAACCCTTCAATATGCCTTATTTTCATCAGGCATTGAGGTTGTACTTGAACATTTACAACTGCAAGCTAAATGGTTTAATTATTTTTCCTCAAGTTAGTTTAATGTGAAAAAACCTAAATATAGCTTTTGTAAATTAAGTAAAAATCAAGCTGAAATAAACAGCCTGCTTTTTACTACTTGTTTCCAGCATACAGAATCTATTTGACTAGTGTTCAAGTGTGTGGAGGGCTGTACAGCAAGACTTGGCTAGTAATGGTAATCTTTGATCAATACATTTTTGCGGTTGGCTATCCTAAAGAGTGTACTGTGAAGAGGTGTAGAGCCTGGCATTACCCATGTTATTTTTACCTCGATAGATTTCAAGGTCATCACCATTCTGTTAACTGTAATAACTAATTAATAACTACAATTGTATTCAGTTAACTGTGATAACTATAAAACTAAAATTAAACTAATAACTAAAAAACACTGCACGGTTAGGTGATCAGGTGCAGAGGCAGTTGACAGCAACATAATTGATAGGAATTAAGAGGCCAGTTACAGTACCTGTATTTGCTTGTACTGTGGTCATCTGACCAGTGCCATTGTGAAGTTATTCTGGATGATGTATGTTTGACTGATTAAGATGTGCTTGTCAACACACATCCAATTCAAACACATCCAAGCATGGAATGACAAGTAATGCAATGCAAGGGAGCCACCAACAGGAATTGCCATATTTTATGTAAAAATATAATATGCTTTAAGAATGTCATTTGCCCACTGACAGCTACAGTAGCAAACCTTGAAATAACTGATTATACTAAAAACTGGCAGTTTTAAATTCACGGTATCCTTACTTTGATATACTGCATGGCTTCTGTCGCAGTCTATTTAATATACAGTATCATATAAAGCTTTTTCTTCTGCCTGGCTGCTTTTAAAAGCTTGGCTAACAGACAGTCTTGCATTTCCATGGCCATTTTATGTCAGAGTGAAATTGTTCCCACCCCTTCATCGCCGCCATTCCTGCCACTAACCAACCGTCTGTTTTGCTTATTGTCTGACATGCGTTCAGCCAGTTACACAAGTGAAGCACCAGCAAATTACTTCCCAATATCATGATTAAGAAAATACATGTTTGCAACAACACGTGGTTCTTTCAAAACTGCATATTTGATATACAAAACGAAAGGAAGTGGACAACTGATTTATGGAATTATTTTGAACAACCTCTTAAAAGGCGTTTTATAAATGTATCAAGACACTCCTCTCCATGCCATTTGTAAGCAACCAATGAAAAAAAAAAAAATACACATAAAAATCTCTTGTACAAACTGATTCATCTTGTACCATCAATGAACACATCCCCTCACCCCTTTAACACTGCAAGGCTAAAAAAAAAGGTTTTTCCAAGTGTCTTAATTAAAGATTTTATACAACAGGCTTTAGCAATAAATGTTCGTTCAGTCAAGTCTCAGATGCAGCAAATCTACTGCCAAACATTAGCCCCCCACCCCTCCACCCACCCTCCATCCACACCACCCCAACCACCAAAAAAATAAGTGAGATAAGAGCTCTTGTAATAGAGAAGTATAAATCTTCGTACAGTGGATCAGCTGGGGAAAAGAATACATCTGCAGCACTTTATTTCCATTTTATCAGTGTGTTGAATGGCACCTGCAAGGAAATCAGCAGCTCTCCCAGGATCAGCAATTTGTTCTGCGGGAGCAAAATCTTCATGCCCTCGACTAAGAGGCATTTTAACACTCCTAATAGTTTAGTGGGCCTTAAATTTCACTTTTCTGTAATACAGTTTTTTATTATTATGACTGCCCTCGTTTTTATTGTGATTCTTCCTCATTCCCAATGTTATGTTGTACTAACTGATTACCATCTCCTTTGGCTGCTGAAGAAACAGCCAAGTAGGATTTTAACTGTACTATTCAAAAAAAACATTCTTGTCCAACTAGAAAAATCTACTTGTCCTTCTTAAAATCATGCTCCTAAATGTATCTAACAATGGAGGATTGTAAAACGTGTGTGTTTGAATCCCAACTTTGTTCAACAAGTACTGTATGTAATCCTTCACTTGGTGATCTTGTGCCATTAGCTCTGCTTCAGTATGAAATGTTGTCCACTTTGTTGAACTGGTTTAAGCGTCATCCAGCAAGTAGTGCATGCATTCCATAGTAGCTGAAGACCAGTAGAACCTACTGCTACCAATACAATGCATGCATTCAACCTGTAGCTGGTCAGATGTATTACACCTGCTTGACTAAAAATCTGATGGCTCTGCATTGTACCTTTCACTGTCTTCAGACTCTCCTTGAGTAGCAGCTCATCAAGAGTTTGAATTCCTTCCTCTATCAGCATCATTAGAAGTATGTTGGTTCGATCTTGTAATTTTTTGATCAGCATTTCTGCATTCTCAAAGTCCTCCCCTTCTACAACCACTCGGTTCCAACAGACAGCTTTAAAACCCTGGAGGAAAGCAACGGTGCTCATCAGATAGAAATGTCCTTTGTTTCGGTACTGACTAGTGGACCATCACTGCAAAAATGAAGAGTTGTGACAGAAGGGTAATCTCTGTTCATCCAAACAAGAGCTGGCATCAGATGTGCCCAAACTGCAGCTTCATCATGTCTCAAGCTGTCTGACACTGTACATATGCTCTTTTTGGCAAATGTTTGATCTTCTTGGCCTACATAAATCACCACTGTATGGCAGGTGCACAATTTACAAGAAGCTCCGAAATGGGTCGATTGCACTTGAGAATGATTTTTACATTTGTAATTCTCAGAGAAGTCAACAAATATAACTGCTTTCAGGTTTTGTTTTAGGTTTGTACGGATGGTAAATTGGTGGGTTATGTTACAGAAATGCATACACATGTTATGCTCATCCATGTCCACTTCTGCCACAAGCTTCTCCAAAGTGCCACCAGCAGTTATTTTAAAAGTAAAACTAACAGTTTAAGCTGCCCTTTTCATTTTTCTTCTTTTTTTTGCTGTCTATGCCTTCCATTGGACCTGCTTGGTGGGATCACAGACATTCACAACAATTCATTTTTCACTGCACAGACAGAGCATTGTCTATACATACAAGCTTTATTTGCTGGTGAACAAATAAGTGTTTTGGCCAATTCCTCACTGTCATTTGTTGTGATAACCTGGTGTTGAAAAAGTGTATTTACTTTATATTGGAAGTTTTCGTGTTTTATGCACCTGCAGGTATCTCTGTCTTGCAGTCCAGAAGGGTTTGCACTGCCAAAACTGGCTAAATGATAGTTCTCATTCTGTTTTCTTGCGTGAACTTCAAGTAGAGCTTTCTCATTGGTGCACACAAGTGTCTCTTGCGCTTCTGAATTTTCCTAAATGTTATAGTGTCTTTCTTTCCAGGACACACTCTACTGATGTCATCTCTTGACAAAAAGTTGGTGACTATCTTCCTTTTGATTTGTGAGCTTGTTTTCACTTTATGTCTTTTCTTTGGTTGTTCTTTGGTCAGTGTGCTTATATCTCTATGAAAGTTTTTTGTGCATAATTTATCAGTTTGTACTTCTTCAGAAGAGAGAGTCTGAATCTGGATATTCTTTTTTGTTCTTCAACAACTACATTGTGTAAGAGTAATGGTTTCTTCACTTCCTTGTTGACACCACAGCCTTTCAAAATTGTGTTTGTTTTTGTACCTGGTGAATTGAGCATTGAAGTTTTTTTTTTTAATTCTGTAGTACCTCTCCATTTTCTACTTCTCTTTTTAAGTTGCAAAGCTGTGCTTTCAGCTGTTTTATTTCCTTTGCTTTTTCCAGTCACTTTTTGGACTTGTATTTTAATTGCTTGTTATACCCATTCTTCCCAGCATCCCCTGATTCTGGTGCTTCCTGTAAGCCTCAGTACTCCTGTTCGAACTCCTGTTCTGTCTGCCATTTCTGGAGTTACTGAAGAAACTGGTGGGCTGAGTGGTAACGTCTCCTGAAGTGCTGCCTTAGGTTTTCTGTACTGTTTTTTCTGTAATCTCCATTTTTTTGTTCCTGCCTGCGTTCCCTATCTGTCATTTTGCTAATGTCCCTATAATGCTTTCTGCTGCTTTCTCTTTCATTCTCTAAATACATTCCTTGTCTTTCCCTGTCATTCTTCTTTTTTCTCTATACCTTCTGCATCTTTCAGCATTTGTTAACTTACTGGTTCTCTTGGATGGCATGATAACTAGAAAATAGTAATTTTATTGGTTTAGGACAGACTTGGGGTCAAATGCAAATGCATATCACATTTGCAAATTTGGAATTTCAAAAACATGAAGTCATTTGCATGTATATGTATTTGACCCCATGTCTGGTTTAGGAGAAGATTATCTATTTATTTGTGCTTGTTTGTTTAATGTATTTATTTATTAAACGAATTAAGTGTCTTCACCAACATCTAATTTTTTAAAGTAATAATGTTGAAGACAGCAATGTCAGGACAGGAATTTTTTTATTTTTTCAATTCTTTTTATTGCATTTTGAAAAGAAAAAAAACTTATTTCTCTTCATTTCTATTCATGTTGATGAAGATGCATAAAAAGTCTCTAAACAGAGATTTCATGTAATACATGACAATTTCATAAAAAGCAGGAGATGTCTTACCTCAGCACATGCTGCTATTCCTCAAGGACAAGATGACCTTTCACCCCAATAAGAAAAACTTTACTTAAACAACACTGATTATATCAAAATAATGCCTGATGTTGGTGAGGATATTTTAGTGAACAAAATCAGGGACAGCAATAAAAATGCAAATAGTAAATATGAAAATAGGGTTAAAACAGAAACATGTCACAGTAAGCTTACTTTATTCTCTTTAGACTTGTTTTGTTTTAAAAAAAATAATATAAAGTATGTTTTAAAAATGTCACCAGTAGACCATGGGACAATGTCAGTGAGGACATTTGGAATGTAAAAACCCCAAAAAGCAAAATTGCTTTTGTTAAAAATGTTCCCCAAGTAGATCATTTAATGCTGCTTCCAAAAACACTTATTTATGCACCTTTTTTTTATTATAACTGCAATAATTTCAAGGGACATGTTAACAACGAGTTAAATGAAAAAAGCCCACCCGACTATTGCAATTGCAAAATTCATGGCAACCGTCCTAATACCAAGTACACTATGGTGGCATACAATAATATTACAAGAGAAGTGTACAGTGTACTTCTAAAAAATGCAAAAAGATTGTGCTTCACTGATTAGTATTCAAGTACAGAAAACTACAGAGTTCATGAGTGGCACAAAGTGCTTTGAGCAGAGCTCTCCATAGGCAGAATGGCCAGACGCCTGCTTCACCCACCCTCTTTCACTCCGCTCAATTAAAATCATGTATGCGTATAGGTAGATGATAATTTTGAAACTATATATAGGTCAGACTGTAACCTTTGAACTGCTAAACAATAATGAAATATTTATGCACCGTGGTTTAGCAATAACATATAATACCGTTAAATAAAAAACATTTTATTTTACAAAATTATTAATCCTTTACTTTCATTTTAATAATTGCATTTCTGAGTCATCCTGCATACCCCCGATGACCCTCAGAAGTACCCCTGGTTGAAAAAGCCTGTGCTACAGGTAACATAATAGATGTATATCATGTATTCATTTAGCAACCAAAGAAGAATGGAAGGAATATTTCACTGTTCCTACTGTGCCAATCTGTGCACTGCATTCAGGCAAAAGGCCTGCTGTGCAGATATGCTGTTAAAGGCTCATTAGCAAACAGACATGCATATTGTAGGTCATGTTAAAAGACTAGTTTCTCACATACCTAGAACAAAAAACACATTGCTTTTGAGGTTCCTAGTCTTCTTACATTAATGGATATCTGTCTCCCATTGTAGTGCTCACCACAACACTAGTTAGTTACTATTTAAGGAAAAAATAATAAATGTAAAATGTGCAGTGTTGGTTTAAAAAAAATAATAACAATAATTAAAAAGGACTGCCACCAGTCTAACCTTGGTTTTGAAAACATCTGTCACACAAGGGAAAAAAATGCTTTCACACTTGATCATTAAGGCTGCTTTTAAAAATCCTTCTGATTGCACTGGGAGTGTGAGGCTTTCAAATTCATGTTGCCCAGCAGCTGCCTTAAAGCACTTCATCTGAGAACAAGGGAATACATTTTCTGTCCTGACATGAAGAACTCTAAAATGTATGTAAAAAAAAAAAAAAAAAAAAAAGGAGTACCCTTATTTCACAAACCTATGGCAAGGTTGTTGTAGTCATACTTTGCTGCTGCAGGGTGTGGACTATGTATAAAACAAAAATCAAAAATATAAATACATTTATAAAAAATGTAATGATGGCATGTAATAAAAAAGGGAGCCTTTTATCTTTAGGAGAAGTCAATTCTTTAGGTTTAGTGATTCTAATTTGCAAAATGAGGCACAGCCAGGGGAGTGCAGGTGGTAAGAAACAATGTACATGTAGGCACAATGTTTAGTAGTACTTAAAGTAGGAGCATTAGGAAGTTGTGATATAATAGTAAACGTATTAATTACACAGACTAGAACTAATTCGGCTCTGCTATATTAATGAATGGTATGCATTGTTTGCAGAACAAAGAAAGGCAACTCTACACAATACAGGTTTTGGTAATGTGCACTGTACAGTACATAGAGTATGGGACCCTATTAGAACAACAATAGACTAACTAATGATGGGTCATGCCTGATTTGCACTCGGCATAGAAACAGAGGAATGGGCTACACAGAGGAAAGAGTTTTTATGCAATAATTCATGCAATGTGCACGGTTTATTATTTGTATTATTGTTTGCGGCACGGATGGAAGTGCTGCATATTTGTTATTGTTTTTGTACTTTTAAAAACCCTGTGCAAACGGTGACCATCTCCCGAGTTAATTCATTGATTAACTGTTGCTAATCGGGAGATGGTCACTGTATATAAACCTGCAGCCCTCTACCCTAAGTGGAGAGTGTATTAGGAGTGAGAGCGGAGAGAGCGAGGAGAGAGAAAACGAAACCAAGCAACTGCTAAACCTTAGTTGTTTATTTGTTTGGCCAACGCACCTTTTTGTTTTGTACTGTTTTGGTGTTTGTTTAAATCTTTTGTTTTTGTTTACTCATTTAATAAAACGCTAAACACCACAGCGTTCAGCTTCACCACCGCCATTCCATCCGTTCATTGCCTTTGTTTACTTCCTGGTCCGTGACATCACTACCCACACGTCACTGCAACAACAGCTCGGTCACATTTCCCCTACCCTTTTCCGCAAAAAATATGGGTACGTACTGCATTTCACCTTACCCAAATGCTCAAATTATGTCTTAAAAGGATACAAGGGTACTTATGTACGCCTACAGCATAGCCATTTATTACTCTGGTTCTCAGTAGGAGACAAAGAGGCCATATGAGCTTTTTTGATAAGATAGCTCATCGTGTGGATGTTTAGACTATTTTCTGTTGAACATCTGCATGATTCAGAATGGCGCTGGCTGGAGTTCATACGCAACCCATCTTGCTTTTGTTTATGCTAGTTTAAAACTTGGAAACTTGAAAAAAAAAAAAACTCATGACCCGGTGTCAGATTTACATTTATTCTGGGACAGAAGAATCTTAAATATCATGCCAGATTCCACAATAGACTGTAGAATTGTAGAAGGTATAACTTCATTCATTTCAACAGGGACTTGGTCGGGCTGAATTGTACAGAATGTCAGTATGTAGAGGGCCTGGATTAGACAGCTTTTACTGTAGGCCTGTATCTCTACATGGCAAAATAAACTTTGAGACATTGTATGAAGGAACTAAATTAAACACTGAAAACACTTCAGTCATTGGAAAACCAGCGATTGGCACTCAAAGGCAAGCCAATGCATCTGGCGTCTAGGAGTTTGAGTTTTTTAAAAATAAATAAATGGAAAACATTTTGAAAAAAAAAAAAATCAAACTCCCAGAAGCAACTCATGTATGTCGGATGAAAGAATAAAATGGGAAGCATGGAAGAGTGCAGAAGATCATTTTTATTTTTTAGAAATGCTATTTAAAAAAATAATAATAAAATAAATCATACAACAAAATACACTTTGAAGTGATGGTAATACATAGAAGATGTAGCCTTACTGGAATTAGTGTCAGCTCTTAAGTTTAATACAAAAAAAGTCTAAGCATTCAAGACAAACATCTCTCATATGAAATAGAATAAAACCATTGAGATTCATCAACATTACCTGCCAGAAAAAAAAGCCTTAATCAGATTTCCTCAATAATCACAGACAATGGATGCGTACTTTAAATTTCAAGGTTCTATGCAAGTCTACTGTATGTATAGCAACATAAAGCTATTGATAAAATATATGTCCAATACCGATGGCACAGGAGATTTTCTAAAAAAGTGTGGGGGGGTAGCAATGGTTTTCAGGAATAAATGAAAATAATATTTTGATCAAACATCTCAGAAAACTAGAAAATGAAAAACCAGATTACAACTTTTGGGAGGTAAACATTTTCCCACAGATAAAACCTATCAACAGAAATGTGTCTTTTTCCAATATCTTTATAAGAAAAACATCATTTAAATGTTTTGAGAAAAACCTACAGTCGACCTTGGAGTATTGCTTTGCTCTTGACTTGTCTAAACAGCAGAGTAAAATGTTTCAACTGGCTGTTACAGACAGTAGCACAACCTATTAGTGAACTTCAGTATAAAGGCTTTGACAATGAAACTTGTCCATGAAGCATTTATGCACAACTTAACGTTAACACTAGACTAGAATGGAAGTTTTCAGATCTTCCCAAAAAACGTACGCTGTCTGTCACTGGCAACACAAAAATTCTGTAAAACATTTAGGATCTACAGAACAAGTCAGATGTCTCAATGTGGAGGAAGGAGGAGGGGAGTTAAATGGTGTTCAGTCCGACTCATGCATGATCGTAGATATGTTTTCAGCCGTCAAAGGCATAAAATGCTGCGCTCAGCTCAGGATACTCTAGTAAGGTACATTTTTAAATGATTTCAATCAGCGACTCGCTTTTACATGTAGGACGCAGAGTATAACCGCAACTAAAATACACTGTAGTACATGGAAATGCTTTATATAAAAATAAAAAACAGCACCAACACATGACTTTCACTGAAACAAGTGACGAAGCAAGCTCCTACAGTGTTAAAGCAGTCACAGATCTTCAGCTGAATAGTACTGAAAACATGTCCAGTAAAGTGCAGCAAGTGCCTTTACCCCCAAAAAATAATAAATTATTTACAAATCAGTCATGTAAGCTCAACAGCACAAGAATGTACAGGACCATGTCTACTGTACTCTAGTCTTAACAGAGTTTATTAATTGCTGTTAATGAGAAGAACTTTGTGATACACATTTAAAAAATGTACTGCTAGATTCCCACCTGCTTGCCCATCAAGAGACAGCTGCTCACCTGATAAAAATAACACACATCTCATAATAATGATTTATCTTCATTACCTGTAATTAGTATGGACATGTTTTATAGAACTGGTGCCTGATGTTGGTCAATAACACCAATTTTTGCATGCATAATTTAACCTTTGTGGATTATAGGGAAGAAATAATTACAATCCATACAAAAATTTTAAGTAGTGGATTCCTTGGCCGTTGTACAGAAATTACTTTCTTTTTTGGTGACCAGTCTCATTTATTTTGCATTTTGAATTTTATTGTACTGTAATACAGTAATGAAAAAATGCATCCTATTGCAGCAGAATTGTAGTTATCTAAACTCAGTAGATAGAGGGCAACAGTAGTTAGTATTCTGTGAACTTTCTTTCCTAGTTTGCTTTGAAGATTGTTACAACTGTAAAGAGTGCTTTACTATCACTATTTTTGTTATAGGCTGAATTTGCATTGATCAAAGGCAAGAAAGGACCAAGCGAAAAATAAACTGAGGTGGGTGGTCAGAGAACAGAACAATTCTTAAAATAAAAAAAACAGGCATCACTAATGGGCACCTTGCAAAGGCCAATAATTCGATGAGCTCCTCTCAAAATGTCAGCTTATGCAAACCCAACACCTAAACTTTCTTTCCTCATTAGCTAAACGAAATCAAAAGCACACATTTTCTTATTAACTTCCTAATCTGCCAAGTGAAAGAACACAAGTCATATCCCATTAACCTCCACCCAGTAATTCCAGAACAGCTCTACACACAAATGGCAGAGCTGGGGTCAATTATAATTACACCACTATTGCTTACAATGCCATTCTGTTCAATTACAATTACACTAAAAAGTAACAAATAGCTACACACATCAATATGTTTACTCTGTTTATTCTACCAAGCAGTAATCACAAATACAGAAACATACTAGAAAGTTTTTATGGGGTCAATAAAAGTGGTTGAAAATATAAGCGTATTCGCTCAATGTAAAACAAAACATGGAACGGTGAACGATTAAGCTTGGAAAAGGTGTGTAATGGAACTGTAATTTACCAAGTATGCGGTAATTATAATTACAAAGGTTTGCTAAGGTTCAATTACAGTTACACTGTAATTGCAATTCATTACAAAATTACAAAACTACCCTCTGCAGCACCAAGTTCCAAATCTGAAAAAGAATGCAAATTGATATGAAGATAAAGAAAACATTTACACCAACAAGAGCTGCCATGTCAGTGCAGAAACATATTTTTCATGTAAACGGGGGTTATAACACAGGGTTTTCAAAATAAGCCTTCGACAGACACGTTTCACCATCTAAAACGATATTTGAGGCGGATTATTTATATAAAGATTACTTGCGTGTATTACCATTGTCAATTTTGTTGTAGTATCATACTGCAAAGTTACATAGTACATAATAGCTATGTATCCATCATCAGATATAGTGGGGGTTCATGTCATGTATAGCGGCTGTACTCCTTTAATATTAAAGGCATGATGGGATATCAGCAGACGTCAGACGACGAATGGGAGGGAGCTCTGAGGAGGAGGACGATGTAAAGAGTTTGGCAATTGGAGACACACAGCCGCGGCAAACTTTAAAAATAAATCTGAATCAGTCTCCAATACTTGGCACCAATATAGGCACTGTAACATCTGTTCAACGTTTCTCTTTATTATAAAAATACATTTTATTGAGGGAAATGTTAAAATACTTGGTATGTTAAGGTGACCAGATTTAAGTTTAAACTGGGACAGTATGGAAATATTATGAATAACTTCCACAGAATAAAACTTTATTAATAAGTTTAGTAGTGTACATACAGTAAATATAATATTAGGAGAAAAAAAAAACGGTTCATAGCAAGTACAATTTATTGAATGATTTCATCAACAAAAAAGAAAATATGTATTTATCTAAAATACATATTACAAATAAACAAAACTCACCAGTTCCTAAGAAACAGATACTCACATGTTTTTTTTAAATATCTCTTAAATCTTACGGACAAAAGGTGGTATCCAAGATATTTCTATTAAAAGATTTAAGGCTTTGCTGTAATGAAGAAGTCAGATTTTTGTCCTTTATAATAATACTCTCTCTCATATTCTAAAAATTCAACTGAAGTGCATCTCCATAACTCCAATGATGGTGGACTGGTATCCTTCAATTCATTAGGATGCAGCGTTTTGCAGCAGTCAGTAAAAACAATAGGATTCTTTTCTGTGATTTATTTAAAAGGTGAAGATTTAAGTTCCCCTAAAACAATGTGTTGAGGATCATTTCTTAATAATATTCCACAGATATGAGATACAATGTATTACCTTTGACCAGAATCCTTGTCATCTGCTGCATTCCCAAATCATATGTATTAATGTTACATTTTCACTGTCACATCTCCAGCAATTTGAGTTAGGTTTTAAATTTGATCTATATAGTTTATACGGTGTATAATTTTGAATTGAATGGAGTGAAGCCTAGCATTTATAGATCAAATTTTAACATTAGAAGTTAGAGTTCCAAGCTTCTGGAGAGATTTCCACCACCATACATTTCTCAAATTTATGTTTAGTAGTGTCATTTTTATGTTGGACTGCATTAACATTTAAATTTAACTTTAAACACTTCAAATAAAACAAAACGTGGAAATGGCATTGTAAAATGAAGGGGAGAAAACTCACGATTTTGGTTCTCGTTCATTACATTCCACAGTCACAACAAAAAACAAACAAAAAATATATGAATCTATATAAAAATCACTACACAACATTTACAGCAAGTTGGGTACTGTTTAAGCGAGGCATTTCATGACATGCTTGCCTTTTTTTCTGTCCCATGAGATTCTCACTCACTCTGAAGCAGCACAATCCGTTTTTTACCCAGATGGCCTTCCATAGAGATCACTATGTGTGTGCACATAATCTGGGTTGTTTACTTTTTGCTGTCTAAAACGTTTAAATAGAGACTCAAGAGCTGCTGTGTTGACTCTGTTTTTTTTTTTTTTTAATATATATATATATATATATATATATATATATACAGTGCCTTGCAAAAGTATTCAGATCCCTGACCAATTCTCTCACATTACTGAATTACAAATGGTACATTGAAATTTCGTTCTGTTTGATATTTTATTTTAACACACTAAAACTCAAAATCAATTATTGTAAGGTGACATTGGTTTTATGTTGGGAAATATTTTTTAAGAAAAATAAACTGAAATATCTTGCATGCATAAGTATTTAACCCCCACACATTAATATTTGGTTGAGCCACCTTCCACTGCAATAACAGCTTTAAGTCTTTTGGGGTAAGTATGAACCAGCTTTACACACAGTGTCGGAGTGATTTTGGCCCATTCTTCTTGGCAGATTTGCCCCAGGTTGTTCAGGTTGGTTGGACGACACTTGTGGACCGCAATTTTCAAATAGTGCCACAGATTCTCAATGGGATTGAGATCAGGACTTTGACTGGGTCACTGTAGGACATTCACCTTTTTGTTCTTGAGTCACTCCAATGTTGCTTTGGCCTTGTGCTTGAGATCATTGTCCTGCTGAAAGGTGAATTTCCTCCCAACCTCCATTTTTTTATGGACTGAAGCAGGTTCTCTTGCAGTATTTCCCTGTATTTTGCTCCATCCATTCTTCCTTCAATTTTAACAAGATGCCCAGTCCCTGCTGATGAGAAGCATCCCCACAGCATGATGCTGCCACCACCATACTTCACTGTAGGGATGGTGTGTCTTGAGGCATGGGCAGTGTTAGGTTTGCGCCACACATAGCACTTTGAGTTTTGGCCAGAAAGCTCTATCTTGGTCTCATCTGACCACAAAACCTTTTCCCACATCACAGCTGGGTCACTCTCATGCTTTCTGGCAAACTCCAGGCGTGCTTTCAGATAGTACTTTTTGAGTAATGGCTTCTTTCTTGCCATCCTCCCATACAGGCCAGTGTTATGCAGATCTCTTGATATGGTTGACTGGTGCACCATTACTCCACTCCCAGCCACTGAACTCTGTAGCTCCTTCAAAGTGATTGTTGGCCTCTCTGTGGCTTCTCTCACAAGTCTCCTTCTTGTTTGAGCACTGAGTTTTGAGGGACGGCCTTTTCTTGGCAGTGCCTGGGTGGTGTGATGCAGCTTCAACTTCCTGATTATTGATCCAACTGTGCTCACTGGGATATCCAAACACTTGGATATTATTTTGTACCCTTTCCCTAATCTATGCATGTGTATTACTTTATCTCTAACCTCTGTAGAATGCTCTTTGGTCTTCATTTTCCTTCAGATTCACAGCCTGACCAATGATCCTTCAACAGTGGGGTTTTTATCCAGAAAATGTGACAGCAACTTTAATGGTTCACAGGTGGAGGCCAATGGTAAGGTAATTGTGTCCTCGTTAGGGCAATTTCTTTCATCGGTGTAAACTGGGAGCTTCCACAGCACAGGGGTTGAATACTTATGCAACCAAGATATTTCAGTTTTTTATTTTTCTTAAAAATATTTCCCAACATAAAACCAATGTCACCTTACAATAAATGATTTTGAGTTCCAGTGTTTTAAAATAAAATATCAAACAGAACGAAATTTCAATGTACCATTTGTAATTCAGTAATATGAGAGAATTGGTCAGGGGTCTGAATACTTTTGCAAGGCACTGTATATTAAATCTCACATCACACACAGCTCTTTTTCATTTGCAACAAGAACAGTTGATTTTTGTATTTGAATACATGTCAAAAAATACTAGTTTGAATATTCAGATATTTTTCCCAGCACTAATTTTAACAAACTACTCCCCGTTCTCGTGAATGTCAGAATGGCAGCAGTGTGGAGTAGTGGTTAGGGCTCTGGATTCCTGACCGGAGGGCCGTGGGTTCAATCCCTGGTGGGGGGACACTGCTGCTGTACCCTTGAGCAAGGTACTTTACCTAGATTGCTCCAGTAAAAACCCAAACTGTATAAATGGGTAATTGTATGTAAAAATAATGTGTAAAAAATAATGTAATTATATGTAAAAATAACGTGCTATCTTGTAACAACTGTAAGTCGCTCTGGATAAGGGTGTCTGCTAAGAAATAAATAAAATAAATAAATATGATACATCCGTACCGCAGTTTGTGTTAAATATCAATACTTTTGATTAATACCTTAATCCAGTATTTTCTGACAATCGCCAAAGTTTTATTTTATATATATATATATATATATTTTTTATTGCGCCTTTGTAATATTGGCTTGATATTGGAGAACAGGTTATGTTTTAAATTGTATTTTTGAAGTCTTTATTAAATTCACAAATTGTTATAAATGTTGCTTTCGATTCATTATTATGAAAGAAAAGATACCTTTGACACCAAGCAGGACAGGGTACTCAATTTTTATTTGACGCATATCAAACACTTACAGTACTAAAGTAGTGTGGTCTTTTTTTTACTGTTAACACTACAGTATCAATTTATTTTGTTCAGAAGCAGCTCCAGCTACTTGCTCTCTTTACACATTATAAATCTTGTTTTGTACTATTTTTCTGTTCATATTCACATAGCCTAAACCTTAATTCCCTGTGTGTTGTATAAATCCAACATTACAAATGTTAACGTCAATGTATTTAAATATCTTAAGAGTTTTGAGATTGAAGCAAAATAAATAAATAATAATAATGAATATAGATGGGTTGCTGGGGTAACCAAGACACAAAAGTGGAGCATGTCTCTGCTGAGCTGGGAGATACAACTGTATTTTGTTTTTTACTATTAAAACATCGCCTTGGATAAAGGCAGCAGTTAAATAAATAATATGTCGTCAGACAACCCATTATAGTATGCAACTAAATTGAGGAATACTAACTTATTTATGAATAGCTTCAGTATCAAAAGATAATAAATGAACTAAAAATAATCTATGCAAGACAATATTTAAAACTATTATTGATTATATAAGGATGTTAATGCTCCTTTATTTGGCTAAGAGTACTTTGTCAGACACTACAAGCAGACCTCTACTAGTCTAGCACATGCTTAAACCATCCACCATTTGAATCCCTTTTTTCAAATCGATGAGATGGCTGCCTCGTGAGTACCACATACTTCAAAACAAATTGAAAAACCCTGAACACTAAAGGTTCCATTGCATGCTTACTCCAGTGCAGACTGGGTTGGCAGTCAGCTTCTGTCTTTTGCTAATCCAAGTGATCCACTGCCCACTGTTCAAGAGCCTGGATAAACACATTAGTACATGTACTCAATACAGAGCTGGATCATTTTGTTCTTAACTGTCCTGGAGAGTTGCTTTAAAATCAACAGACTGCTCTTTTAAATGGATAGGTCACATATGGCCATGAACAGACTGCTCTTTTAAATGGATAGGTCACATGTGGCCATGAACAGACTGCTCTTTTAAATGGATAAGTCACATGTGGCCATGAACAGACTGCTCTTTTAAATGGATAGGTCACATGTGGCCATGAACAGACTGCTCTTTTAAATGGTTAGGTCACGTGTGGCCATGAACAGACTGCTCTTTTAAATGGTTAGGTCACGTGTGGCCATGAACAGACTGCTCTTTTAAATGGATAGGTCACGTGTGGCCATGAACAGACTGCTCTTTTAAATGGATAGGTCACGTGTGGCCATGAACAGACTGCTCTTTTAAATGGATAAGTCATATGTGGCCATGAACAGACTGCTCTTTTAAATGGATAGGTCACATGTGGCCATGAACAGACTGCTCTTTTAAATGGATAGGTCACATGTGGCCATGAACAGACTGCTCTTTTAAATGGATAGGTCACGTGTGGCCATGAACAGACTGCTCTTTTAAATGGATAGGTCACATGTGGCCATGAACAGACTGCTCTTTTAAATGGATAGGTCACATGTGGCCATGAACAGACTGCTCTTTTAAATGGATAGGTCACATGTGGCCATGAACAGACTGCTCTTTTAAATGGATAGGTCATGTGTGGCCATGAACAGACTGCTCTTTTAAATGGATAGGTCATGTGTGGCCATGAACAAGCCAGAAACATCAGAAAACGGCATAAATAAATCTCAGCTTTGTTAAATTAGTCAACCTTGTATGTTCATACATCAGGATTAATCATAACATTCAGTAGGTGGATGTGATGAAATCCAACAGCAGATAATTCCTTAAGCGCATTCTGCACAGGACTGTGATAGCATTCTGAATTCATATCAGTTACATCAAGGGCTTACGGCTCTGGGAAAACATCAAGCTGCATACTATTGTTCAATTTAGATGCAAGATGCAAAATCAGCATCGTGACTTTACACTGCAGTATTTCCTAGTCCCCTTTTAAATAAATATTAGATCGATGATGATGATGACGATGATGAGGCTTGAAATGCAATGTAATAAAGCTAGTTTCAGAAGACATTACAAATGAGTGGGCAGTTTTAGTCATCCAAACCAAGTCTCACTGGATAAATAATGTGGATAGCATTTTATGAATTACTAAAATTTAAAAGTATTTATTTATTTTTAAATAATATTAAATAGACAATAGATTCTTGTATTAAATAACATGTCAACCACGGTAAAATTGTAAGAGTTAAAGTGGGTAGAGAAAGCAATAAAATCCTAACTGCTTGTCCCAGATAATACCATATTTGTGTCAGTTTGACAGCAGGTCACACTGCAGTTTCTCTGACAGACAAATGAATCAAATCAACCCCCAGTCAATCACTAAAGAGCTTTCTCATAAAGCAAGCGGTGCATTCTTGTACAAGGGCACATGTTGCAGGGAAAAAGCTTTGGGGACCTAGACTTGAATTTCAAATGGAAAAAAAAGTTACAAACATGCCTGTTGTCAAAATTACGTCTAGGGTTATAATTTCTTCTATTTAAAAATGGGGGGAGGGTATAAACCCCTTGCAAACCTACTTGAACCCTTATCCTCAGTCATCTACAACTACTGCAATACTTCACAATTACTACTGTTAAACACACTCACTACCAAAATGGCACCAACACCTGGCAACTGTGCTCTTGCTTTTCTGTTACGCAGTCGTGTATATATATATATATATATATATATATATATATATATATATATATATATATATATATATATATATATATATATATATATATATATATACACATATCTATCTAATATATATATATATATATATATATATATATATATATATATATATATATATATTATATATATAAAAGGGAGGTAAAAGGGAGGTAGCCCAGGGTTTTCTATACCTGGCAGCAAATCAGTCATCGATTGAAGGAAGGTCTTTAAAAATGAAAAAAATAATTCCACTGTTGTCTATAAAGGCTCACCTCAGAAAAGAAGAAAAAATGCTGCTGTAGGCTGGATTCCAGAATAGGCGAGACCCTGATTTATTAGTTTTTAAATTTGTTTTCTAATGTTGCAGTACTCTATGTAATGCAAGTGTAACATACAGATGGACAGGAGACAGAGACACCCCCATATCCACAGCATCTGATACTCAATAGTTTATGCCAAATAATATAAAATAAGTTTGACATTTGGATACCCAGTTCTCCAGATGTATGCAAAAATGTGTTTAGTATGACATATGTACATATGTACACACAGAAGGACGTATGACCGCCTCCACTATATTACCTAGTACAGGACTACTTCTCCGGCGGGGAATAATAATCTCCAAGAAAAAACAAAGAAATTATAGATTGAAGGACTTTGCCAAGTCACTGAGGTTATTTTATAGGATGTATGTACTGCAGCATGCAATTTTGTAAACTGGTTTCTTGCAGCACTGAAAAAAAACTCTAAAGAAAATAGATTTTAAACCCTTAATCTCTATATAAAAATCTTTAGCCATTCTAAGACAACAGCACATAGGGGAATGATAATCAATGCCACATAGCACCTACTGGACAATTTACACTTCATTATTTTCAAGGAGTACTGCAGCGTAATTATTTCAGTATGATTTATGTATTCTCTCCTGATGTGCAATGTCACAAGATAAAATCCCCTGTATGCTCAGTTGGCAAACTGGCAACTTTTTAATAAAGTGACACCGATATCTCCCTACAGTATGTTGTCAAACACATGTTCAGCTTCCCTTTGTAATGATCAAGTTTACATACCCCAATGGAAATTTATAAATTTCTAGAAATATTTCTCAGACAAATTATAGAAAAAAATCTTTTGTAGCAAAAGTTTTGCTTTTGTGGATGAGGAAAAAAAAAGTTACAAGACATAGATGTCTACAATTATTTATTTCAGTAATTTTTTTGCAAAACTCCAAAAATGCCAACTCAAAAATATTAATTCCCTGACAAGGAAAATGAAATTAATAGGTAGTTGAGGCACCTTTAGCAATAATAACCTCTTTCAAACGATTATGATATTTGTTAATGAGCTTTTGGCATGATTCTTTAGTGATTTTTGACCATTCTTCAACGTAAAATTGTTCCAGTTCATTCAAATTCCCGAGGACTTCTCTTGTGCACTTAAGCGATTTGCCCTTGTGACGTTTTCCTGAGAGTGGCTTTTTCCTTGGCTTGCGACCATTGAGATCTTCACCATGCAATACTCGACCTATGGTTTAAAGGGAATCCCCAGTCCCACTTGCAGCCAATTCACTTTGGCAGTCAATCTCGGATTGTTATTAACCTTCCTCACAATTCTTCTACTTGGTCTGGAAGAAAGAAGATGTCACCAAGAACGAGGGAGCATTGTGACAGTACCATGAGTCTTGTACTTCTTGATAAAAGAAACAATATTTGAAAAATGGATACTCAAATGCTTGTAAATCTTCTGTATCCTTCTCCAGCTTTATGACAATAAATAATTATCTGCCTAAGGTCTTAGATAGCTCTTTACTTTTTCCTATATTGACTTATTGGTAATGACAGCAATCACCCTATGCCTAACCCTTATATGCTCTCTAAGAATGTTCACCTATAATCCAGCATTCTCTAGACTTTTCTATTATTAGGTTCTGCATTATATTGAAATTTCTAGCACCTTGTAGACAATACTATCATAGCATCAAAGGGTATAAATAGTTCTGAATTTGCATTTTTGGAGTTTTGCAAAAAAAAGTGCTGAAATAAATAATTGTAGACCTCTACTTCTTGTAGCTTTTTTTCCTCATCCACAAAAGCAAAACTTTTGCTACAAAAGATTTTTCTTAATTGTTTGTTTGAGAAATATCTATAAATTCTAAATTTTCATTGGGGTAAGTAAACTTTTGACTACAACTGTATAGTGTGTGCAATACAATATAGTTTGTGTATGAAAACTACTGTAGTGTCATCTTGTGGATTCAATCTTGCATGAGTGCTCATACAGACAGGGTGAAGCACAGTAAAACCTAGAGTAGCTTCTCATTTCCATCCCCGTAAATAGGTACTTAATTGTGCTACTGTATACTGAGTTTTTAGGGACATAAACTGACAAGTAAAATACACACAACATATTAAAATAGCTGGGCATATAGACAGATCTATAGGCAGACAGGCAGGTCGAAAGACCTGCTAATTAACCAGCAAGGTGCCTGAACGTCAGTGTACTAATAAGCACTCAACCTGGTGCCTTTCAGGCCCCTTCCAAACATGATGGGCCAAGCAGTGAACCTAGTCTGTTACTGATAGCAGATCTTACAAGCACAGGGCTAGTTGATGACCTGAGTAGAGGGGAGTGGTTTCCAAGAAAGGTCCCTAGCTCTCTGCTAAAGAAGCACCAGCCACTGGTGAATATCCACTGTGGTGATCTAAGGGCACAGTGATTTATATTGGAGTTATATTATAAGGGTGAAAGTGCTTTATCATAGGAGTTCTGGGATCAAGAAACATAGATCTTCATTGTGATTTCTTTTTAATGAAGCATGCTACTACAAGTCATACAATATCCACTTGATTTAGACAGTATACTTTAAACTAGAATGGAACCCACAATCTTGTTCAGGTACTGGTTGGTAGACAGATTCAAAAATTAATTGGACAAAAGAAAATAGCTTGAAGGTCATACTGTTTTTCACAGTCCTTTCTGCTGAGGTAAAGAGAGTTTATTTTTAGCATAAGTATTGATGAAAGTAGGCATCATTGACTGGGCAGACCCCAGAGAAGAAATCAGTGAGCTCAGTTTCACCAGCCATCATTTTGTTCAATTTCTTACTTTAGATACAAATCCAAAGGGATCAGCTATTAAATTATAAAATGTTACTGGAGCTTTGATTCTTTCAGTGAATTTACAATCTAGTGAGTCGACCAGAGAAACTGTACGGCATACATAAATCCTCTATACTGCAGTCAAAATGAATAGTTAAGTTATGCAGCGGCTTCTGTATCAATACACTATACAATTCTTTACAGACTGGCAGCTCAGGGATCAGTATTCTGTACTGAATTCCAACATTTCCAGAGGTATATTGGCAGCCATTATATATTTGGTGGTTTTGACACCTACCTTATGAACAGTAGGCAAGAACTAGCTCAGGGTCACCCATTCAGCACCTCACAGCACCTACTGTACTTTGATCCTGTCTTATAGTACAAACTTGCAGCTTTCTTAAAAGGCAAAATGTTACTTTGAAGTAAAATGTAAATTTCCAGTGCATCCAACTTTGCAGTCATATTTTGTAAGGTGTCCAGTAACGAGTGAAAAATTACACAGAATGATGAAAAGCCTCAATTGGTACTCAGCCCAGTATAATTATGTGACGGAATGACATCTGCCAGTGCCACAATTCTGTCTGTGCCTGTACTTTTACTGGGTACTAATGTAGGGTAAACCCTCCCTGACTACAGTAAATACTTCAAGGTGCTAAGCAGAACAAACAGTCGTGTTTAGCTCTGATAAGAGAAGACAAAGTACTCTAAGCCCATAGCGAGGCATTTCCATTATAAGAGAGTCAGTCAATTTGAGCCTGTCACAAGTTGACAGTGCATCTCACGGAACACATGGATTTTAACCTGGCTGATTTGGGTTCAGTCTCCAAGGTCCAGTGAATTGAAAAAATAAATACGATTCCTTCAAACATCAAATTAAAAATGTTTAAACCAAAAAAAAAAGGGGTTCAATAAATGGTAGTTTTCAAAGACAGCAAGCAGATTTTTCTTTAAATTAAGTTAGTGATTGTTCCTTTTGTTTTCCAGCAGACTCATTACACCTGCTTGCAAAAAAAATGTATGTGAAAAAACAGGGGATAACATGTGTGTATACCTGTAAAGATGCAAGAGGGTTTCCAAAATAAAAAGCAAAAGCACATGCCAATGGACTTTAGAACAGTAGGAAGTGCAGCAGTTACAGGGGTGGGTGCTTACTGGCTTGTGCGACCCTGCTTTGATCATGTTTTCTGTTGAAAAATAACCCTTTGATGCAACCTTCTTTCTACTGCCACTGTAATGCACTTAAAAATAAAATCGCCTCTTTTTGATTTTAAATTATATGCTGCCACTAAAGAAGAAATCAGCCAGTGCAGGAACATGCAGAGGGTTGTCAATCTTGTAATAAGCACACGTTTATGTGAAATACAATGTGAAACTTCTACAGCAGGCTAGGTGGGCATTTAAAATGGTGCAAAATCAAAACAGTTATCATATTCATGTGGATAAAGAAATGTATATTTTAAGTTTCATACATACATACTCAAGTCTCATTTAACTCTGATTAGACTCATTTCCTAGACGGTCCCAGGCAAATTTAGCAGTGGCTTAATGTAAATTACTTCTTACAATACAAATGCACAACACAAATTTCCTGTTGGTGCAAATTCTTTTGCAGCCCTCCCAGGGAAGAACATTTTGAATAAAACGAAACTGCCCTAGTTTGAACAGCTGGGTATAAAGGATATTGGGAAATGTATTAACTTGCATCCATATTAGTGCCTCTGTAGTGTATTTTAGTGTGGTTTTGGGACTACAGATCCCTTGATGCACTTCAAGTTGCCGTAGTGCTCAAGAAAGATGTTGCTGCACACAAAAACACACTCAACCATTCTGAAGAAATGGGATACAGTAATACAAGACCATGAACAGCAAACTGTGGATGCAAGTCGTCAGTGTGTCCGATTTGCTCAATACCCTGACGTTAAGGAAGCCTTGCTTTAGTGGTTTAAAAATGCCTGTGATCAGAATGGAACGTGCAGGTTTCAAGTGCAGTTCATTTGCAATGTATACTTTTTACAGGTTCACTTACAGCCGTATTCTCAATAAAATGCACGATACTTTTAAATGTATAATACTTTTCATTGTTCTGGAATTGGAATTTGATTTCAGTGTTACTGTAATTAAAGAGAATTGACTGTGTATTGTTTTTTGGTAATTGAAATGTATGTATTGTACTGTACAGAACTGCATTGCATATTATTATTACACCAGAGCTTGAAAAAATGTATTTAAAAAAAGCATTGCATAAATCTGGTTTAAATCTTAGGACAAAATGTCTATTTAACAGTACTTTGGCCATCAAACACCACACAGAGGTCTGTAACAACAACAACAACGTTACTAGAAGTACAGGTAATTTTCAGATATATAAAACATTCAATCTAGTAAAACAGATTAATGGTAAAATAAATTTATCGAAATGCAATTCTCGCAGTGCACGACCCTGATTAGCCCAAACTGATTAGAAAACGTGACGATTTTTATGAGGGAGGGCAGGTATGTGGTTAATATCCTACTCCAGTACTGTACTGTGTAGGGCTGTGTCTGAAGGTTCGTTCACTAGCCAGGAATTCAAAGGTAGTTTTAAACCTTTGAAGGTTCGTCAAGTTGCATTTTTTTTCGGTTAACAGAAGCCGTTTGACAATGTGTAAATGCTGTAAAGCACACATTAAAATGTCACTCGCATGCAACATTCGATCTTTAAATTTGTATAATGCATATTACGTTTACAAAAGTTGTTGTTTTAAAATCCACTACCAAATCACTATACGTAGCAACTCATATAATGCCACTGCCGTGTGGGGAACAGGGTATAGTATCCAAAGCACTGGGGAGGTACCTATAGCGGTTGTACTGCTTCAGTAAAATATGTACTGAATACCTAGTGTACAAGACAGTGTAAGAGAAGTGCGATGGTAGAATATGTTTGAAAACATACAAAATATACGCTAACAGTAATCATTAATTTCGAAAACTGAGCATCGTCCGGCCCTCCCCCTCCAGCTTGGGTTATCCAGAGCCAAACCTTTAATTTCTTCATTTGCCATCTCGACAGCAAAGCGTTGTATAGCGTAAGCTGTACTGAAAGAAATGTCTAGAAAACCCCTCTGCTGTTTGGGATTTTTTTGTTAAATGCCCAGACGACCAAAAAAAAAGTTGCATCCAGGAAACTTGTATCATGGAGGCATAACCAATCTCTGGGGTCACTTGACAAGCGTAAGTTCATATTAGTATCATTATTAATATTTTTAGTAGTTGTAAAATGTGACTGACTGATAACCTGCTTGGAACAGTGACTGTTAAATAAAGCTTTGTTTTGCCAAAGTCCGCTGCAGTTGGTGCTGCAATGCAAGCTTACTGTATATATTGCAAACATCTTCAATTATGTGTAAATAAATAATGTGTATTTTAGTTTTTATCCAAATTATAAAAACATGATTACTGTTCTATATAACATTTTTAAACTACATGTAAATGTTTTATTCCATTTATATGGATTATCTGTAAAATAACAGGATTTTCAATCAAATATAAACAAGTAGCTATGGTGACCTCACCAGTAAATTATGCAAAATAGTACCACTGAAGGTTCGAACCTTCCTTCGGTAATGTGTTCCAAACTTTCGAAGGTCAAAATGTACCCTTTGTTGCAGCCCTAGTACTATGCAATCAAATATCTGCAGGGTAGATAGGACCTCCGTTTAGATACAACCCCAGGGGCAAGCATGACCCCACTGAGTTTAAAGTGTTGCGCTAAAAACAAACAAACACACAAACAAACAAACAAACAAACATCATCCACAACTTCAAACACACAAACCATAGAATTTAAAGCAACACTGATTAAGGAACTAGCTGAAATGTGTTCCGACTCTACTCCTGTAAGTTTTACCTTCTAAAACAAAAGGTGAAAACATACAGTTGGTCTATAACATACAGTTCTAAGGTACAGATGCAAAACTTTTGTCATATGCTTTGCATCAATGAACACACGGTCAATATCATCTGAAGGACTACTAAAAGAGAACATTTTGATATGTATTAGGTAGAGTGTCAAGGCAGAATTATTGTTATAGTAGAAATCTGTACATCAGTAACTTGACTAATAATTAAAAAAAAAAAAACAGTTCAAGTCAGGGATTGTCAATCTATGGGAAGTTTCACATAGATTGACAAAAATAATCCTTTGGACGGATCTTCAGATTTGGATCTTCCAAGGTGGCCGGCTAACACAGGGTTAATAGGAAGGCTGCAAACCTCAAAAAACCTGTCAACATCTTTTATATTAAAACCAGAATATAAAATAAAGAGCACCTCTGTTAAAATGTATTCGCTGCCTGCTTCAATAAATGGCAAGATGTTTGTGCAACTGGTAAAAGAAAATTGTTTTTTTAAATTATGGCTTGCCTGCGATGTAATCAGGGAGAGATCACCAAGAGGCAGGGCTGCTTTTTCCTCGACTGTACTCCATAAACCGAGGTGAAATACTGGTAAAAGGCCTTTCTGAAAATTCATGTATATAAAAATAAAAGCGAACCTATTAGTAAGAATATTGGATACTAGAAGCCAATTGCTTGACCAACAAAAAGGAGGATGTTTATCCTCTGGAAACTGAGTCATATAACAGCAAGTACAGCAGCCATGTTAGGTCAGAGGGCGTGAATTTATTTGGATAAGTGACTGCCATGAAAGTTGATCGTGAGAATCATCCAAACAGCTGAGGACTGAATTGTCAGACTTTTTGAAAGGGCCATATTAGCCTTTTCCCATGTACTTTGTGAGCCTGGTTTGTTTGGTTTTCATGTCTTTTTACAGTTCACAAGCAGGTCACAGAAGCGACCAAGTACTGCACTTTGATAACAAGGAGCAGATTCTGTGGAGTTCAGGAATTCATTATACTAGTCAAAAACAAATATTGACAAAACCAAGCTTTTGATTTACAACTTGTAGAATGTTATTGATTACAGAGCTCTGTATAGAAAGACACAGTGGCAAAGGAATATTTCAACTCTGTATCAATACTAACACTTGTCGTAGTAGACATGCTGAAGCTTTTAGGTCTGATAACAGAGGATCAGGATTAGCATTATTAAACAAAAAAACTACTGTATAATTCAAAATTCCAAATATAGTATCACTTATCCGATCTTTGATCAACCATACTGTCTAATCAACCGAACGCACCTGTAATCACGTGATGAATTACGTGTGGTTTATTACGCACACAGCTTCTGCTGCTAAAACGGCTACGAGATTTAGCTGCCAAAAAAAGGACCAGCAGACTGAGGCAAATTAAAGTTACAGAATTATTCAGAACCGAAACCTGGGAGCACTGTATGCTTTAAATTGTTGTTGTTGTAGCAAATTAAAATGGTCACCTCATTCTTGATTATTCTTCTATTTCGTCAGTAAGGGCTGGAGATCCTGTCTATGTTATTGAGCAGCTAATAACTTTTATTTTATTCATTTCAATTGCATGTTATTATAATGCCTTAACAGCAAGTATCAAAGTATAGAGACATTTTTGAAGTTTAATGATTCCTAAAGTTATGTAATGTGTCAAAGTTGTGCTGAACTGTATTCTTTGACGATTTTCAAAGTTTGATATATGGTACGTTAATTACAGTATTTCATTACCTTAACTGTAGGTGTTAAAGTTTTACTAAATTTAATGATTTGTAAAGCTTTGTAATTTTGTATGCTTAATGTGATGGAATAGGTTACTAGCTATATATCATCAGTAGGTACTTGTGTATGTTAACTTTATTCTATACATTATTAAAAGGTACAATAATTTTTATTAATACCTCTTCGGTTATCCATACAAATCAATTATGCAAACTATTGGTCCCAAATGGTCGGAAAATTGACTTGTACTGAGAAAATTGACTGTACTGAGAAAATAGATGTTGGGGTGCTTTTATTTATTTATTTGTGCTTATAAATCTAAAATTCTGTCATTGTCCTACCTCTGGATAATCAGATTGTGTGATTAAGAGAGAAGTAACCTTAGAAACTGCTGTTGCTAGGGAACATAAATGCTAATGAATTTGGTTAAACAGGACCCCTCCATTTTGAGTACAGCTAAACCCTGAATTAGATGTAGTGCTCAGTTATTTGTAGCATTAGACTTTTCTGGATTTGGCAATCTAACACATAGATAGAGTAGATAGAGATAGAGAGATAGAGCTAGAGAGATATACAGAGATAGAGTTAGAGAGATATACAGAGATAGAGCTAGAGAGTTATACAGAGACAGAGATACAGATATAGAGAGCGAGAGACAGAGACAGAGACAGAGATACAGATAGAGAGACAGAGACAGAGACAGAGATACAGATAGAGAGAGAGACAGAGACAGAGATACAGATAGAGAGAGAGAGAGAGAGAGAGAGAGAGAGAGAGAGAGAGAGAGAGAGAGAGAGAGAGAGAGAGAAGCCCATTGGCGCTGGCAAGGGTTAGCCAACCTAGCTGGCAGAATCCAGCTCTGTATTTTCAGATGGAGCAGGACGTATGCTGGTGACACCCGCCCAAGGCTTCTAAGAAATTGAGACAAATACCCCTAGAGTCTGCGAGAGCAGGGGCAGCAGATGACAAGGTTTGACAACACGGTTATCGACATAGGAAAAGAAACTGATATGAGAATGGAGAGTACTTTGTAAAGGACTAGCTCAAGATCTGCAGGTAGCAAAGACATGGAGCTCCAGGTTTGTGCCTGTGGCTGGAGCAAAGTGATCAACGGAGAATGAAATGCTTGAGGGAGAAGGGACAAGGGCCTTGCATTGATCAGTACTTTTTACGAAGTCAGTCATGTCAGTCGCATGAAATCCAGCAACCACAGTTCGCAGGATATCAGCATCCCTGTCATACATGAGTGGAGGACTTGCATAATCACAACTAGTGATGAACCCAATGATCCTTGTGGACCTGGTCAGATGAACCAGAGTAAGAGATTAAAGAATCTCAGTGGACATAAGCCTGGAGTTAAATGGCCAACAGCTGCTGAGAAAACAGCGTGGGACACAGTAAACAAGGATCTCTTTTTGCGTTGGAAAGGTTAAGTGGAATAGTCGAAAAGAAGCTGGATAAATTTGGAGATACCATCTACGCATATGGAAACGAGAGGTTTGGAGTTGAAAAAAGAAAGGAGAAAGTACAAACTATTCCTATAAAGTCTAGACGGCAGCAGGAGATTGAGTGCTTAGTTCGAGAAAGGAGGTAGCTGAGGAAGCAACGGAGGAGAGCAGAACAAAGTCAGAAGGAGGCACTCAATCTATTACAAAGGGTCATAAAAGATAAGCTTGCAACATTGCGCAGAGCTGAGTGCCTACGGAAACACTGCAAAAAGGAGGAACATGCAACAACTAACTTTTATAAAGACCCATTCAAATTTGCAAAGAAGTTATTTACCAGGGAGAAAAATGGCACACTAAAAGCAACTAAAAGGCCACCACACACGGGGCGATTTTGTCGCCTGCAATATGTCGGTCCAACAAAATTGCCCCGTCTATGATGAAAAACCGTTTCTTGTCTGAGAGAAACGGCAGGTCGTCAGAGAATAGAGCTCCCCTCTATTCTGGACAACAAGTCGCTTGGAATCAACCAATAAGTGTGGCTGTTGATGTCATGTGGTAAAAGTCATTCAAACAACTTGAAGAAATGGTCTCTAGTTACGTGGCAACGGGAGTGCGTTGAGAAACTGATTGATCTCTATGAGAAATATCCATGTTTATATAATACAAAAAAGAAAGAGTATCATGATAAAAAAATGAAAGAGCAAGGTAACTGAAGAAATTGCCGCAGAGATTAACATGTCGGTGAGGTTTTGATATTTAGATGTGAAAAGCCCAGGCCGGACAGACGTACCGGTCAATCTGAAATATTAGAAAATTCATTTTGAAATTACATTTAAAAAAGGCAAAGTCCATCCACCGCTGTCAGCCACATAAAACCTAAAAACCCATCATACACTTGCCAGCTCGCTTTCGCTCGGTCGTTACAATACTATACATTACCTTACATATACGGCACACACTTTCAGTTTTCGATTTTTGATTTGAGTTCGTTTCAAGGACTTGTGACTCGGACTCGAGGTTTGAGGACTCGACTTTCGGTTTTCGGTTGGTATATGCTATTGTAGTGTTTGGCCTTAGCACTGGAAGACATACGCAGCATGACCAACAGCTTGCCACCAATGCCAGCAATATATGACACACGAAGAACAAAATTCCTCTGTCCCAGCGACCCCTGTAGACTGGCCGGGCGCCTGCAAGCTTGCCTGTAAGTTGCATTGTCCTCCAACGCTGTAGCTCTGAGATGGCTGCTTGGTGGGCCTGCAGAGTGGAAAAAAAAGTGGTCGGCTGACGGCACACGTTTCGGAGGACAGCGTGTGTTCGTCTTCACCGCTGCCGAGTCAGCGCAGGGGTGGTAGCGGTGAGCTAAGCCTAAAATGGCTATTTCAAATTGGGAGAAAAGAGATCAACCTCAGTTAACTCAACTGGTGGAAAACTCAACACCTGAACTTCCAGAGCCTCCTATCAAACTGGATAAAGCCATCGACGCACTGGACATGGTTCAGATGTTTTTGGCTCAAGAAGGCATTGAAGTTACTCCAAAAGAGTCTCAGCTCCTTGTCAGCAGACCTTTCAAAGCGTGTGTTTTTGCATGCGAAACAAATCGACAATGCTCGATTTCTGCGTGAAACCAAGTTGATTATTATTTTTTTGTTCACCGAGTTAATTCTGTATAATGAACATTTGTTAACTTTTGCTATTTAAGCCATCAAATTAGACAGTACAAGCCATTAATTAAAAGTATAGTAAACAGTTTGTGGTTGGATTGTTTTCGTAAAGTACTGTATACTGCAATTGATTAATTCGCTACAGTTCTTTCAACCGTTTTCATAAGGACATTTAACTAAAAATAAACGTGTAAATACTGTAAACATGCGAGTTCTGTTACTTATATGCACGTTAATGCCATGGCTCTTGTCGTTAACATGCATACAAGTAAAGAGAAACAAGTAAGTACATATTTCTCTTTACTACTTTAAACCGTGTTCTAAGTTTAAGCACTTTAGAAATACATTTCTAAAACTGCATTTTTTAATAAGTAATTTAATTGAGTTTACCGAAAACAAAAACTAATGAAAAATAATACATATAAGTTATATCATACTTTTAGAGATTCTAATATCAACTCGTTCCCAGCACACACCATCACTGTTTGCAAGAAACGTCAATAAATTCACCTGGCAAATTCAGTCAAAAATTGCTTACTGTCAAACAGGCAGATATATCAGACTGATAGGACAGAAGGACTGACTGATAGCAAAAAAAGAATGACAGAATAACTTAATACCACTTAATTTACCAAAATGAAAAGGATTTATTATGCATGCTGTGAAAAATACATTAACAATACGCTGTGCAGCATCAACCTAGAAATCTGTCTTGTATGAACTTCATGGTTTTGTTCCATTATGAACCTACACAAATGGGAAATACCAGGGGCAGCCAGTTAACAGTGTTCGCTTGCTCGCCAAACCCCCTGTCTCTTATTAATGAATTGCGCTTTCCTTCTGGGTGATGTGTGTTTCATTTCCCCCTCTCACGTGACACTGGCACATCAACAATGCCGTTCATGCCACCTGTTTAATGGGCTGAAGCCGGGCTGTGCTCGCTCAGAAACGCGAGCACCCAAATCCATCGTGCACATGAGCAGTAGCAGCCAGCCAGGACTGGCTATGATTGGCTTAAAAAATGTCTGGATAGAGCACAGTTGGTTTTCGAACACAGCGATCAGCACGCATGTGCACATAGGCTATAATTTTGAGCAGCACGACTTCGGCTCTTCTCAGTCTTGCATAGTGTGTTACTTTGCAGAAAGACAGAAAACGTTTAAGCTGTCTGAATTAAGTTAGTCTAACTTTAAACTAATGTTATTTGTCTTCTTTGTGCAACTTTGTTCTTTTCACAGTTTTAATCTGCCTTTATTTTGCGCCGCCTGTCCCTTTTTCTCCCGACCCTCAGCCCTTCAGCAGTGCTTAAGCTCAGTAATACCTTGCTGTGTTCGGCAATGTTTCTTTTTCTTTTTTTTGTTAATTTACCGACCACTACTGCCTGTTTAGGGCAATCGGTTATTAAATATACCATACAGTATATTTGTATTTTAATATTATTTATTTTTTTTATCTTGTTGTTAGCCGCATCAGGCTGGACAGTGCTTCCTACCACTGAAGCTCAATCTCATAAATGCATCACTGTATTACATACTTAATAAAAGTACAAATGCAATGAAAGTGAAACATAACGTTTCTGTTTTGCAAAACAAATAATAAAAATAATACTAAATTTACTATTTAAGAACACAGTATATATACAGTTCTGGCAATGTCTAAGTCAGACTGGCAAATTTTACCCAAATTGAAGTCAAAGTAGATGCTATAGTCAGAGGTGAAAGTAACTTTAATTTCTTACCTGTGTAGTGTACTCAGCACACTGCGCTTGCTCACGCATGCCTAAACAACTTCCACAAAGAAGAAAGCAGGGAAGCACCCATTCAAATATGGTACGTTATGCTGTTTTCGGTCTTTTACATTTTTTTACTGAATTTAATCATATTTTCCAGTCTTTTATGTCATTTAATGTAATTGATCATGTTTCCAATATTTATCATATGCAATACACTGGTTCTTGCACCTTTTTTTTTTGTCATGTGTAACTTTGTGGTGGGCTTCTCGTGAATTGTTTTTTCTTTTTAGAGAAATTAATTGTCTGTTGCCAGTTTAAGTTTGCAAAAAATTAATGTATAATTAATGGTAAATGTACCTCTTTAGACAATAGGAAAACACACATCAGATCGCAATGGATTGCACATTGTACCAAAATACGACAGCGCACTCCAACATCGTACCACTTTCTGCCATTACAGTCAACTTCAAGTACATTCAAACAGCATTTCAATTCTAAAAGAAGATAGTGGCAGACAAGTTGAAAAAGGCATGCAAATAGAATAATCTAGCTAGAAAAAATAAATAAAAAATAATTTTTTGTATTTTTATTATTTGTGCCTTTTTCCTGAGGGATATCAGACAACGTTCGTTAGGTACACTGTTCCCCCACTACTACCGCTAGTTGAATGAAAATTGATTTGAGTTTGTTTCAAGGACTTGTGACTCGGACTCTAGGTTTGAGGACTCGACTACAAGTCTGATTATAGACATATAAATATACGCACACATTAGAAGCAGTTTCATTTAACTGATTGGGTCTCAGATTTAAAACAGCTTTAAAATCTAACCATTTAAAACATTAGCAA
Source organism: Acipenser ruthenus (assembly GCF_902713425.1). NCBI lineage: Eukaryota > Metazoa > Chordata > Actinopteri > Acipenseriformes > Acipenseridae > Acipenser > Acipenser ruthenus. Next base: position 34,500,423 of record NC_081189.1, on the reverse strand, counting down.
ACCAAAAGCAGACACAGTTTAAAGAATCCTATGTTCTTTAAATATTAGCTGTTCAATCTGCATCCCCAGAGGCTAATGTTGTCACTCAGACAGATTACCTTTCATGGAAGCTGGAAGTCTTGCCAATTCTATAGCCAATGTTTTTATTCAATGTGCATTAGCAATGGAAATATGTTTTTGCATTGTTTTTGGCCCAAACAGTGTTATTAAAAACTTTACCTCTGGTACTACAGCCTACTACTAAGCTACCAATTCTTCATCAATAACAATGTTTAGGTTTGTGAAGAGTTCTACTCTTATCCCTTTAGATGGGTCTACACTAGGAAATGATTGCTAGAATTTTTTCTAATCTACACATTTATTATTAAAAAACATGTGGCAAACACCCATTTCACACATCATCACAGACGGTTTTTAAATCAAGAAGATACTACAAGCAAAAAGAAATAAACTGCACATAGTAGGCCCTATGTCTTTCTCAATTACTACATAAATGTGCATTTGTGACTAATATTTATTCATTTTTAACAGTTCCAAATGCTAGAGATGATGATATTTTCTGAAATGGTCGTTTTTTTAAAGGCGAATAAAACAAAAATGGTCAAAGTATGAGTATTGTAATCATTATTTATGTTTACTGGAGCATTTATACTTCTTAAATGCAGAAAGACTGTGCTTCACTGATTAGTATTCAATTATACGTCGAGTTGAAAACTGCAAAATTCATGAGAAGCACATAGCTCTGAGCAGAACTCTCCATAGGCAGAAATCACCAGCCGCCTGCTTCGACCCTAAACATAGGTGTTTACAAAACCCTGCAAATAATTCTTTGACATAAGCAGACCTAAAAATAAAGCTATGACAACGCACCAAATAACAACACTGTAGTTACATGTTCAGTCAATAAGATAATGACAGACTGATTTTGCAAAAAATTCAGAATGGAAAAATAAACACCGATGACAAAATGAGAAGAGGAAGATTTAAAAAAAAAAAAACACACAACAGGAGAGAGAAAGCAGGGGAGGGAGGGCTCAAAAGATTAGAAAGTTGAACAGCACTTACCGGTGAGGACAGCTTTAGCAGAGGGATCAGCCAGGTCCAAGGCAGACTTGCCGTCAGTGTTGCGAATGTTCGGATCTGCTCCATGCTGCAGCAGGACTGTGCAAGGAAAACACAAGCAATACCTTATCTCGGGGATGCACAAGCTGTTTGCTGGTATGACTCTCCTAGGCATAGTGTAGGCATACACAGACATTGCATACACACACACAAAAAAAAAAAAAGAAAACCTAAAAGAATTAAGCACTGCAGCAAAAAAAGGTTCCTTGCAAGAGACGAATGATGCTCTAAGCAAGAACTATACAGCTTTTCATCACCGGTATGAAACCTGAATATCAAACTGCAATGTTGTTATCTCAAGAGTCCTTTTTTTCCTGCTTGGCTGGTTTGTGTTGTTTCACCCCCTCTTTTCTAGGGACAACACGGATCACAGGAGCAGCACACCAACAACCGACTCGCTTTATTTTATCTCCCTCCTGTCGACTCCTACTGCTGTTTCTCTTAAAGGTCCAAATGCTGTTTCACCTCGCTGCAACAATAATAGAGACTCGAGCCTTTGAGTGGCTTGCAACTTTCATACGAAACCCTCACCACGAAACATTGGCTGGGCTCCAGTAAATGTAATGGATAGGCTAATACACACTGAGCTGGCACACTGCAGTCTGCCATGTGAAAATGTGGCTGTCCTCTACAGAGCCTGATGAATAGAAACACACTGGAAGGTAAACAGAAGGGAAACTTGTATTATCAAAAGTGGGAACAATGTACTACATCCTCCCCCTCTCAGACATTGTGCGCGCTACACTCGGAGGCTGTCGGAGCAGGTTGTTTGTGAGCGGATTCATTTTGTGATGTCGTAATGATGCTGACTTGATTGCATTTCAACAATATTCAGTCAAGAACGAAGCATGATTAATAGACTAGTCCCGCTTTGTGTACTGAATTAGGTAATGGATTACAGTAAGATTAAAATCCAGGATTATCCTGTGGGTGGAATTCATAAATGCACGGCTGCTTATTTCAGAAAAACAGTATTAAAAGTACTGTAGATACAATCATAAAATCCAGATATTGCATTTATATGAATTGCAGTTACTCGTAGATTGTGTTCATTAATTTTACAGAAACAATACCACTGTACATGTGGAATATACTTACACAACAGTTTAGGGTATTTCACGATTTTGAAATAATAACTATTGCACTGTGTAACAGCATGGAAAAAAACATTTTCTTGACAGTATGACAGTACTTGTCAATCAAAATGTACTATATGGTCTCCAATCATTCTCATGCCTAGCAGAACTGAATCAAATTTAAAACTGCCTTTCAAAGCAGTTAAACTGCCCCACACTCTGCTCCCCACATCCACCCAAATCTGCTACTTTGATTACTTACAGCAGGGGTTCTCAAACTGGGGTCCGCGGACCCCTGCGGGTCCTTAGAGACTGCCCAGGGGGTCCGCAAAATATTAGGGGAAAAAAAATCTCACCGCACGTATGCAATGCCTACCGGAACAGACGCATATAATCATAATTACTTAGTGGTGCATGTACAGAAACATAGTACAGTAAGAGTTACTAACATTTAGGACAGTAGTACCCCAGTCACCGCTGGGGAGACAGAATGGGATTTTAATGTTGCCCTTAACTGAAATAAAGTAACATGTAAATTAAGCATTACACCTGCGTAACTCCGTACACAGCAATAATAATAATTAAAATGATTACGTTTTTTTCATTCATGTTTTTTTTTGCAGTGTCAACTGTCACTTTTTACATTCTATGAACTAATATTGCCCTAATAATTTGCACTCCCGATCAAATCAGAAAAATTAATCAGCAAGATTAATTAAACTTTTCATATTAACAAAGGCGTAATACTTGCAGATAAAAACATATTGCAGTTTAAAGGCAACTTTAAAATGTTCTCAAATCTCGCTGGTTAATATGAAAACTATGGTAAGCCTACTAATAAGCGTCAAATGCAGAAATGCTTACGACAAGAGCTCAGTGTCGTCAGTCTGAGACATATTTGGCGGGTGGAAGTGAAAGATATTATTAGTGAGAGAAAATAAATAGTGAGTGAGCAAACATTAAGAAAAATGGATAAGTATTTAAAATGTCCATGTACTGCTAGTTGTGCTGAAGGCAGTGACAATGCTGAGTCCAGTAAAAAGCAAAAGAGAAAGTTTGATAACAGTTACATTGATTTTGGTTTTATGGAATTTAGTGATGGGCGGTCGCAATGCGTTGTATGCTTACAAATTCTGTCAAATGAAGCAATGAAACCTGCAAAGCTGAAACGACATCTTACTACAAGGCACCCGGAATACAAAGATAAATCCAGAGACTTTTTTAAAAGAAAGAAAGAAGAATACAATCAACAGAAAACTAAAATGACAAACATAACAACGGTTCCAGAAAAGGCTCTGAAAGCATCCTTCTTAACAGCGCTTCGGATTGCAAAGAGTAAAAAGGCCCATACTACTGGAGAAGAACTGATTCTTCCAGCTGCTGTAGAAATGTGCGAAGTGATGGTTAGCGAAGATGCAGCGAAAAAACTGAAGGCCATACCACTTTCTAACGACACAGTAAGTAGGAGAATTGAAGAGCTTTCAAGTGATTTGAAATGCCAGCTCACCGAAAGGCTACGTACGTGTGAGCAGTTTGCAATTCAGCTTGATGAGACAACAGATGTTGGTAATGCAGCACAATTGTTAGTTTATGTTCGTTATGTTTGGTTGGGGGAAATTGTGGAAGATTTTCTTTTTTGTCAGGAGTTACCAGAATGTACAACAGGTGAAGACATTTTCAAATTATAGGATGATTTCATGAAAGCTGAATCTCTAAACTGGGAGAAGTGTGTTGCTGTTTGTACAGACGGCGCGGCCGCTATGACAGGCAACAGGAATGGTGTTGTAGCAAGAATAGGAGCTAAACCCAAACATAATTGTAACACACTGTATGCTGCATCGCCAGGCCCTTGCATCGAAGAAAATGGAACCCGAATTACATGCTGTTCTAAATGCAGTTGTGACAGTTGTGAATTTTGTGAAGTCCAGGCCTTTGAATTCACGCCTGTTTTCTAAGTTGTGTTCCGAAATGGGTGCTGAATATGATAAATTATTGTTTCACACAGAGGTGCGTTGGTTATCTCGCGGCAGAGTGTTGGAACGGGATTTCGAACTTCGCAAAGAACTGCTGGGCTTTCTTTCTGTGCATAATCCTACACTTGCCACAAACTTTTCTAACACGCTATGGATCACGAAGCTTGCATACCTCGCAGATATGTTTAACTTGTTGAATGCCCTGAACCTGTCCACACAAGGGGGCAATACAACCATACTTGAGGTGAGTGACAAGATTGCATCATTTACGAAGAAACTAGACATTTGGAAAACAAGAGAGCAATGGAATCTCCGATATGTTTCCGCAACTGACAGAATTCCTGGATACAAACAGCATGACAATTGACTGTGTGAGAGACACTATCGTTGCTCACCTTTCAACTTTGGCAGAGTACTTCGGAGTTTACTTTAAAAATTTAAACATGGAGGAATACGATTGGGTTCGAGATCCATTTTCAACTTTTGCTACGTCAACCTGTCGCTTGAGTGGAAAAGCAGAACAAGAGCTCGTCGAACTCTCCTGTGACCGCACGCTGAAAATTAAGTTTCAGGAACAAGCCCCTTACCAGTTTTGGCCAACTATTGCAGTGGAGTACCCAGTCTTAATAAAAGCAGCCATGAAAGTGCTGCTACCTTTCCCAACAACATATATATGTGAAGCATCAACCTCATGTTATTACTTTATGAAAATGTGTATATGGCCACTGTTTACTGTGAAGAAACGGCAATGGCAAGGAATGAAAAAAAGTAAAAAATAAATAAAATGTAGTGTCAACTTTATGTACTGTTTATTTTGAGAATAAACAAAACAATGTTTAACTTAAACTGCTACTTGGCATCCTTTGTTTAGTAGTTAATTCACTGCAGTAAAGAAAGGCCTACACAACATATTCTTTACTCCTGGGATATTTTTTTACTTTAATGTGAATGAGTGCATGAACAGGATAAAAAATGTTGATATTAAAAATTCTAAAGTTTATCGGATCAAAGCCAATGCAATCTGAAACGTCTATAGGAGGCTAGGAGTGTCTGGTGAGAGTCAAAGGTTTGATGGAAAATGAAGGCAGCTATCATGTTCATCCAGTATAGTGTGACAGACAGACAGGCATGGGAGAGTTTGTCAACAAAGCATCTCCAGTGGGTCAAATTGTACTGTCTCTCTTTAAAAAGGTTATATGACCTCAATATGGCAGCCGTTTTAGGTTGGAGGTCAATGTCAGACACCAACACAAACATAACACTGAGATATGAGGCTCTAATTAAGTCAGGAAAGGGTTCAACTTGACCCAAGGGAAATCACAAAATATATACATGTAGGAAGGAGTAAGAAAGAAAGCAGGGCAGAGAAAAACCACACACACCAGACACCTTGTAAATACTCATAGGCTACTTATATTTTATTTATTTCTTTGCCACAATAAAAAGTACTACACAGCGAAAAAAAAGCCAACAAAACAAACCCCTTTGAAGGTGTTCTCTTAGAACATGCGTCAGTAATTACATTTCTTGTTTCCAGGTCAAAATGCCTTTCACATGGCACAAGGCTTGTAACGATAATAAATTGAATTATCTATCGATTGGGACCCAACAATAACAAAATCGATAATATTTTACTGAAGTCGAACATTCCATGAAATTAAAAACATGTCCTGTATATATTAACTTGCTGTCAAGAACGCAATCTGTGTTGTTGCTTCTAAAAGTTACTGAGAATGTGTCTGTGAACAAATACTGGATGATGCTGCAGATGTCAAGAGTAACCTGCTTTTATTCATTTGTTTTATAGACATTATTTTGTTTAAATTCAGTCCCAACTGCAGCCGTCTGTCTTGAGCGAAATACTCTAACTTAACTACATTGTCACGTGCTGCTGTTTCGGAAAGACAGGTTTTTTTTGTTGTTGTTGTTTTGTTTCTGGTTAAATACCAGAACGCAACCTGCTTGTCAGACACATGGATATATACATCATGGTGTCTGAACAGGAGCTGGTAAGAAATCCAGGAGCAACCAAAGTAATGCTTGGGAGCATTTTCGGTTCTGGAAAATTATGCTATAGTTGCATTCATTGAAGATAATGCAAATCTAAGTGGCTATGCAAAATCATGTAAAGTTCTGATTAAATAAGTTTGACAGAAAAAAGTGAAATGCATCTCTGCAGCCACGGCATACTGGCCAGGGACTGCTGCATTCACCAGAAGCTGGGCTACGTAATTCAGAAATTGTAACCTCCAACAGCAAATCAAAAAAAAAAAAAAAAACACAGAGAATTATTTCCATGTGAACAGGCCATAAGATTTTCACAAAACAAGGTGAAGGCATATGATGGTAAGAATATGAAAATTGGAGAGTGCTATATTTAAATGCCAATGTATTTATCAAACGTGTCTTGAAACACTGGGATTTGTTTGTATTCGTTTTGTATACCGTGCTCTATAAAAAGAGGACTTACTGTTACTTTAAACTGTTACTGTGAGGGAAGTTAATGATAATGATCGATAATTGTCGTTAGAATTTGCACGATAAATCGATGTCAGTCAGGGTTCAATTTACAACACTAATTTATATATCTATCTATCTATCTATCTATCTATCTATCTGTGTTGTAAGTAAATTCTTACTAAATAAAAGAACGATCTGTCATGTTGCAGTAATGTACAAAACACAATGACCAAAAATTATTTCACATGTACAAAAACAGCCAAGTTAAAATGCAGGTATCAGACACAGATGTGAGACTGCATCTACAAAATGGTTGGCTAAGATTTTTTATTTCAAAAGCAAATACAAGCAACATGATAGCAAAGGTTTACTGTATGAAATGTTTCTGGTCAGGTATTGGCGCTAGGCCAGGCTTAGTTCTAAAATTCTGATTTTAGTTTTTGTTAAGCTTGATGAGCCCCTTGTGGCCATTGGGTATATAACAGTCATTTCAAAACAATAAAATAGATTACATTAAAATATACAAAGTTCAAAGAAATTGCATTCCCTAGTTCAGCTCAGATTTTATACAGGTACGCAGAGATTCTTAAAGATCCGTCTACATTTTCTAGGATTATATATTTTGCCTTGTCAACAAGGGAACCTGAAAGAAAAAAAAAATCCCTCTACTGTTGCAAAACGTGTTTGAATAATCAGATTAAATCAAAAAAGCATTATTTTGCAAACATTTAGGCTTGGCACTTTTTTTCAGGGAGTTACTGAACACACACCGAATGTGCTTTTTTAAAATGGTACTGGATAGTAAAATAGTTAAAGGCAAATTAATTCTAGATTAAAATCAACAAGATTGAAGACTGTTTCTGTCATGCAGCTCTATTATAAACATACAGGCCTACTGATATGCAAAACTTTGATAAGCATGTGACACTTCTGTTTCAGACAAATAACTTTTCAGATAGCAACAACAAAGTTTCAAAGCCTCTTTAATCAATTAACGTCAAGGTTCAGCAATAACCACATTACTGTTGCTGAATTTAAATTATCTCAGTCCATAAAATGATAACCAGGAATGGATTTATGACACCCTGGCACAATTAGCTGGCTTACGATTATGGCATCCTGCCATTGCATGGGTGTGAAACACGTAGTGCATTCATGCTAGGCAAAATATGCCACGACTCATTAGTGATGACTTTGAGGTGCCATGGCACTTGTGGGGTCAATTAGATATTCAGGGATACCACCAAGATATTTAGGAATGAAGGGGTCTGAGTGGGTTTAATGGGCAATAAATGTACCACCCCTGGGCATTTGTCATTCATAGAAAACAGGTAACAGTGTGGGGTAGCACACTGCTCTTGTGAGGCAAGTGAATGGAGTAAACAGTCACAGTACAATGTTAGACATTCCCAGCTTCTTTTGAAATATTTAAGATGTAACTGTACTTCAGATGTGATGACCGTCTACCATTTACTGTCCGGCATTTAACCTTCATGGCCTCTGATGCTTGACAGAGGGGAAAAGCTTCCCATTATTAATGTCTGTACTGTAGGTGCCTAGGACGAGTCAGTTACTGAACATAGGCTCAGCCCTGCTTATCAGAGACTTTCTAAGTGCCTAGCTCTGATCTTTCAGGGAAAAAATTATATTTTACTTTAATCTGTTACTCTTATTCCACATGACAAATCTTAATGAAGGTGGTTTGGTATTTGGTACAATAGATTGCGACCTACAAGGTGATGAATTAAGTTTGGTGTGTTGAAATCTTTACCGCTGTTGCCACCACGTGAAATATTTGCACCACATAGCTTGCAATCAGCTGTTTTGGAGTTCTTTACAGACACTTAAAAAAAATTCCAAACTGTACTCCTTAATTTAGACACTTACAACTGACAGAGCGCACCTTACACACTATAGCGAATATATTCTTGTCTCACGGTTTATACGTCACCGCATAAATATCGGTAAACATTATCGGCTATAAATAGCAGACAGCCAATAAAGTTATTTCCCCCTTTATTGGTGCCGATCCGATAACCAACCGATGTATCGGTGCACCCCTAATTGCAATAAATAAATAAACACATAAATAAATAAAACAAAGCCACTTGCTAAGCTTAGAAGAAAAAAATATATACCCTTTACATTTGTTATTTTCATTGTTTGTTTATTAGACAGCGGATTGTTTTAAGCTTAGACTTTTCTGTCCCTGAGCAGCAAGATAAGATACAGTTTGTGTTTAACTAGTCTTAAAAAGCATCTATAATGAGTAGCTAACAAGAACAATAAAAGTCACATCTGAACCCAAAAATGTATTCAATTAGCATAGCTTCGAATTCGTGCCAGAGGTCTGCTACATTATTGATGCAGGCTACCGACCTCAGCATTAGACTGTGCATAGTTGAAGTAAATGCTTTTAAACCTAATTCATAGGGCAATATGTGGTTCAAAAGAACAAAAACATGAAATTAAGAAAAAAAACCAAAACCAAGGCTGAGGTAAAACACTGACAGAAATATTTAAATATAACCTCTCATATTTTAATATTAATTAGGTCATTTGAAGTTTGAAGGAGAATTACTCACCCTAAAAAATTAAAACCCAAATTGCCCAAAAGGCGAACAATTAGTTTATTTTTTTTTTCATTTACACCTGTAATAGCTGTATAGAGAGACTGGAAGAATAGTGCTTTATAAATCAGTGTTTAGGAAGCAACAATAAATACAGATTAAACACAGAAATATTAAGGTGTGAAATACAATGGCTTGCATGTACTGTACAGTAGAATCTTGAAGTTTAAGAGTTTGCAGGCTGAGCTCCTATTCAATTTGGAAGATCCCTCAGCTATTAGGGCTGCTGTCTTCCAGAATAAAGCTGAAGTGGATGGTCCTCCCACCTGTCGTGTGTGCTGGTGTCTAGGGGCTTAGTTAAGACTTGTTGCGACTTGTGATCTTAGGTCCATGTCTGTATTTATTGCGACTGCAGAACACAAACTGTCTCATCCATTTGCAAAATAAGTAACACTGTCCTCTGGAAACACGCAGCTGTCTGTTCAGGTTCAGTTGAGTTAGCAGCTGAATAGAGCAGGGCTTTACAGTTCAAAATGGTCACCTTTGCAGCATACTGACCATATGAATACCAATAATCAAAATAAAGGTGGCATGGGTCTTGAAAAAAAAAAAAATAATTGTATTGTTTTGTGCCAACAATGTCTGCTAAATCCACTAGTTGATCACTTCTCTAAGGCTATGACTTAGAGGTCACAGAGGTCACGGAAATCGTGAATTTGAAAAAGAAAAGTCAGTGAAATCCTGGAAATGGATGTAAACACTTTTGATTTAGCACAATTTACTTTATAAAATGCAGTAGTCACTGAAAATAAAAATCTGCGAGTATCTGTAAATTGTTTGGTTGTGTATGCATGCAGCATTTACGTGTAGCTATGGAGGTCAGCGAATGAGACAGAAGCAAGCATGTAAAAAAGTGACAGCTAAAATGCAAAAACAAAAACAAAACAAAACAAAAAAAAATAGTGAATGAGCTGATTTCTGTAAAAGACAGAACAAATAATGCATCGGAGAACAGACGTTTACCAACTTAGATGCTTTCTTTACAACATGCAGTTTGTTTCAGAATCATGGGAAACTCTATTAAAGCCTGGTTCATACAGTACTTCTGTTGCAGATGAATGAGATACGTCAGGTGCAGACAACTAAAAGCTGTGCAGCTTCACTATTCGCTGTACGGGACTCATCGTGTCGCAGCCCTTTTCACTGCACAAAGGGGTCGCAGCTGTTCATACTTTAAATATGGCCGATTAAAGCAACAGTAGCATAATATTGCGCAAACCACCAAATAATTTTTTGCTGTAGTGTATTCAGAATAAAATAACACCTATCATATAGCAACCTAAATACTCTACATCTGTTTAATTCTAACAAATATTTATAAAATAATCTTAATAGTGTAAATATTGTAACCTGGCCAAAACAATAGAAAATACATTCCAACATTACAATAGTTTAACATTACTAATTACACGAGCCATCAAGTACTGACATTAGATGAATCCAAGTCAAGTTACTTTGTTTATTCAATAACCTGTAAATAATTCAAAACAAGGACACCTGGTTGTACTTTTAATGGTCAGTGCAAATGTTGACGTTACTCCATCCATTTACAGAAAGTCAGCAGTAGGTGTTTTACATTGAACTGCAGTCCAGAGTTTAAAAAAAAAAAAAAAAACTCCTTTCCAACTCCAAGTATCTTGCCTTTTCTTATTAGTCACTGCGTTGTTCTGCTTAACATTTAGTGTGTATTTATATTTATCATGTTAAGTTACATTTCTAATTCAATGTTACCTAAGTTTGGATTACTTCTTTTAGCACTTGCTATACACATTATTTTATTTCAGTTCACACATTCATAGTTTGCCGATGCCATGCTCCCGGAAGCTGTTTCACGACTGGCTAGCAACAGCTGCAGAAGCTGCTGTGTACAGTCATTACAGAGGAACTCAAGCAGGGATCTGTTAACATTAGCTAAAAACAAGGCAATAAAATTGGCAACAATTTCAAACAGAACACGATTACACAATGTTGCTATTACAAGCATTGCATAATTAATTAGGGTCCTTACATTTAATATGTAAATAACGGGTTTAAGACTGACAAGACTTGTTAAGCATCAGCATTAAAAAATAAATAAAAGATGCATATGCTTCTACTAGTAGCTAATGTATAAGGCTATTTTTGTGTACTTGAATGCAATATGCTATTCAAATTTTTTTTTTTTTTTCGTGTAATCGACTACACTTACCCATCCCTAATTAGGATTATTATAATTCAGTTTTAGCGTTGCTGTGACCATATGGTATCAGCTCAGTTACATGTTTGCTTGTGAAAACATGAGTATCATTTGCACACATACATTTTCAAATCTTGAATACAGCATTTTCATTTTCTGACAAGCACACAAATGTGCGCATGTTAAATGGCTGAAGTAACATATATTGAAAGGCTTTGTTTAGCCACTTTCTTTTGAGACGTGGTCTCTCTTTGGTTACCATACACAGTTAGAAACAAACTGAAAATAAAAACCATGAAAAAATATATAAATATATTGGGTCAGATAAACTTGCAACCTGGCCAGTAAAAACAGTAGCTCAGTGGCCCAAGGGGCCAGTATTTAAAAATCTAAAACGTAGAGCCCTGTAAACCATTAGATTATAGTCAATAAGATCACAGCATGGAATATTGTCCTTCACATTGATGTCTAAATATTTGTATGTGTTAACTATACCCTGTTCAAAAAGAACCAGATTGGGACCTTTTGCAGCCCGCAGTTTGGGAACTGCTGGCCTACATCACTTCTTTGTGAGACTGGGTTTCTTCATTCGACTGTCACTGTTAATAGTGATTCTAGTGCGCTTCATAAAATACAAATCTAAAGTATACGTTTAGGACTTGACAAAAAGCCTTTTTTCTATATTGATATTAGAGTACCTTCCATTGAGCTACATGCAATACATGAACAAATTTACAATTACGAATACTTCCTAACTATACTGTATATTCTACATAAACTATACTCTTTCTGCACTACCGGTGTATTCTACAAACCAACAATACATACAGTACCAGTGAAAGAGCACAAAATGAAATGTAATTAATATAGTGTGTTAAATAAAGCAAAAAGGTTTACGATAAAGCTTTGCCCCTTTTAACAAGCGTGTGTGTGTGTGTGTGTGTGTTGGGGGGGGGGGGGGGGTATACAGATACAGCAGGGGTCTAAATTGGCAACAAAAAGGCCAAGGCCAATATTAGCCTCAGTTCAATAAATATGTAAAGGGCAACAAAGCCACAAAACTAAAGTCAAGGCCAAAGTGTATGATGTTGTGTAATTTTGCTTAGATTTCACAAATAAAGCTAAGTATTGACCACAGAAAGAAAAAAACACAGTTTTAACTTAGTAATAACTATTTACTTATTCAGAAAATGTTACTAAAGTGATACTAAAACAGTATTGCACTCACTGGTGCGCTGTCTCATTATGTTGAATATGTGAACTATGCAGCAAGCTGCAATGAACTCAGCATTTTATATTTGAGATATTTTGCATGTGTGTATAGAATTGGCGACCGCACCTCTAATTGTGCAGTTGTGACATGGGGAATAGCACATGCTGCAGCTCACGTGCTCAGTGTTAGTTTGTAGTCCTGATCGAAGAGCATGCAACACAGCCAGCTCTTATGTTTTTACTGTACATGTAACCATGTATTGTTTCAGTAAAAAACAAGTTTAAGTTTCAGTGAATTTGTTCTGTTATTTACGATATTAAATACACCACAGTAAAGAATATCATAAAACAACGACTAGCTCGTCAAGAGAATTGTTTTATCGTTATTTATTTTCTGTTTACACTAAAAACAAAAGTAGAAATTAATGTAAATTCGGATTTGCATTATTGGGGTGCTTTAAGACCTGCTCCTTCTTTTGAGGCTCCTTCCGTGAAAGTTTCTTCCTCAGCTACCACTCCTCTATGACATCCCTAGGCTATTGCTAGGTTACAGTTGATAACAGCTTTCTACAAAAGAAGCCAAAAAAATAAATGTGCATATAGAAAATACTTGTGGTATAAATAGGAAAGCTGATTCCAGTGTATTAGGTATGATATTGATCTCATTCATTCCGTCATCGCTGGCATACCCCTTTTGTGCATTTTGCGCTAACATCTTAGATAAATATTGTACATTATAGACTGGAATAAGCTATTCTATACTTAGCCAAGTAACAAGAGAGATTCCAGAACAAATTACAAAACATCACTTTTTGTCATTTAGTGGAATGTTGCGCATAATCTCACTATGTGGCAAAGATTTAAGATGGTTATTACAGTGTTACAGTGAGACATTTTATTCAGCCACAGGCAAAAAAAAAAAAACCTTTGCAAGTGGTCTTAAAATCACAAGAACATAACCTATGTTGCATGATCTCAACAAAACTACTGACTCAGAAATAAAGAGCCAATATCCTGCCGAGTCCCCCTCACAATGTTACTTAAAAAAAAAAAAAGAAATGGTATGCAATGGTCCATCTACACCACTTTATTGAAATTGATTTCTGCACTGTGCTGCATTTGACAGATGACTTTGCAATCTGGTTACCCAACAAGAAAGCAAAATCTGTGTAACATATCATATATCAAGGGATGCAGTCTCTGCAAATTATTATAAGCAGATGTTGGGGAAAAGATGTTGGGGTATTCATTTGGCTAAATGCAGTAAGAAAAACAGCCTCAGACCTATGCTTATCATAACTTACATGTTTGTTTGGGATCATGACAAAAATAATTTAAGATACATCAGTTATTTTATTAGGGTAACATGCTGGCCTATAAATGCACCAAATTTGCACAAAACAGGTTGGTGAAATTGACTCGTATTAACAACATTAACTGATTTGTAACACACAAAATAGCACTGAAAATTACTAGTTCTGGGCATTTTCCATGATAATTATCTTGAGTTTTACAACAGTAAGACTCATTTTGGCCAATGAAATTGTCATATCTATTTATTAAACCAAAACCTGTAATTGCTCTTCTAAATACAACTGCGTCATCAACTGCTGGGTAATTGGTGCTATTGCCAACCCAGCTTCCCTTCCACTGCAGTTTGATTTGTCATTACATGCAATATGCAAAGTAAATTATCCACATATTAAAATTAAGAATTATTTACCATTATTATAACAACTGTATCTTTCTGGACTTATTTAAAACTCAACCCCAACTTCCCTCAAACAACACATCTATTTTTTTGCCTACCTTTCTAATTTTACAAGGGTTATTCATTAAATATTAGATGAACAGCAACCTTTGAAATTATTAATACAGGCCCACTCTGGTGCAGCCTGTGTTTATAATGACTTCCTCAATAATCTTTTACAGCTCCTCAGTAATCATCATCAACATCTCATTTTAAAAGCTTAGACTGAATTACACACAGCCAAAAACAACTCGCTAGGGCCATTTATACTTGCAGCATCCATCGTAAAGCACTTTTTTTGCTATGATTGATGACCTTTAGTAAAAAAATAAATTAAAAAAATTAAAAAATTATTTATTGGCTTTTAACATTACGAGATGGGAATCCACAATCAAATTGCATATCGCAACACTTGATGACTTACCGATACAAACGTCAATCTTGCCTTTGATCGCTGCCTCGTGGAGAGGTGTATAGTTCCAGTTATCTCTGGAGTTAGGGTCTGCCCCTTGGCACAGCAGCAGGCTCACCACTTCGGCGTGGCCAAAAGAGCAGGCGTTGTGAAGCGGGATCAGCCCGCCATCATCTCTTGCGTGGACATTGGCACCATTCTGCAAGAGGTGCTCAACCACATCCTTCCTGCCAAATCCTGTAAGCAAGAATAATACATTGAGTGAGGTTAGCGACTTCTTGGTCTTCACTGGATTCCAATTTCAACAGCGAGTAAACAACAAATAATTGAGTACATGTGATGCCAAAAGTTTGTACAGAGCAGCCTATTGTGGTTCTTTTCCTATAGCTATTCACCAATCAAAGCAGTAGATGGACCATTGCCATAGTTAACCATGGTTCTGCTACTGCGGATAAGCAAGTGTCATATGGCAGCGGGTTCGTGAACATCGATAACAAATGACAGTCATTTTAAAACAGACAGAAACCGTTAAAGCATGTGAAGAATCATAGTTCAAAACACTAAGGCATAAAAGTAGACTTCTGTTAACCCTCTCATTTTTTTGGCTGCATTCACAATGGGTCCATTTCAAACTGACACGGTCTGGTTCGTTTTGTTTGGAACAATGTATCAATGAGCTTGCTGTTCACACTTATCTGCAAAGGACCCCCTTGTAAATGTGGCCTGGGCCTCAATGGGTTAATTTCCTGTATAAATACATAAATAAATAAATAAATAAATAAATAAATAAATAAATAAAAATAGATAAATAAAATAAAAGGGGCCGAGTTAGTTTGGATGGAAGCTAAAGTTTACTTTTTATTTTTTTGTCCTTTTCATTTTTAGCTCATTTGTGTGCACTCGGTTCGTTTACATGGTCTGTGAACCAGATGTTTACAATATCCTGCAAAGCATCTTGAAAGATGGCAACTATTGAAGTATTGCTTCAGTTTTAATAGCATTTTTTAGGTTCACTAATTTAATACATTTGTTGAATAACCTGCAGTAGGTGAATAGTACAGTATTCAGTTATGCAACACAGCACTGTTCTCCTACTGGCATTAATTTGAGAAGACTGCATATTTCACTATTTTTGTGAGTTTCGTCCAGTTGTTCTGCTTAGATTTCGGTGTCTGCGTGAATTTATATCAGAGCTTTAGTTTCTCACACAGCCCACGTAATTAGGGTTACTAGATTTGCAGACCCGTTAAAAAATAATAATACAATAATAGTTTAAAAATTAAACATTGAGAATATTTATTGCAGATAACCAATTTTCTTTATATTGTCATCTCAAAACATGTTAAATGTTCTAAACTCTAGTGCTCCCAAGTGGTGCATCCAATAAAGGCGCTCCTCGTGGAGTGCATGAAAGGTTTGTTTGTGACACACTTGCTGCTTCGCTGACATCATGACTTTGTGCGTTACCAGTGAACTTAGCATGTCTGTGCTCAGGCTGGCTCTGTGTTGGGTTTTGTTTTTGGTCACCAAGCTGAACGATCTCTTTCACAGTCAGCATTATTGTGGAAGATGACCAAAATGCCTAGCGCGGTAACATTACAGTAATGCCCGATTCTTTTGTTCTGGACACAAATATAGCTTCCTTCTACAGGATTCATGCTGATCCAGACAGGAGGGCAAAATGGATTTCAGCAATTAAAAGAGAATAAAAAAAACGAAAAAGACTGGAACCATTCGTTTGTAGTGAGCGCTTCATAAAAAGTTATTATCAGTAAGCATGTATTGGTAGTTATGATATTACGTTATTATTATTTTTATTATTACATTATCATTATTATTAGTAGTAGTAGTAGTATTAAGTCCCACTTTAACACGCTTACTTGTATGGCAGTTTTTTTCATAAATATTTATCTATACAGTTAAACAGGATTACATTTATGCGGGTCGGTGATTCCCAGTCCTTACATAAAAAATATTTTACCGTTAAAATCCATAATGCTACATTATGGATCTTGCTGAACTTCAATATAAAATCACAAACCAGGCGTTTATGACTTGTTTAAAGCACAATGAAACTGCATTTATCTGCAATGTAATTGTACGCTACTTGCAAAGTAAACAGAAGCCTTATGTGCCTTAACCACATTAAAAATGTTAAGGCTGTGTTCATTTTTATAAAATCGAATTTTACTGACATCCCTTTATGGTAACAGGCGTTTGTGAAAAACGGGACAACGAGCCAAAAAACAGAATATTAAACTTAAATATTGTACTATAATATTATAATAAATGTTTGTACTTACTCCCTCGCCATTCTCGTAAAATCCTCATTCAGCTGCATTTTCTTTTCATGCAATGCAGTTACCTAAACCAAGCACTTTGTGTCGCAGCTGCTTTCCAAAAGGCACACAAGCACTCCACGAACCCGTGACAGGGCACCCTTCATTCCCAAGGTGTTCATAACTCTGAGGTCCTACTGTATTTTCGAAATCCAACACACACACACACACACACACACACACACACACACACACACACACACACACTACTTTAAACTACTTTAACTACTTTAAATTCTGTTTTGGCTCCCTGGCAACAATATATATTCAGAGATTTCAAATGCATGGTGTTTAAATTAAAATACTGTTTTTCACGAGGCAGGAATACAAAATAAACCTTATAATAAGGGCTTTTGACTTTCGGTTTTAACCAATAAAACCCTATAAAACACCCCCGGATGCAAGAAATTATATATATATATATATATATATATATATATATATATATATATATATATATATATATATATATATATATATATAAATCGGTGGATAGCCAATAAACACCGGGAAAAACTGTGGAAATGGTTACTCAATTCACATTGACTTTACCCTTTTCCCCATTAAAAAATAAAACCTACTACAAAAATAATAATAAATACATTTCCCAGTGCTTCTGGGCAATGTCCCGCCTTCCTGACTTGTATCTATCATTGATTCATTCTGAATACTTTAAACCCGCCCCAGATACTGAGTGACAGCACATTTCTACATTTCTATTGGAGAATCCTCTTGCGAGACTTAAAACGAGATTACAATCAGGAATGGAGGCGTGTTAGCGGGATTTAAAGATGTATTACAGTTAAGATACGGAGGATTTAAAACTGAATTGTGGCGAAATATACAAAAATGTCTACACACAAAAACCCTAGAAGAATGTGCCAGTGACCATATTTTCGTGATTTCGTTGTGGAAGACAGCAAAGGCAAGAAGGTACAACTTAAGTGTGCAAGTACTGTCGAGTTACTACTATACATATTTTGACAGAAAAAAAAACACTCAAGCATTTTGGAAAGTAACCGAAAACACTACATTTCATACAGTATATCAAAAACGAAAGCCCCGAAAAAACAAACAATTTACATAAAACTCGAAAATAGCTAAAAAATAAGCACCGAAAAATACAATTAATAACTGAAAAACAGAAGCCCTAGTTATAATTGTGTTGGGAATGATGACATTTAAAAAATAAATAATAATAACAATAATAAATAAAACATCATCTCCCAGCACAGTGATCCCAATGGATCGCCCCCAGCTGTAATTTCTCCAACACACAATCACCTTTGGCTCAGCTCTTTAGACAGGAAGATTGAAAATTCTGACAGGCTGAATAAAAAATGTGCCTCTGAGGACGTGGCTGGAGTAAACAATAAGGAAGGAATTTATCAAACGGTTACCCACTGCAGGGACACGATATTCAGTTTGATCTTTCAGCAGTGCATGGAATACTGAAGTAGCTCAGAAAAATGAAGCTGTTCACGTACTGTAGATTATTTTCCAGTTGTATTTCCAGCACAATGAACTGTATTACAGTAACAATTCCTCCAATTTAACTACTTTGCATGGTCTCTTTTATAGTGAACATGTCATGTGACACTATATGTCTTAAAGTGGTAATGAACAAGTAATTGAGAAATATTTCTTGAAGTTTTTTGCTTAACATACTATAGGCTTAAGTTTAATAAAACATAGCTTACCTTTGTTCTCTGTAATATTTCCTTTACTTTGATTTTCTTTAGGCTCATATATGCAATTTTAGCATTAAAAGTGATTTTAAGCATTTCTCTTCAAAAGCCTAAACAGTATCTCTCAATAAACATGGCTGTGCAATGTTGCTAACTTTGATGTACAATAATGTTTGGCTGACCCTAAGCAGAACAATAGTGGTTACATGCAAATTAACGCCTTAGCAATCAGGTGGGCATTACACAAAATGAAAGGAACAGTAAACTTAGTTTTAATAATAATCATATAATATCTATTTCATAGTGGTCCACCACCACAAAGCGCTTTACAGAGGTAGGCTGTGAACTGTGCATTATATGCAGAGTCACTTACAATAGGACATTGACTTAACATCTCACCCACAGGATGGAGCACAAGGAGGTTAAATGACTTGCTCAGGGTGACACAGTGAGTCAGTAAGTGGCAGGGGTGGGATTAACTGGTGACCGTCGGTGGCAGGGTGGGATTTGAACTAGTGACCTTCTGGTTACAAGCCCTGGACTTTAGCCACTGGACCATACTGTCTCCTTGTTAAACTTCCACTCCTATAAACACCCTTTACGTGGTGTCAAGAGGAATCACAATTGATCCTGCACAGGAAGTGAATCTGTGGATCATTTCTAGATAAATGGCCTGCACTGCTTGCAAATTACTGTTAAAACTCAGTGTATGCCTTTCAACACTGGTGCAAAACCATTTAAATTATACCAATTAACATTTTATTGGACCTGCGACAAACAAAAATAGGACTTCATATGTTTTCTTAAATAAGCTAATTAAAGATAAAATCATTCATACGTAGGGACAATCACTGTAGGCTATGTTTAAAGATAGCGAATCAAAATACACATTTTGCTAATGTTGTTTTAATGTAGAAATATGAACAGCAGGAAGAAACTGAGGCTTGGGCTCTGCTCAGTTTAATTTGTCACAGTCAAGTGTAACCTATAAAGCAGTGCAGAAAACCATTTAGGCTATGAATAGATGCTGTATCTTTTCCATTTTGTTCCAGTTGAAACTAGAGATGCACCGATAATCGGATCGGAATCAGAGCCGATTTAATAAAATACCATCATCTGTAATCTGCGCTTCACTGTCATCACAGATTATTATTATTTGCTTAGTCTCAAATCTGTGATGTTATACTTCAGTTTAACATGGGGGTCAAAGTTTTCATTCTCAATCCACGCTCTACAAATTGCTTTCCCGTGCCTCCCCATCAATCAAGCAAGCTCGCCACTGGTCAGAGCACATGGTTGTGGGTGTGCTGGCTCGCGGAAGGAAGTGCAATCTTATTTATAACTTTTTTGGTTTTGTTGTTGTTGCAAACTTTGTCATGTTAACACTGTATGATAATACATTTCTGTGTATATGCTGTTTGTATGCTTGGGGTTTTCCAATTCTTTTTTATACAGTTCATCATCTGCGTTTCTTGGACCTTTGCATCAGGTACCGGTTGGTAATTTAGCAGACACCTGTATCCAAGGAGACTTGGAGAAAAAGGGAAAATTTACCCCCAATGTTTTGATGAGGAAAACTAAAACAAAAAGCGATTGGAAATTAATCATTCTTTACTTAAATTATTTATTTATTTATTTTTTTCCCCCATACCAAAAATTGGAACCCTATGAGGGGAGAGGGGGGGACTTCACCCCCTTCTGAAAAAGTGAAATGCACTGAAGCCTTCTTGCCACTCTGTGCATTAAACATTATATCCAGTCATTTGCAAGCTCTGTTGCAGATCAGGGAACCCTGTTTTTGTTACACCAAAATACTTACAAAGCTGATATTTTCAACATGCATTTCAAAGGTGGTAAAATTTCTGCAATGCGTAAAAAAAAATTTAAGCAGAATGGAGCATTGAACTTTAGCCTAAATGAAGCAAAGGCACAAACCACAAGTAAGGCTACTACCTTTAAATCAAAATAATCACTCAAAGGCTGACCTGTGGAGTGTAAATGGACTTGCTATATATCACGAGTCAGTGTCAGCATTTTGAAATAACTAATTTTCATCTCTATTTGAAAAAGGTAGGTTAAGAGTTGTTGTTTCAGATGACAACATAAAATAACCAGCCTCCAATTTATTATTTTTATATTTACTTAAGTACACAGCAGCCTTCTCATTTCGAGCTGGCGGCCGACTAAATTGACGTCTACTTTGCAAGATGAGCTGCCTAAAATAGTTATTTCAAAATGAAAAAAAAAAAAAATAGTTTTTACAGTGCTCGTATGTTCCAGTGAATAGTATTCAAAATGTTTATTTTGTTCCTGTAAAATAGCGGCAATTTCCACAATTCATTATGTATGTAAGACGAGTGAAACATTCCTTCTCTGAGGGCATTTAGTTTCCAGGCTTATGTTTCCATGGACACTGTGAATGGAACAATTGGTCAGTAACCATACAGCAGAGTTTTGACACTGTATAACATTTTTTTTTTTTTTTAATCAAAAACCTACGTTTTATATGTAAGATCGTCGTTTTTACTCAAAGTGTAGGAAATACAGTGAGTATATGTTATAGCATTGTAAAATGAAACCTAGCATACTGTATACAATTAATTCAGGAAACGATATTCGCATTGAGCAATTAATGAATATGACCGATTATTTTATTTTTATGTGCTTTGTTTTGCTGATCACTATATGAGCTACAAGATGTACCGGTCAGATTTTCTGCTGCATAATCAGTTACTGTAAAACTGTGGTCAAGTAATTATTGACATTTACACACAAAGTGCAGATAAAGTACACCCACGCACAAATACACACGTACAAATACGCATAAACACATACTGTGATTATCTAAATTCCATTTAAGAAGTTCAAGTCAAATGGAACTGTATGTTCAAACTTATGTACAGTACAAATCTCTTCTTCCTCCTCCTCCTCTTCTGTTGATGCCACACTTTCCATGTCTTCCCAAAACACAACTATATTATCTTTGTATATTAGGCAAGAGCAACATTGGGGGGGGACGGGCGGACGGGGGTATTTTAGCGCTAAATATAATGCTAACATACTTTTTTTTGTACCCGGGAAAGGGAACCGAAGCACGGTTATAGACACGCTGGTGTGGCACTGTCTACTGCGCGCCAAAGAAAGAAAAAGAAACACACGACACAGAGCGTCCAGGCCCTTTAGGGTGCCAAAAGGCTTGGTACAAACATAGGTACACAGTATGAAAATGTAGGCATTAATTAATGGGTGAACTCCAAGTTTGCTTTCACTTTGAAACTTTTTACTCCTACACACTCACCAGCTGTATAGTTGCCCCATCAATCTGAGTGCCTCTCGTGGCGACACGTTCTGGCAAAATTGAGCTACAACAGTATTACATTGAAAGTCTTTAAATAGAGTGTATACAATCTACGTTAATAACTTTTACACTTGTCCAGGGTACTACATAAACATTAATGTGATTTCCACAGTAAGTAGTCGTACTTTAATTTAATACAAATTAAAGCTAATAAGCCGTGTATTGCAGTGTTTTGTGGCAGACTGCAAGCACCAGCCCAAAAGGGAAGCTGCTCCAGATTTCCTATCGTAGCTCATGTTAATCTCATAAAGAAGTGGTATGTCAGTTTGTGCTAATCTATATTAATAAAATGAGTAAGAAATATCCAAAACCATTTGTGTATGTCATTTGTACACCTAAGTGATTTTCTGTTTCAATATTACTCTTTTCCATTTGAAATAGTTTCCATTTAATATACCTATAAACTTATTTATATACTGGACTTTTACTTTCAAGATAAGTTGTTCCATTTACTTGAACAAATCAATCCTGACGGTTGTCATGCTGATGCTCTGGGGTTGATCCCTGGAGCCGGCATCGCAGCCATTGTGAGTGCTGATGCGCTGGGAAGGGAAAAATAAGCTGATCCCTGGAGCCAGCATTACACTTCAGCCATCAGCACCAGGCAGAAGGATATCTACATCATCACATGGAAGGAAACGCAAATGGATCACATTAGTTTACTGTAAAGCTACGTCTTAGTTGGTGCTTATCTTGGCGAGAGCAGAGTTCAAAGCAGCATGAAGTTAACATCTACCCTCATGTAATGGAAATCCAATACATTACTGTTATCTGTATTTATTTTAATAAGGCAACAGTTAACAGAATTAAAAAAATATTAAACACTGAGAGAAAAAAAAACAACTTACTGTAGAAATCAATTTAATGTTTACAGAAAATGCAACAGAAATGAACTCTTCTGAAAAATGTAAACTCAACAGTGTTTGAAATCGAAGTTCTCGCAAGCGCATTTTTTTCAATGTATGGTTTATTTATTAATGCACTTGCGCATTCTCTGACTTGGTAGTTAATGAGAAACAGCGACATGGTTAAGTACTGTATGTAGACTCAGAATCATGGAAGACTAAAAATAAATGTAAGGACTGGTTGGTTCCATAACTATTTTTAGAAACTTAAAATGTCAAGTTTTTTTGTTTGTTTTTTGTATGAATGCAAAGGAAAAAATTGAATACTCCATGAAAAAATAGAAAATACAGCTTATAGCTTACCTTTTCTGTATTCAAATTTACTACCAATTAATACTGTTTCTTATCATCTTTAATTTAGAAATTGCTTCACATTTTTCTCTTCTGTCTCACTTGGTATTATGGTATTTATATAATGTGACAATTTGTTTTTGTGTCTGAAATATAATTTCTGTTTCATTGGTTTCTGGTTCTGTCTTTCACCAATTTTTTTCTGTGTGTAATTATTGCAAAACCAACAGAGTTTGCTTAAATATGTGGACTTTACTTGCTTTTAAATGTATTGTGTGCTAAGACAAGTTTGTGGTTTTAAAATTCTAATATAAATATGAATACGTAATTACTTTTCATAGACAAATAAGTAACTTTTAATTGCTCTTTAAATCTCAAGGCCTAAAATAATTTTAAAAATTTAACAAAGTTACACTTATTTTGAATGTTGAGTCCCTATTAAGGCACATATTTAGGCCCAGGACATGCAGGATTTAGACCCCTACAAAACCCTGAAATTCATTTTCGGGGGGGGTGTTGCCACTTGCACCCGCGCTAGGGGAGCACCACCATACCCCTCTGCACCCGCGCTGGGGGAGGACCCGCAAACCCCCCTGCCTTCTACTTGGGATTTTTAGCCTCCTACTTTAAATGAAAATGAAAAGACTGACACTAATCTAAAGCAGATTTTATATATATATATATATATATATATATATATATATATTATTTTATTTCTTAGCAGATGCCCTTATCCAGGGCAACTTACAATTGTTACAAGATATCACATTATACAGATATCACATTCTTTTTACATACAATTACCCATTTATACAGTTGGGTTTTTACTGGAGCAATCTAGGTAAAGTACCTTGCTCAAGGGTACAACAGCAGTGTCCCCCACTGGGGATTGAACCCACAACCCTCCGTTGTACATATCTTTCTCAAGGGAGCCTGTGTTTGAATCAAAACATTGGAGGTATTTATAGGTTTTTGACAGCATGACAACTACTTGTTATTGTTTACATTCAAATCCATGACTTATTCTTACATGATGTAATGGTGTTCTATATATTGTGACATAATTTTTACTTCTATCTTTGAATCTGTATTAATTCTAATTAACACTACTTTATATAAACTTATATTTTTATTATATCATGCAATGCTGGCTCTGAGGATCAGTCTAGATTTGGCCTCCCCAGCGCATCAGCATGCACAACTTTTGAATGAATTTTGTTTATTTATTTAAATGTTATATATTTATTGAAGTTAATTAGTTCATTCTTTTCTGTTGAGTCCCGCTGGCATAATCGTGTTCAGTCTATTTATCCATTTACTTTCTTTTATTCTTCTATATGTCGCATTGTCTAATTTGATCTGTTCTAATACTACAAACTTCACATCATTTATGTCATGTCCCTGACTGGTGAAGTGCTGTACTATTGGTTCATTCATTTTTTTATTTCTAATTAATGAAAGGTGGTTCTGAATTATTTTATATAAAGTAGTTCCAGTCTCTCCAACATATTTGATTTCATCACATTTTTCACAGGCTATTCCATAAACAACATTGCTATTTTTACAGTAGGTATTAGTTTTTAGTGGATATGTGGTGTTCTTATGTTTAATTATATTTTTACTTTTGTCTATGTATTTACACACTTTACATTTACTGGTGCACATGTTTGTAGAACCTATTTTGTCAATTATTCTTTAATGTTTACTGTGAACTAAAATATCAATTAGCTTCTCTTTTGAATGCTACAACTGGGGCCTTAAGAAATACTTTTTTTAATTTTTCTGAATTAGAATCCGCAAGTGTTTCCAAACTATCTTAGAAATATTGGGCAAAAGTTTAGAGTAAGTCATTACTAATGGGACTCTTTTGACCTTTTTATCTCTATTTTTATAATCTAGTAGATCATCTCTTTTTAGTTTATCCACTTTTCTTAACTCCATCTCTATAATTCTTTCTTTGTATCCTCTTTTTTAAGATTTGTTTTTAACACATTTCTTTATTTTTGTCCATCGAAGGTCCACCTTAATATTACTGTGTATTTCATTTGCCATTTTATGAAACTGGAAAAGAGAGTCTTCTCCATGTGTCCAAACCCCAAAAATATCATCTACAAACCGAATGTATACTAAAGGTTCTCTTTCCGATTCTCTAAGTAATTGTTCTTCCCATTTCCCCATGTATGTACTGGCAAAATGCATTCCTAATTTAGATCCTATTGCCAAGTAAGCGTATAATACATTTTTAGAGACGCGGGTTGTAATTTGTATAAACACCCGTACTCTAACATGGGTTGTGCTTGTTTTGGGCTTGTTGTGAAAGGCAGTGCCGCTTTTTTTTTTCTTGTGAGACTGTAATCTTCCACATCTGTCTCACAGGTAGCCACTGATTCCTGAACACCTAATTTTGTTGTTGGCAAGAGTTTGTGCAGGCAGCAGGCAGTGGCACATTTGGGAGCGAATTAATGCACTTCAGTCTGTTTCATCAGTATCTGCCACCTCCCTTTCAAGTGCCCACTACTCGTATTTTCCCAAGCGTGGTGTTGCATGCTTCCTCAGCAGCTGTCAGCCGTCCGGACAGGTAGGGTTGCTAAGCCAGGGTAGTATACGCAGCATTACCTGATCCCCTATATGCTGTATTGCCTGAATGAAAGATAGATAGATAGATAGATAGATAGATAGATAGATAGAACGTCTCTGCCAGTTTTCAGCCATGGTATATCTGCAATACCTGTGTTGGTCAGATTAATTTTATACCTCCGAGTTAATTTTTAATTAATGAGTCATCAGATAAATTAGTTGAAACCGGATTCAATACTAACGACAAGCCAACCCACCTGACATTTGAAAAACAATTTGGTCAAGAGCAGTAAAACACATTATTAACCAAGCAGGCACAGGGTATTTTGCTTTATTACAGCAGCTTAGATTCACTCGTGTACCAGTTCTCTGCGCATGGAAACCACATTCACAAAATGTCACTAGTAATCTACAAAAACAGCACGAGTACTTTACGCATAGCTAATTTACATGTCAGCCCCACCTTTCAACAACAACAACAACAACAACAACAACAACTAGCACAGCTAGTGATCCAGGCATGGACTCTCCTGCAAACAGGATGCATTTCAATTTAATGAATGTAAATCAAGACATAAAACTACTGGTGCCAGCACAAGCTGTTTTCTTCTCTAAATGGATTCCTTGGCCAGACCTTTTCTCATGGATAGCAGTTTGTGCTATAAATCTGCCTTGGCAGAAGGAAAAAAAACAACAGCAATTGTTCCGCTTCCATCAGCGGTTCCCAAACTCTGACTATATTAGGTCCCCAGTGGGGTGAAAAACATCTTAAAGCCATCAAATTTAGAGCCATTTCAAAAATAACTTTTTTTTTTTTTTTTTTTTTTTTTTAATGCAATGGTTTGTCAGCTAAAGTCAAATATGCATTTTTTGTGAGTTAGTTAAATTGATCCTTAGAGAATGACAAAACCAGATATTTAAAGTCAGTGATCAATGTCACTTTGATATTTGCACTACAAGAATTAAGCTCCTAGGGTTTAAAAATTTTAAACAAAGAAATGGTTTAGAGAGCTCTGTGATTTAAAAAAAAAAAAAAAAAAGCACACACTACAAAAGCAACCATTACTGGATAGCTCATTTGTATCAATAATGTTCAGACTGTAACAAAGAAAGTTTAAAGCCAGTCAGTCAGATGGAATTTGCATTTTACTATACTTAAGAACATAAGAAAGTTTACAAACGAGAGGAGGCCATTCAGCCCATCTTGCTGGTTTGGTTGTTAGTAGCTTATTGATCCCAGAATCTAATCAAGCAGCTTCTTGAAGGATCCCAGGGTGTCAGCTTCAACAATATTCAATTCTTTAAAATTTTATTTTATTTTCTATTATTTGTGGAAGGGGAGGGGTGCTATCAGACAAGGGGGTAGATTTCATGAAAACTGAACTCCTTTGATAGACTGCCAAATGCAGCAATTATCACAAGTTTACATAAATACTGGAAATGGACATAAGATTTGTTATATAAAAAGGGTCGGTGTGAGTTATTATCACAGGTTACAATTTAACATCTCTCATGGGAGGCCCAATAAAGGTCACATCTGTTTAATAATTGCGTTTTTATTTAAAGTTGTTAATATATATTTTTTTCAAGTTTAAGTTGTTTAATTTTATGTTTGCTTAGCACATGACAGTACTTCAAAATGTTTGCAAGTTCTACTAGTACCCAGGGACAGACCTCCCAAGAATAGAGACTCCAATTCCTGCTTATCAAAACTTCAGCTGACAGCAGTTCACCTGCCACCTAATTCAAGTGGCATTAAAGAGTTTGTGAAAACCAGCATATCCTGGCGTTAGTCAAGTTAAACGAAAATGATACAGCTGTGTAGTTACTGGTCTTACTTAACTAACCCTCGAGGAATCAGTTGACTGGGTTATACGATAAAAACAAACACACATGTACTCTCTTAAACATAGCGATACAATGAAAGTTAACACAATGTGTCGATGAACACTAACTGATAGATGCAGGCGATCTTTTTAAGAATATGATTTACATAACTGCATAATAATACAAACATGAAGTCATTTTTTTTGTTGTTTTGTTTTTTTGTAGTTGTTTTCTCCTTGCCTTTTGCGTTATGTTAAATTAAATATACTTGGTCAACGAAAATCAAACATTACTATACCAGCAAGCAGACAACTGACCTGCAGCAAAGTGAAGCGGGGTGGATTTCCTGCCAGCCATGTCCTTAGCATTCACATTCCCGGTGTCCACAAGCCTCTTGACCCGGGACACATCCCCATTACGACAGGCCTCAAATAGCTCCCTGAAAGCCCCGCTCGTCCCGCAACCCCCTCCAATACCACCGGGACTGACAGTGCCAGAGTCAGGGCTGGAGCCGCCGCTGCTGCCCCCGCCGGTAGTTGTTGTAGTGGAGCTGCTGCTGTTACTTAGGGCCAGAGCTGGGAGATCAGGGGAGGCCGGAATGATCTCCGTATCATCACTGTTTTCTTGTTCGGCTCCGACCGGAGCCGACGTCGCTGCTGCTCCAGCTGGAGCTGGAGGAGTACCCGGGGGACTAGGTGAAATAGCCGTGTTCCTCGGAGGGGACAATAGACTCTGCTGTTGTTGCTGAGAAGAGCGACGAGACGCCGCCATTTTCACAACACAGAGTCCCTTTGCTTTGGCAACAAAAACAGCTCTGCTTACTTCCGGGATATTGGCAATGCGCACTTCCGGGACGACCTCGGTGGTCTTAGGTTCTTTGTGCACATCTTTAACAAAGCTTCACTTTTACAGTAACGCCGGCAAATGTTTTTTGTCATCCCGTTGTGCTGATTAAAATGTAACGCTAACCTGTTTTTTGTTTATTTGTTTTGTTTTGTTTTTTAACCTCAAAAAAGTCGGTACGTTTGAAGACAGTTGATAACCACACTGAAAGTGTAAGCAGGACAGACATTGAATACATAATTTACATTTTCACTGATGAATATATAGCTATATATTTAAAAATGTTACTATCTCGTAAGCCTACATTGAAAATATTAACTAGATGTTTCTTGGAAAATGTGCTTTACTGAGATAAAAAACATCTTGCTATGACATTCATAGCACTTGCTGCTATATGTAGCTGCAGGAGTATATCTGTTAAGTTTGCAGCATGACAAAGTAGGGAGGAAGGAGGGAGCTTATTTATCATGCTTGCAACTGGGGTTGTGTTTTCCACTGGTGTTTTATTGCAAACATTGCTATATGCCAGGAACAGCTGTGGCACTGTCTTGATCAGAAATGGCCAAAGTTCCAGTCTTGGTCTTTGTTCCAACCCTAGTCTAAAAAATAAAAAACCTCCAGATCTTAAAGTAATTATAATTTCATTGTACCTGTTAAACCTGGAATGAAATGGCCCTCCAGGACCTGGATTTTATAAAACTGGTCTTGATGGACACATTAGTCAATGCAGCCACTGCGTTGAGGCACAAGTTTATTGCACAAGCACCCACCACCATGCCCATTCTGAAGTCACTGATATCCTTCTGCTTCCCCATCATTGTAGATGAATAGTTTCACACCATTATACACAGCTTGAAGCAAATGCTCATGGGCTTATACTTGTGTGTATACACTGCTTTCTGAGTAAATGCATTGACTCCATTGATTTCACACAAAAGCCTGTGTGTTTGCAGCTCAAATCTTAAATCTGTACTTGCATTCTCTAATTTGGCCTGTCGTAATAATCCACAGGATCCCATGATGAGTGAGTGCTTTGCACGTAGCAAAAGAGGAAACAACATCTTGTCACTGGATGTCAGAGCGATTCCAATTTCACCTTTTTGTTACCTTTATAGCTATTTTACATGCAGTGTGAATTCGTTTTTAAAGAAAACAACAGAAAGATAATAATGTACAGTATAGATATTATACATAATGAAATACCAGTACTACAAAAAATAGCAGAGTTGGTACCTTTCACATCTTTGAATGAGTCATGCAGAATGATTGGAGAACAGTCTAAAAAATGAATTCTGTTGCTAGAGTTGAGGTTCAATCAAGCTTCCTTTCTTGATATCTTGCAAGAAGCAAAAGCAATCATGTGGAATAAAGTACTGTATGTATTGATAAAACTCAAGTGGGCAATAGATTTGAGGCTATTATTTCTAAATTGACTTGCACCATGTATTTCAATAGCATGCTCAATTATTACACTGAAGCAACACTACTTTAGAGGGTGTAATTGCTTTGATATTTCCAGTTGCAATGAATGGGCTTACAGTGCTACTGTTAATTCCAGTGAAAATACAGTACCATGCATTTTAACCCTTTCCTCTCTAGTAAAGGTATAGGATAGTAAAATGGTGGTGCCTCAAATATAGTCAGAACCATAGGCCAAGCTCTTTTCAGAAGGACCATTGAATTGCACACACACACACACACACACATACACACTGTTTATAACTCCAAACCAGGTTTGCATACATTCCATTCTTTTTTTTTTCTCTATTATTTAATGTTCTCGCTCCCCCTGTACCTATGTTTGTCTCCATCTTGCACCACCCCCTCAAGTACCCATTCTACTTCCTTTCCTCTACTGCTCCTTATCATGACTACCTTTAATATCTCTGTAATCCTCTCCCCTTGTTCCTGTCCTCTGTCTACTTCCTGCAAATCTAACTCTTTTAACCTCATCCCCCTGCCTCTCCCTCTTTCCACTGCCCCCCCCCCCCCCCCCCCCCACTCTCTCTCTGGCGCCCTCTGGAATTGTCGTTCGGATTCCAAAAAAGCTGACTTAATCTCTGCCTTTGCCTCCCACCTCTCTCTTGACTTCCTAGCTCTCACTGAAACCTGATAACACTACCAATCTGGCCACCCTTTCCTCTCTCTATGTCCTATCTCACTCTCCTCACCCCTCTGGACTGGACTGGGTGAGGGAACAGGACTTCTTCTCTTCTTCTCTCTCCCATCCTGCTCTTTTCGGTCCCCCTTACTCTCTCTGTTAGCACCTTTGAGTTTCACGCTGTTGAAATCACCTCCCCTTGTCGCCTTCTCCTTATTGTTCGGTACCGCCCTCCTGGACCCCTTACTCAGTTTCTTGATGATCTCGACTTCCTCCTCTCCTCCCTCCCCTCTTTGACCACTACTTTATCTCCTCTCTGTCGCTCCCATCCCTTTCTGCTCTGCCGCCCCCTCTGTCACCTGGACCTCTTTGCTGCCATTGACACAGTTGACCACTCTATTGTCCTGTCCTCCCTTGCTGATCTGGGACTCTCCGGCACTGCTCTTGCCTGGTTCTCCTCCTACCTCTCTGAGCGCACGTACCGGGTGTCCTGGCATGGCTCACGCTCCACCTCTTGAACTCTTTCGACATGTGTCCCAAGGCTCAGTCCTGGGACCCCTCCTGTTTTCTCTCTACACCCACTCCCTGGGTCCCCTCATCTCCTCCCATGGCTTCTTATATCACTTCTATGATGATGATGCCCAGATCTTACTCTCCTTTCCCACCTCTGATTCCAACATTTCCTCCCGTATCTCTACCTGTCTCTCGGCCATCTCCTCCTGGATGCTCTTGCATCATCTCAAACTCAACCTCTCCAAATCAGACCTCCTTTTCTTCCCCCCTCGTCCTCCCCCACCGCTGATCTCTCTATCTCTATTCCACTTGAGTCCACCACCCTCTCTCCCACCTCATCCACCAAGAACCTTGGTGTCACCCATGACCCCTCCCTCTCCTACACTCAGCACATCTCGATTCTGGCACACTTCTGTTGCTTCTTCCTCAGCAACTTATGCAGGAACTGCACCTTCCTCACCGATTACTCCACGCAGCTCGTAGTTCAGGCCCTGGTACTGTCCCGCCTTGACTACTGCAACTCCCTCCTGGTCGGCCTTCCTGCCTCTGCTACCTGCCCATTCCAGCTCATCCAAAGCTCTGCTGCTCACCTTGTCTTTTCCCTTCCTCGTTTCTCCCACACTGCACCGCTGCTCCGCTGTCTGTACTGTCTCCCTATCGCTGCTCGTATCCAATTAAAAACTCTTGTAACCGCCTATCGCTGTCGACCTTTCTGCTCCCTCCTATCCTCCCTACACCCCCTTTCACCCCTCCGCTCCTCCACCTCCCGCAGACCAGCTGTACCACCCTCCGCTCCCCCGTTTCCAGAGCCCACTCCTTCTCGGCCCTTTCCCCTCAGTGGTGGAATGCCCTACCCTAACTATAACTGTATCTTATATTTGATTTTACTCTTATAGGTAACCATACTCATGTTTCTTGTATTTGCTCTTATTTGGAAATCATTCTCACCCATTTATCATACTTACTACATGTTCTTACTGGACTTTACTCTTATAAGCAAATATTTACTGTAAGTTATAACTGCCCTTCGTCAAACTTGCTCTTACTTAAATTTGCTCTTAAATTTACTGCATTCCTTATTTTGTTCTGACTTAAATTTGATCTTACTGTGTTTCATGACTGCTCTTATCTGTATTATGATATTCTGTAATGTGATATTTTATAATGTGATACTTTGTACTGTGATATTTTGACAATTGTAAGTCGCCCTGGATAAGGACGTCTGCTAAGAAATAAATACTACTACTACTATTACTACTACTACTACTACTACTACTAATAATAATAATAATAATAATAATAATAATAATAATATGTTTGGTACTACAGCTTGGTGAACTGCCTGTATATGTCAAGTTCATTTCAAAGCATAAGGATAAATGAAAGTATCAATCTTGGTGCCATCTGTGATATTCATGAGAACACTGAAACATGTACAGTATTAATAATGTCCATGTGTATCCACCTAAAGACAAAGCTACAGTATGCATATGGGAGATTATCTTTAACCACGGTCCATATCGGAGATTGTCTCTTTTTGTCATTTGCCACTTCAGCAGATCAGTGTTGTTTGATCAGTAGCACGTTTGGAAAGAAATGCACTTGTTTATAAATACTGTAAAGCCTAAATATTTGCAAGCATTGTATTATGTGTTTTTCACTTATAAAAAAACCCTGCAAAAATCTTTGCCAGGAAATTAAATTCCACTAACAATACATACTTTGTATATTGCAATAGGTCACCAACATTTCTGGAGCAAAATAGGTTTTATGGGTGTGATTCGCCGAATATTTTGGTCGCAAATATTAATGGCTTTACAGTACTGTAGGCCTATTTCAGCAAACAACTCATGTGCTTGTATCTAGCAAAACAGCTTCATAACATTTGCAAGTATAAGTTGTGTCACTTGCAATAGATTTATACATTAATTTGAAATTTTAAAATGTAAACAACCATGTGCTTAAAGTATGTGAAAGCCTTGCACTATAAAAATAAAGAACAAAACCCAAGGGCAGGCAGCATTATGAATGTGGAGAACAAAGTTAGTAATGGTTATGTGTAGACATTTATAAAATCCTTGTCTCTGTGTGTCACTGTGTGCTCCACCAGCACAGCAACAAACAATTCTAAATCACAAAAAGGGAATGTAAAATAGGTACTTAAATTCACGCCTGTCATTTATAAAAGAGATTTGCATAAGTCATATTGCTGTAAACAGATTGTTCAATAGCAATCGGTCGTGTTATATGCATTTGTTGTCAGCAGTGACAGATGGAAACAATGTATACATCTCCATGCTGGAATTGATACCTTGGCTTAAACAGTCCTACCAATCTTCCGGAAAGCAATCCATTCTCATATATTATCGTTTAACATTTACTTACCCCCATATAAAATATTTGGGATCCACACAGGCATCTCATTCCTATATGTTCCCAGATAAGATCAGGTTTTATTCACCCATTGCAGGTTTGCAGTATATCTAAATTATATTTTAGCAGGGAGGCGCCTGTTGTTCCAAGGATTAAAACAGCATTTGAATGTATTCTTCTATCATTCTTTCCATTTTATAAAGACTGCAATTGCTATGGCCCTGAAATGAAATATCTGTGGGTGTTGGTTTACACCATTATGATATGAAATATGTTCTTATTGCATTAAGTATAGATTATTTCTTAGCCTATTTTTTTTTTACATTAATTTTACATATATTTTTACATATATTTTAATCCTTTTTATATCTCTAACACCTGATGAAGACACGTATCGTTTCATGTATTTAGTGTTTTTAATAATAAAGAATTGTTTTTTAGATGTAAAATATTGCCACTTACTTTTTCTTTCTTGAATATCTTTTACTTAACATGGTTGATGACTAAACAGAGACTACTTTTGTCATATTCTATGCCGTTTGGATCAACACCTGTATGAAAGATTTATGAACTTGGGCTGTGTATATATATATATACATACACACACACACACACACACACTGCAGTTCTACCTTCTCGGAAACCTATATATATATATATATATGTGTGTGTGTGTGTGTGTGTGTGTTACAGTAAAAGTCACAATCTAGCCAATCTTATGTTTAGCACTGAGATAATAACATCAGTGTGCAACCAATAGAATTTTAATTAAAATCATTAAGTTCCTTGTGAGAAAAGTAATTGTACATTAAGCCCAGATAATTTCAAAACAATGTTCATTGGACCACCACTTGCAAATATATACCCAGAGAAAACAAACTTAAGGATTTGCCTCCTGTAGTATAATGTGTATCTTTTGTATACTACCCTATCAAAAACACCATACTGCATTTTATATAATTGTACTACGTATACTGTGCACCTTATAATGCACAACCTGTATATAACACACAGAAAATCTCCCAAAATATTTTAAAGTGTTTGTGTCATATTAAATGAATTATGGCATTTTGGGAATTGGATGTGAACAACATTTTGTTTCCATTTATAACTAAATTGTTTTAAATAATCCAAGACTGCAGTCTATCAAATCTGCTTATAGTTTTTTTTTTAGTTCAGAAATTCATTGAGGGTTTTTGAATAGCTGTATCATCCGCATACAAATGATCACCACTGGCCCGAGACAACTGGGAGATCATTAACCAAAACTGAGAAGAGAAATGGAATAAAGATAACCATTGGTACCTCCTTTTTTTTCTGTAAATCTTTATTGTATTTTTATGAAAATCAGATTTCATGTTATGATGTATCCTATAAGGTGCCACCTATATATTAATCTATGGATAGCTAGCTAGAACTCCATGTGGAATAAACATATAGAAAAGTGATTTGATTTATTAACTATTTGTTTAACAATGATCAGAGGCTGGTCACACACCCATAAAACACAGCAAATTATAAGCTACAGTTACGTCAACATACAATAGAAATGACACCATAGTTATGCAAGGGGTTTGTCAATGTCTTAATGAACCAATATGTGACACGCCCCCAAGGTTACTGAGGGTGGGGGGTTACTGACTTGAAAGCATGTTTATCTTCCCAACTTCAGAAACCCAACAACATAAAAAAGAACAAGTGGTAGCCATGTGCCTTGTATTCCTAGAAAACAAACACCACAGCCTGACAGATTTCACACATACTGTATAAACAAGCATGTTTCCGTAGATAGGAGATCAGCAGAGTCTACATCCTGTCCATATGTTTCTGACTGTGAGAACTCTGAAAATTACCATGCCAATGCAGTCAACATTACAAACACACGAGAAGAAGGCTAGTGCGGACACCACCAACAATAATGAAACGATGATAGATGAAGTATTATTAGAAATCGTTATTGTGTCTTTTTTTCAGTCTTTCTTTGGTGTTTATATCAATACATTTTTCTTCATAACAGTTTGATTCCAATAAAGTATTCCCTGGAACAACAGATGTCATAGTTAGGGAATCCCTTTTATGACATTGATCCCTGACTTAATGAGAGAGGCATGTACTGTGGAGTAACCCACATTACCAAATTAAAGAGTGTGGCCAGGTGCACAACAATGACCAATTTCTGAGCATGGCTAGAACCTGTCTATCATTCAACTCTTTCACGTGCATTGCAAGAAAAACACCATCAAGTTTCCATAGCAACCACCCACTATCAGGAAACAGAACAATAATCATACGTGACACACATTGATGAGTTACTGCAGCAAGGAAATTGCAGTGGTTCCAGCTGGGGGAGGATACTGATATATACAAACTGGATATCATGAAAAATACATTATTTCAGATTAAATCTCCAGTTAAGCTCTCACACATGCTAGTTAAGTGACCAGCTTACCACAGAATAGTACATTTTGTGGGCCAAAAAATTAACCCTTTGGGCACACAAGCTTTAGCCTTAAAAGGATCTGCTAATGAAACAAGTATGTCATTAACATAAAGCCTCTGGCTTGGCTGTAAATTCAAAATTAGAGCTATCACTATGACAGGCACCCCCATATATCACCAGAATATAATAACTTTATCAAAATCATTTTGATAGCAAGCTTCTTCATAATTGGAAAGCGTTTTTGTATTTATATGTAAAGTGTGTGACGTACGTATACAGCTGCCTCACTATATCTCCATTGCCTGGGATTTCATCCCTTGTGGGAGATGATAAAGGGGCTTTTATGAGATATTAAAAGCGGGCATTCCTGCAAAACAAAATTATATTTAAAACCGGTCCATAATCTGTCTGTCTGTACATTCTATTTGTCCATCTGTATGTCACACTTACATTGTTTGTATATATTTGAAAAACAGTTTATCAAATTGTGATTAAACTTGGTACAGTCAAACCTGTATTAAGAGACCACTCAAGGGACAATCTAATAGTGGCCTCTTAACACAGGTGGTCTCTTAAAAGAGGGCCCATAACTTATGAATTTTCTATTTGTCTCTGACATGCTTTCCTGTAATTATGTATGGCTTACATACACTGTAAACGCGGTCTTTTTATTATCATCTTTTCTGATGTTCAAGTTCAGATAGCAAGGTCAGATAGCAAGGGAGCACTGTACATTTTAACATCGTGTACAGCGATAAAAGTGTTTAAAAGCTGCTTCAAGGGTATCCTCACCACAGTAATATTGCACACTGTTCTTATGCTTTGTGGGTTGTTACAGCTCTACAACGTGGGATGCCATCAGTGTGGAGTGTGTCTGTTAAACACTTCATTATATAAAGCGGATTTCAGCATAACAAAGAGGAACCAGAGAGTCAGAATGCTCAGTTACAGGAGGAAATTAATTTGACTCATTGAACTCTAATGACATCCCATGTTGAAGAGAAGACTCAGAGGTGTGTGTGTGTGTGATATATTTTTTATTTAAATATGTTTGCAATTAAATAACCTTGGATTTTTTTTACCAATTCATTCTATTATATGGGACACTACATTATGTTTGTGTTGTTGAACCTGGAATGCGTGAATCTCTTGCATTTAGGTTCAGCCTTAAAAAAAGTATATTTTGAGTGTTTTTAATGTGAATATTCAAGCTTCAAACTTTAAGCTGTCTTATAAAAAAGAACATACCAATTGCAGGTTATACAACACTTGAATGTATGTGTCTGTATGTGTTAAAAGACACACACGCCTACACATTTTTGTTTTAATACATACAGTAGCTACTGGACAGCATAGTGAATTTGTTGTTTTAATTCCAACATTTATCCTGTCTTTGCGAAGACACAACATTTCTTTTTAATTTATCTCCACAAGTCTGATTTGCCTGTCATTTATTTCTCTATCAAAATGTTTTTAATCATGTTGCTTCCCATAACCCTTAGGTTGTGGGTTGTAGGAGCCATTATAATCATCATCGCTAGATTACCCACATTACCTCATCAGAATGGGAGGTTAATAAAACTCGCTTGGCTTTATTTTTTAATTTGTTACTACCATAGGTTCATCTTTGGAAAAATTAAAAGAAGAAAAGTTAAATGTAACAGAACAGATGTAACAGATTTTTTCCCCCGGCCCGCACATTAAGATTATTCACAATATGATCCTTAAAATTAAAAGTTTGAAGTGCACTTACTGTCCCACAATCATTTTCAGTTTTACATCAATTACCACAAGGCTTTGTGAAATCTTTTTCAAAATGGTTATATTTCTTGCATTTTATTATTTGTTTGACTTTTCTCTGCATAGTTCATTTCCTCAAAGCAATTTAAATTTGTTGCAAATATAACATTTTCTACATGGGTGTTTGTGACCTTGACATAAGCTCTAGCTTTCTGAATGTGCTACTGTATATATATTTCAGGAGTTTTTTTTATTTATTTATTTTTTATTCTGAAAACCAAGAAGTTTTAAACACTGCATTTGTGGCAGGTTGTTGTTTTCATGGGTGAAGACTGCCAGTAATGCTTCAGACACTGAAGAATTATCTGTTTGGAATTCAACAGAAAAGTATGCTGCTGGAATCCTGTTTAAAATATATAATACAGTGATCGGTCATTAACCTGATTCTGTGCTTTAATTTACATGGAAATAATCAAATGTGGTGTACAAGCTGTACTTAGAGGTTGGACGATCCTATTGAGACCACATGTGTGCTTTAAACTTCTGAGTTTTATAAAGTCAGCACCTTTTCTGTAGATGAAATATACAGGTGTGACCCAGGGTTAGGCCTTAAAGGAGTTGTCATTCTAATGAAGTGAAAATTGTAAAAGCTGTTTGAGGTCAGCCATGCTGGGTGATGGGACCCATTAACCCCTGATAGACAGATGTAGCTGCAAAGGAGGCAGAGGGGGGGAGGATGACAGAAATTTCACTACAGAGGAGAAAGAGGCAAGTCCCAGCTTTAAGCGATTGGGGTAAGCCACTGAGATAAAAGAAGTGGGTATGACTGTCACCTGGTCTCTAAGAAACCAAAATGTATTTGTATGTATCTTGCTGTGTGCAGAATGCTGGTCAAAAACATGGATCATTTATTGACAGAGAAGCATTTCATATTCATGTCAATGAAAATGAGAATGCATGCACGGTATTATAAATATTTTTAAAACTTGTAACGTGGTTAAATTAAATGAAATTACACTATTATGTCCCCAAAAAAATGATTACTGGAAATATCAAAAACTTCAGCTCAGCTCCCCAATTTTAAGCATTTGTTAAACATTTTCTCACCTTCTTGAGATGGATTTTTGATTATACAAAGGAAATATGAACAAGAAGAAAAATACATTTTACAACTCTGATATGTCATACCCATATATCAGAAACAATTTAATCTGATGCTGACAGTTGTGTTTGTTTGTGCTCTGTTCAGGTGCATGAGGAATAGCTCATTCAACCAAACTCTGCTCCTGGTTTAAATGGTTTTGTTTTTTTGTTTTTTGTGCAGAGGATTTCATATTCAACCTCAGTAAAGTTTTTTTTTTTTTTTAATTAAGAAATTTTGAGGACCATGTTCAGACAATGGCAAGACAAACGACACACTATCCCCTCTATATAAAGTACAAAAAATGCGTACATATTATGAAGACATTATCCCATATTAACTTTCCCCTCACATTCACTTGAAGTCCTCAAGGTATTAACCCGTCTTTGCCATCTGGTGGTTAGGATGTGAAAACACAAGACAGAAGTGTTGTTAAATGAGTCACAGTATGTGCACAGAGCTTGCAAGACAAATTGTTATCTACAGGGGTTACAAAAAATGTAAAATGGGCCACTGGGACAGCACTGATATGATGTGACTGAAAAGTGTTTAAATTGTTATAGAGAGGTGATGCATCTATTTATCATCTAGCCCCTGTGTGTAGCTAGTTCTCTTCTCAAGAACTGCTTATACAAGTAATTTGTGTTGTCTTGTACACTAAAGGCCCATGCTACTGTCAAACCCTATTTGTATCTGCATGTGCCATTTCCCTTAAGAATTAATTATTTGTCTTTAACTTTAACCCTACATTTAATTAAATTAACTTACAAAAATACAAAAAACCAAGTCCAAATCCAGCTAAATCAATGGTGATGCTAGTGTTTTGTTTGCCAAAAAAAAAAAGGATTGAGCTCTTCAACTAAAGATTTGTTAAACGTTTTCTCACCGTCTTGAGTCAGACTTTTCGGCAGCTGACACACGTACTCTGGAAAGCAATAGATAACATGGAGCAGCCAAGCGTAGAACCTTTGTTGGCCAGTAGGTGGCAGTACATCTTAACATGGACAACATCATTGTACTGTGTAGTTCTAGAAAGACGATTTGGAAACTAAGTTTGGAAATAAAACACTATAAGCATATTCTTTAATTGGTCTCTATGTCTTTATTTCATAGAGTACATTCAATGAGTGGCCATTGATAATTGTTTATATGTTCCTGATTGTTTAAGCACACAACATATAATATAAAAACATAGTATAATTATTTATTACTGAACAGCTCATCGATAATTAAGATAAATGTAGGCAAGTAGGTAATTACTAAACATATGCTAATTAATTATTCAAATGTTATCTATTTATGCCTTCTCTTGGTCGTGTGGTTAGGATTCATAAATAGTTAAGTTATTGATGAGCTGTAATAAACTCTAATAAATTAGTAATCCGCTATTACTAAGATATTTTTTTTATTTTTATTTTTTTTAGCAATTTGTGATTTGCATAGCAGGATTTAGAGGAGTTGTGTTTAACAGTAAGAGGTTCGTTTTTTTATGTAGCAAGAAATATTGGTGTGTCCTCGTCCCTGTATTATTAATTGTGTTCTTTTGAGAACTGAACATTGTATCTGGGATGATTTTTTTTTTTTTGGTATATTGTGTTCTGTATTCTGTCAAAGGATAACAGTATTATTTGTTTTACTCTTGTGTTTACACTGCTTTTAACATTATGTGATAGTAGAATTACCTCAGCTCTCACTTTACAGTTAACTTGTATGACACTTACCAAACCAAACAGTATGTCAAATAATAGATTTTTTTTTTTTTTTTAACGTTGAAACAGTTGCATAGTAATCATTTTTGTTCAAAACGTTTCATGTTGGTGTATTGGATCAGATATAGCTTGCATTTTTAAAATTGATTAATTTTGTTGACTTTGTTAATCCGGCCCTGTTTACATGGGATCAACTGGGTGAGAAATAGTTAATCCACCCTGAGTAGAGCTGTAAATTTGATTAACAAAATAGGGTTTTGTCACCTGGATCAGTGGGTCCATGGGATGCGTATTCTGCTTCGTACTTTACAGTCCACTCACTATTTTCTGTAGGAGTCTAACCCTGATTATTATACAGTATTGACATCCAGATTGACTGGTGAATGCAACATAAACAAAGGGTTTACAGAGAAATATTCTATCTGGGAGCAAGAAAGAGGGGCAGCACATTCTCTTTGGCTCAGATCTTTCTTGCATTGTCTCCCAAACGTACACTACTGCTGCAAACATGTTAACAACCATTTAGTATACTTTTCTTTCCTATTATGTATAACCTATATGATATAGATCTCAAAATACTTCATTTACACCACTCCACAATCATTTTAGCTAACTACATTTAGGCATTATACAAATATGCTTAATGCATTACCTTGGACAATATTAGTGTATTATACATCAACTCAAGGTTAGCATATATTTATAGCAATATGATCATATATAAAAAAAACATTTACATTCACGTGTTCTTTCATTTTTGCGATGTATGATCTTTTTTTTTTTTTTTGTGAAATGCAATAATTTTGAGGCTCCAGTACAATATTTTCATTTTTCAGATCGGACAACACGGGTGTCAGTTGTAGTCTGAAATATGGCGTTGCATGGTTGTGTGTCTGATTCTCGATGTGATCCCAAGAAGAAAAAAAAAAAAGTATTTTCATTGCTTTCCCAAAGAGTGGATGCAGAAAAGAAGATACATCTGTCTTAATTTTCAGGTAAATAACAAGAATCATCCAGTTTACCGATGTATCTTCACATAACAATATGATAAACTTAACCTTGTATTAACACATTGTTTATGAATTGGTAATGTTTTATAAATAAAACCAAAGACATAATATGTACAGTCAATTATACTTTGTAAATTATATAATGTGTTTAACCCTGTAGCGTAATAATCCCATGTCGGAGTACTCATATTCAGAATACTGCAAATCTTATTACAAGTATGCTATACTTATTAGTACTTATTTGGAATACTGAGTATTCTGAATAATAAAATATTAGCCTGTACATAAACATACTGTTTGGTGGTTATATAGGATGTCCCATGAATCATGAACACATTTAATATGAATTCAGCACAACTGCACAAGACTCAAAACACAGATGTAACTTTATACATAAGTCAAATATTATATTCAACAAATTGTAAAACGCTGATTAACCCTCTATATGGTGTGTCTACTGATGTAACAATAAAGGGCTTATCAATTGAAAATGTATATTTTAACTTAACATCTGTCATATTTCATAATCTGTACAGCACATATTTTTACATTTAAGAAATGATTAAACAGTGGCAATACTGCAATATACCTGGGAGTGAACTTCTGTTACTGGGTTATGAAAGTTTGTATTAACGCATGTTAAAATAATACAAAATGTGTTTGAATAAGTACAAGACAGTTTGTCACACAGTGCATGACAGAAAGGGCATCTTTACATTAACTCCAAGTAAGCCACAGGAGGAGCAGTCAGAAGGGTAAACACAAAAGTTGAATTCTGTATTAGCTATTTAAAAAATTACTTGCAGTGGTTTAATTACTTACCTTACTATTACTTATACAACACAAAGTGTTCAACATGTTAATTAGTATAAAACTGAACACAAACTTGGAGGAACAAACCAAGCTTTTAGGTTTCAGAGATGGTGCTACCTGAACCTGTAAGGAGACTCATTCTTTCTCATTGACCGGAACCCCTTAGCCCTAACGCTACATCCATTCTCCTGCCTCTTAACTGTATTTAGGAAACAATGTACAAGCACATGATTAATACCAACACATGTAGAAACAATACAAACAACAGGTACTTAATATCAACACTGTACATACTAGTTACAGTTCATGAATGTAACCCTCAATCCAGTTGCTGTATCCTTTCTGTTGTGTGCTTTTTGGGATTAGCGCATCATTATTCACCAGTTATCGATTTCTTCCTGCTTTACTGGAGGTACACAAATCATCAATTTACTCCACGTATCAGTGGCTGCGGCGGCCATTACAGTAACTTTCTCATGACTGACCCTGCACTCCAGACAGCACTACTAGCTGAGCCACTTTCAAACTTTTTCTCTTTGGGTATTCGGCCATGAAAAGTGGATTATAAAGAATTTTTATATAGAACGCTGATCGCAGGGAAAAAAGCAATAGAAAAGACATCCTTCAGAATTATTCAAGCTGTCACTCTGACTTTCACAGAGCTCTGAGTAGAATAGACTGATTCTAGAAAAGATATAGAAAGTCTTTGATTTATAACTGTACACCATAAGGTATAAAAGTGCTAACCATAAAATACTAGCAATGGAAAGGCAGACAATGAACTGACCCCAGCATGCAATTTTATTGCAACGGGGTTGCGCACGTTTATAATAGGCACGTTTGATTAATTATTGTAGTATATTCACTTTTTATTTAATGTTGTCTTTTTGATTATATCACTTTGTATAAAGCATGTTTATTTTGGCATGTTACTTTTTGTAGATTTGCACTGATTACACTAACACGTTAATGCTCCCCTGTTCACAGCTCCCATCAGTTGATCGATTTGGAGAAGCTGAGCACCTGGTATAAATGTTCCTGATTAAATCAGTGATTTCATCCATTCGAGAGATTGACGTGCACATTGTGAAGTGAACCCGGGTTTGTTTGGAATGGAGGCTGAACGCGCAGCCAGCAGGAGTAAAGGAATTGGCATTTGATTCTGTAGGGGAGGGTTAGGAAAGCAAAGATAAAACAAAGAGCCACCGAATTTAAGGGCGTATCTCCCTGCCTGCGCTTTTGGTCTCCATTCTGTTGTGTATGTGTGTTTTTAAACTAGTATTTTAAAAGGCATTGGAGTTTTAGAGGAGTGCTGGAGACGGGGTTTATTGGTTTTAGTATTGGTGGGGTTTTTTTTGTTTTTTGTGAGCCCTGTCTCGGTGCGCTTTAGTTTTAAATTGTAATTCTGTATTTAGTTATTGTTTTAATCAACAGGCAGTGTAAACCCCGTGCAGTGACTGTGTATTCTAGGTCTATCCTGTTTGTTAAGTATGTTTTACAACCTGTATTTAATAAAACCATGTTCATTGCCTGACAGTGTGGTCTAGTTTATTTTCTATCTGGTATTCCGCCTGGCTGATCCCAACTGGATCAGAAAGAACCAGTGCCCCTCGCAGGATCGGGTGTTGTGGATCGTCTGGGCAAAAT
Source organism: Acipenser ruthenus (assembly GCF_902713425.1). Lineage (NCBI taxonomy): Eukaryota > Metazoa > Chordata > Actinopteri > Acipenseriformes > Acipenseridae > Acipenser > Acipenser ruthenus. Next base: position 34,456,297 of record NC_081189.1, on the reverse strand, counting down.
ATGCAGAGGGAAACGGGGCAATGAGGACATTTTTAGAAACATTTCTGTCTCTATTCTAGTGGCTCACCAGTGGGGCATCTTGCGGTGCCTGGGGCATGCAGTGTCCACCCCCCTGCACAGCAAGAGGCAGCCAGCACCCCGAGAAGAGGATGCCTTCAGGGCGACGGCTAGGCTAGCGTGGGGACCGGTCCTTAAATGGAAAAGAGAGGGGCGGCTTGCGTAGGTGAAGATGCCTCAAGGGGTAGCCGTTCCCCCGGTACTTCACCTTGGCCTAAGGAGGGCTGGGTAAGGAGGGTAAGGAGGGCGTGCAGGTCTGGGAGGGCGCTGGTGCAGAGGTAAAAGTGGGGTGGCGAAATCTTAAGGATCCCACCTCCACCAGTGGCCTACCCAGTAGGAGTACGCCGCCCGAGGAGAGCTCGGCCACCAGACCGCAGCGGAGGGGTTCAGCTGCAGGACCAGGGAGGGGGTGGGAGCACTGTGCCCCCATTGCTGTGAGCATTCTGCTACGTGGCCTGCTAGTTTATGCGGACAGAAAGCACGGTCATGGCAATGTATTTCTTTTAGTTTAGGTTTTATTTTGTCTTGTCAGAGGAGTGATTTATTGTAGGAGTGGTTCCTGGAACAGACGGGTGTCAAGACGAGAGCGCTGGGGAAACTGGGAGACCCTGACAGAGGCTGCGAGAGCTGGAGGCACCCGAGGACCCCTCCTGTACTTTTTGATTTTATCATTTGTATAAAGCATGTTTATTTTGGCACATTACTTTCTGTAGATTTGCACTGATTACACTAACATGTTAATGCTCCCCTGTTCACAGCTCCCATCAGTGTAAATTGATTGATTTGGAGAAGCTGAGCACCTGGTATAAATGTTCCTGATTTCATCCATTCGAGAGATTGATTTGTCCATTGTGAAGTGAATTCAGGTTTGTTTGGAATGGAGGCCGAACACGCAGGAGTAAAGGAATTGGCATTTGATTCGGCAGGTGGTAGGAAGACAAATAGGAAAGAAAGAACTGCCGAATTTAAGGGTGTATCTCCCTGCCTGCGCTTTTGGTCTCCATTCTGTTGTGTATGTGTGTTTTTAAACTAGTATTTTAAAAGGCATTGGGGTTTTATAGGAGTGCTGGAGATGGGCTGCATTGGTTTTATAATTATTATTATTATCTTTTTTTTTTTTTTTTTTTTTTTTGTGAGCCCCGTCTCGGTGCAGGTATTGAGCCTGTGACTGTATATTCTAGGTCTGTCCTGTTGCTTGTTAAGTATAGTTTACCACCTGTGTTTAATAAAACGATGTTCATTGCCTGACATAATAGTGTGGTCTAGTTTATTTTCCTTCTGGTATTCTGCCTGACTGATCCCACCCTGATAACACAATGTATATGACAATTCTTCCAAGACAATAGAAAAGTATATTTGAACTTGAAATAAAAAATGCTATACATTTACATTTCTAAATTCTCCAAACTTAATTTCTTGGTCGCTAAGCATTTGTGTTTATAAAACACAATACACACACAGCTGCATTAATATTCCTCTTTTTACCAGCTCTAGGCAGGCTTCATGCAATTTTTAAATGTAGCTACCAGTATACGGTATGCAAACTAATACTGATCTTCCTCGAATGTGATCACTTATGAAGCCAAATAATGGTGAGACAACCATTGTCCAATGTCAGGTTTTATCAGTCCCTGTGTGTGTTGGCTGGTTGCTGACAGTGGGAAGACAGAAAATCAGTCAATCCAGAAAGTTTGATTAGTGATGTTGAAAGACCGCACACATGGATATTTGCCTTTAGTAATCTTTGAACATTTTCTTATTGCTTTAAAGGGACAGTTTATGAAAAAAGCACCAGCTGACACACACTGTGGATATATTATACAGTGTCTGTCATACTGTAGGACAGCACCGTGGGCCATGTGCTATTTAATCATGTACAAGTCCTTATATTAGTTTGCTGGTTTTCAATTGTTTTATTGCACTCCCCTTGCCTGACTTTAGCCGACTTAAATAAAATACTTTATTAAAAAATAAATACATTGCTATTACAGTGATAAAGGAGAATATCTTATTCATTACAGGACCAGACCTCCCAGTTACTGACTTACTTAATAAGAATGTGCACATAGCCCCTGCAGTTCAGTTATTTCCTAATAGAACAGTAATACAAAGAAGATGAAACTGCACTTGGGTGGCAATGGAAAAAAATGATTTATTATGTACTGTGCATCAAAATAGAATGGCTCTGAAAGCTATTCAGCTGGATCCTATTATAGGTAGTTGATGCTCACACTTATCTCTCACTCATGCACACTTTATCTGTTAATGTGCTGTGGAATCAGAATTTTAGACATGCTTTAAAGTGCAAGTATGGTAGCTTCAAATTATATTTTAGTTTTCCATTACGTTTCCTTAACTTTATACAGTATTTATAATTGCAATTTATTGATTTTTTTAATGTGTTTTTTATATGACCTGAGGTTTTGAAATGCCCAGAGGAATTTCTCTTTAAATCCAAAACAAACAGATTGCATCAGTAATTCCAGTATCTGATCTAGACTTTGTGGTAACATCAGACCCGTAAGAAGTAGCACACACAGACAGCACTGATGTATGAATGAATGCGCTGGTGCGCAGATTTATTGAAAAATAAAAGGTTTAAACAAAACAGAAACAAACACTAAATTCAAAACAAAACGGCACGGTGGCCAAAACAAAACAGACAGATACAAAACCAGACACGAAACAAAATGAAACAAGTATCGTGCTGGTGTATAATCAGCATGCATAGCAATTGTTATGTTTAAGCTTTTAGTTTCTCTTTCACTCATGTCTCGTTCGCCTCTGAACACACACAACATTAAGCTAAAGCTGCTGGTTTTTATATTGTGACAGATGGATTAACTGGCTATTAATTACCTAGTTTATCCCTTTGCCACATTCGGCACAGGGTTTTCTCATATGCGTGGTCAACAGCCAGTTTGTCAATAATAACTCACTGTTGACCACACATTCTTATGAATTTATCTGGATGGGGCATTTTAACCCCATCCAGGCTGTAAACATGTGAGTAGTCTAGATCCAGTGAGAAACTATCTTTATCTATTGTTGCTAAGGAATACAAAAAAGAAAAAAATGAACAAGTCTACTGGTGCCAGAATTTATGTTGCACCCTGATTACAGTATGTATCACCCCATACGCGGTCAAAATCAAGAGAATGTTCAGAAAGTGCAAGATTTTAAGGACATTCTGTGTATGCGTGCTCTTGGTTTTTTTGCCTTTTCACGTAAGGCTCTGATCTGCTTTAAAACCCCTACAAGTTGGGAAATTCTGTTTATGAGTCTCCTTGACTTGCTCCTGTAAATCTACACATGGAGTTTACTTGTTGATAAGGTTCTTAGATTGACTTAAAAAAAAAAAGAAGACTCCAAGTCATTTCCAAATTGAACTAGGGTCCACGTGAAGTATATCATGTTGGACTGAAGTGGACATGTAAATAGAGAGATGCACATTATGTAAGGCATGCTGATGTCATTTCCAAGTTACTGCACACATTTAAAAAACACAGGTCTCCAGAACACCCATTTCAATTTTTTCAGTATAAAAGTGGACATTCCTACTGGGAAAACCATTAAAAAATAAAGGAAGCGCAATATGCAGCAATTGAAGATAATGGAATAGCCAGTGGAATGATGATCAAATAATTTCTCCCATGCATCAACAAGCTGCTCATGTGTGAAATGTCCTGGAGTCTTTTTTGAGTCTAGAAGTGTATAAATGATTATAACCATGTTACATGAGCATAGCAAAATGAAAAGCTAAGCCATTCTGAATGTGCGGAACAATAAAAAATGTAGGAGAGAATAATAGAGCACATAAAAAAGTAAAACACTTACATCCTACAAATAGAATACAAGGATTATATGGATCATTTTGAGATTGAACAGTCTCTCTTGGAAACAATTTCTGCCTTTGTCAGTTAAGTTTATTTTTTATACTCTAAGCAAGCTTTCAGCCTATGGGAAAAGATCCTAATTGCACCTTAATTGTCCAATTGCAATATTTATCTTACTATTATGTTTAAACAGCTCATTGGCCTATTTAACCAGTTCTGTTATTTTTAGAAACTGAAAATCGACTGGCCACGTTTATCCAAATAGATATCCCTTAGATCAGCAGATTATTATTTGTATCTTTTCTCCTTGAACTTCAAAGATCAGATAAGTCATTTGCCAATAGTGCACAAATACCAATAACTGGAACTGCTGCCAGATTTCAGCAGGTCTTCACAGACTGTCCTTATTTTGCCAAATGAGAATGTAGAATTGGAACATACCCCATATGTTGCAAGACTTTTTACATTTGACTACTTTGGAATTTATATTACAACATCAGAAATATAAGACCATTGGGGAAATAAGACCATTGGGGAAATGTAATAAGGGTACACCCAGCCCCTGTGTATATTTTGTTTATTTTGTATTATTATTATTATTTAAATGTATTGTTTAGTGAGTAAAAACACAATGTTTTGTTATTGTTGTTTTACAGCATGGATGGGGTTAAAATTCCCCATCCATGCTAAACTCATGCAGAATGTGACAGTCTCTGGATTGATTAATTTATTACTAATCTGGAGATGGTCACATGTATAAAAGCCTGCAGCTTTGGCTGAACAGGGCTGGTGTTCAGAGTGGAGAACGAGAGACGTGAGTTGTGAGATAAAGAACGTAAGAATAAAAACAATTGCTACTCGTGCTGGCTATAAACCAGCACGTTACTTGTTTTTGTTTGTTTTGGCCACCATGCCATTTTGTTTTGTGAAAGTGTTTTGTTTTTAATTTAATTAAGAAATGTGCGCCTCAGCGCTTGTCCCGTAGTACTTGTCTGGTGTGTCCATCTCTTCCTGGTCTGATGTCATCCACAAGCCATCCGGGTCACAGGAAAACATTTAAATTGTCCAATTATGTTCCCTCACTAGACCAAGTCTATTGCCTCTTTAAATATATTCCCCACCACAGCTGGATTTCAGAGCATTTTACAGCACTGGGAAATGCAACTATTAACTGTATGGCTTATTTTAGGGGTGACCAGTCACACTAGCCCTTGTAGCTCAAGCATTCATTTCCAGCCCAGTCTGCAAAGAAACCCCTGTCTAGCTTGGAGTGGTTTGAGGACTTGTTCTATGGGTTGTGTTTAGGCTTGTCGCCAGGTTAGCACACATGAGGGGTAGTGTCTATTACCGAATACAATTAGTAGCTGGGATGTGATGTCGTTATTTAAGAAGTGGAGATTGTGGAGCCAAGCAGGAAATAGGGACAACAGAGTGGAGCAGTTTGTAAAGAGGATCAACGAGAGCATGTGACAGAGATCGGATGATTCTTGGTGTTAGATCTCTCTCTCGACCTATGAGGGCACTGTGTAAGAGGAACAGAGTACCCTTAATTGTTATTTTGTTTATTTAGCAGACGCCTTTATCCAAGGCGACTTACAGAGACTAGGGTGTGTGAACTACGCATCAGCTGCAGAGTCACTTACAATTACGTCTCACCCGAAAGACGGAGCACAAGGAGGTTAAGTGACTTGCTCAGGGTCACACAATGAGTCAGTGGCTGAGGTGGGATTTGAACTGGGGACCTCCTGGTTACAAGCCCTTTTCTTTAACCACTGGACCATACAGCCTCCTAAATGGCACTACAATTTATTCCTTAGGGTAGGTGGAATTTGATCATTTAGGAAAGGGGCGGAGCTATGGTATCCAAACTCAATGACTCAGACGGTAAACGGCGTGGCATCCGAGGATTGGAGGAGCGGATGCGCTCGTTAACTTAGGGGTCATGAGCGAGGATATAAGTAGGGGACATAGCGTACGTGATCGGTTCCTTTTGTGAATGGTTAGGAAAGAACCTAAGGAGACCCTGCATGTAATAACCGTGAGTGTTCTGTTAGTCTGTCTTGTAAACGTTGTTTGTTTGTTTCGTTTGTCTAAAAGATTACTAACATGATCCGGAGCTGCAGGCTCAGGCCAGCATTAAACCCGGACACCAGCACTTCACTTTCCACTGAGAACTGTCTTTTCACCACAAGCACTTAAATCACGCACCGTAGGAACTGTGTCTGTGTCTTTGTGTTTTGCGTGGGTGATACAACTGGACTTTTTGGTTGCGGGTCAAACCCGTGGGATTTTACAAAACCGAAGTGATACACGCTGCTGTAATCACTTCCAACATTATTATTTACAGGTGTTTTCCATAAGGCTCTGGACATTGTAGTAATTTATCAATAAACACTCTTGCACCTGTTAATAATTGTCTGTATGATTTGTACCTGCACTGCACTCACCTGTATCCACTCACCACTTTGCCACAGAGCACCAGTTAGATTGTATTAGCTTTGCCTCTGTTATGCAGCCTGCTCAGAAGATAGTGTAGCGATCTAGACTTTAACTCCAAGGCCTGTGAACTTTTCCTTGTCCAGTTTAATGCACTCCATGCTGGGGTTTTTGGTACAGCAAGCCTTGGCCTCTGCTTCCTGATTTTTTTGTGAGTGCTGTCCCAGTATATGACATTACTTTCTGCCAGTGTTTATGTCTGCTTGTATTTGCATCACATGGATGATATGAATACAGAGTAATCTCCCTGTTAACAAACAGCAGATTGAGGTTGGATTTTATTGACCTGTTACAACAGTTGCGTTTGCTCAGTTACCTGGGTCCATTCAGAGATGGGGCTAGTTTAAAAGATAAGGGTTGGGTGTAAAGGACCAAGAAATAGGTCATAAAGAACAACAATCCAACCTATAAACAATGAGGCTTATGTAAGATACCTAAAATGTTTGCTTGCCTTTACCTGTATTACATCTGCATGTTCTAACAGCTGTGCTACAGGTCCCGGTATGTTGTAATATTGAGCTATCTTATTGCACTCAGAATAATGTTGCAGTGCGACACAAACCTGGAGATTTCTTATTCTAAAAACCTGTGTAGATGCTTGATGTGGTCAAACCAACTACAGTACTCCCCCTTTATAAGGTGGGTCTTTATAACGTGGAACCATTTAAAATGCGGCACGGTTGTATTTGCCCCATTACACTAGCACTTTCTTGTTATAAGGCAGAACACATCTCAATGACTAACTCAGTAAAAGCTTAGTGCTTTTGCTATTCATGAGCTTCAGCGTGGGACACCTGCTGGTGAAACACAACGAAGTTCCGGTTACTAGCAAAAGATACAAAGCAGGTTAACCAAACACTAAACTCAATTATGATGCGAAGCATAGTGCTCTAAACCATGGCAGCATCTGTAGCTTATGACAAGCTTGCAACCTACTGGTCATGATCATAGAGATTTAACAGTGGTCATTGTTTTAACAGTGGAATTTCTCAATTTTAGTACAATAACTGTTTTACCTCACTTTTTCTCAGCACTGGTAGTTTCAGGTCATCATTTTATTAAAATATTTTACAAATGCAAATTGAATTGAAAAGAATGATTGTGAAACTGGATAGCAGACTTTTGTGAAAGACTTTTGGTATTAGAGGCTCCTTACCCTTCTCTGTTTGAAGTACTTACTAGCGCCACATTCCTCCACCACTGAAAGAGCAGGTTACTGGGTTTGTGTGCATCTCCTCGTCACGTGATCAGTGTAAGGTGAACACATTCATTACGAGGCAAAGACTGAACTCAGTGATCCCTGTGGTACAGCAAGAGGTGTTAAAGTAGAAGTGCAGTGTACAGGACCCTCAAGCAACCAGGAATAGTGAATGGACCTGCTTTAGCTTTTGTCACGCCTTTAATAGAAAATACTGGTTAATAATGAACTCAGAACATTGTTGTTGAAGGAAGCACATGTTTTTGCTCATTTTAGTTTTACAAATCAATGTGCATGAAAAAATGCACAGGGAGTAAAATTCCTTTTAAATAGATATCCTGTGAAGAGGAGTATGATTAATCAAATATTAATTAATTAAAAAGCCTGAAATTATGTTTCAAAGTAAAGTATAGAAACATTTGTCTTCATGTGTGCTTCTTTTGGTTCGTCTGTCGCAAAATGTTCCTGGGGCCTTTTTCAATGGCAATTTGATAATCATTCTTCCACCCCATTTCTCCCAGGGATATGCTTTTGTTTTAGATCCTGTAAAATAATTACACTACCCTGATCCAAGGCATTGAGAAAGGGTAGCTAAAGAAACTTCATCCTGACTGTTCTACATTTTTTAGGAGACCATTTTTTTGAGTGTGTGAGTAAGTGGCTAATTTGCCGGCTGGCTGTTGACCCAAAATGATGCCGACAAATGATGTAAATTTGAAGGCTATTGCTTTTTATATCTTGAAAACAAAAACACCACCAACTTACCACACACAGTAACGCTGCCATGGTTACAACAGTACAGCCCCCACAGAAATACACACCTTGTGTTTACTCCTCATGCCAGTGAGAAGGGTTTACCATTCATAGGGTGTTGGTGTTAGCTCTCTCAGATCCCTGTGTTACTGTAGGGGGCATTAAAGTAGAAATAGAATGGGAAGGGTGCCAAAGCAGTATAGAAAAGTGAATTGACCTAAACTGACCCCAATGAACCATGAGGCTGTGGGAGGGGTTTAAAGAGCTGTGGAAATGGAGGGCCCCAAAGCTGCCAGGAATAGCACACTGATCTGATTTCGATTCAGTTTAGTCACACCTTTCAATAAGACTTTCATTTCTGGATACATATATTGTGATTAATATAACTTATTTAGTTATTTATTATTTATTTATTTACAATTTTATCTTCTGATGTCTGTTCTTACAAACCTGGAAATTGAATATGATGGAGTACAATTCCTTGGGAAATGCAAATATATTTTCCAAATTGATGGATTTTATTTTCCACCTTCTTTTAAATGCACTTTAAAATTAATACAACGATATTGCATATTTGCATAGCCTTCAGAGCAGTTATGTATATACAAAGAGTTTGATTGCAGTACTGTGTATTGCGTGCAGGTTTAATTTAACATTCCTTGTTTGACGCGCTCCCTTTTTATAGCGTGCAACCCTTGTAAAACACGCTCCTCTCGTAAAACAGACTTCTCTGTTATGCTAAATATAGAGGGATAAACGCATAATTATACTTAGTAGAAACAATCATACTTTAAACTGTGTTTTTATATACTATAGTATCAATGTAACAATATAAAATATTTGGTTGTAGTTGTATTTTTTTCTCAAACATCAATTCATTCTCAATGGTAATGACAGCTACAATTAAAACAAGGGTTAATATACAGCACCGTGTATGTAACGTTCATCTTGTGTAAAGCTTTTAAAATTTGCAAAAGGGTGCCGTGACACACTGTCAGTGATATCCACTCTTTAATGGCATTTACTTGAAAATGAATGCAGGAGTGATAGAGGTGTTGAGTAAATGCAAGTCATAAGCAGAACCTCCCCATGTCAGCTTAGTGTATACAGCTCAGTGTATAGCTGTATGGTCTACTTAGCTGAAATGTATAAGTGAATGCAGAGCTTTTTTGTCCCAGTTCTCTTGTTAACTTATGGGTGAGCATGGTTGATCTGCACTGCCGGTTGTATTGTCATAAATCAACTGTTTCAACCAACTGCACGTAGCATTGCCATGTGAGGATGGGTGCTTATTGTTTCAACCTATAAGCACCAAGCATTGCCTTGCTGTAGACAGCGTTTACTTTACGAAAGTCTCGTAGCAGCTGGTTTCGCTGTGATAACTGAGCGCAGCAATATAATGACTAAACGTGAAAAACATTATCTATCATCCAGCACTACATTTTAAACAAAGCAGAGCAAAGGAATATTTTAACTGTTAACATACACATGTCAATATATCTATCAATAAACAAGCCATATTATAACATGTTGTACATGCTATTCTTTGTGCTTGTTTAGCACTTCCCTTTAATAAGATGCATGTTGGAATTATAGGTACTGTACAGCATTGTGAAGATTTGCCACTGGAACTGGTTCTGCCATTTGGTGCTACTTGTGTTTGTACTTAATAAATGTTCAGTTAGTAGATATTCTACATTTGATGCTGAAACACCTGAAACACTTGTGGGTTTACTATTACAAAAACAGTAACGAAAAAATTTGAACAGAACAAATTAGGTTTCCCAGAGCTTCTTAGTAAAAAATAAAATGTAAACAAAGTCAGGCGCCCATGTCTAAATATTTTGTAATGTGTGCATTCACTATTTTACATTGTTACCTTTGTGACTATGAGGACCCTCTGAATGGTTACAAGTAGCAGTGGCCACAAGTAGCTTTATTCATTTAGACAGCAGCAACTTACAGGTTAACTTAATCAAGTCAACTTACAGGTTAACTTAAGGATGATGTACTGAATTTGTATGCACATAACAATGATGGAACAGGACATTCCAATATGAAAAAACACTGTGTACAACAGTTCTACATCTGTACAGCCTTGAGCATTGGCAACTCCCCAGACACAACCTATCATCTAAATCACATAGATGAAAACAGGACGTCCAAAACTGAACAACTACAGCTTATTTATTTTGGGTTGCTGCTTTCATGAAATGGGAAGGCTGATTAGAGTAGTTAAATTAAACCTCTGTCCTCCGTTCTATAATTAAACCACGATTAATAAACCATCTGCTCTGTGATTGAGAATTGAATATATGCTTTAGCCTGTGGGGACTAGGAAATCGATAATGTGAGTAAGGGCAAGGCTATAAGGAAGAGAAGCAAATGGTTGTGATGCGCTTGTGATTTCTGGAGAAATATTTTCTAGAGATTGAAGCAGGGATTTAAGGTTGAAAGGTAGAATTGGAATGTGCTACTGCCTTTATAATGAATTTCTGTGATCAATTTGATTGTGTCTGTGTTGTTTTGCTAAGACTGTTTGTAAATACAGGGGGTAATATACTGTTAAAATAAGAAAATAAATTAAATAAAGCAAATGCCCTGTCATTGTTAAGGTTCCTGAATACCCTATAGAATTAACTCATTTTGCTGAATAATGTTGCGTTAACATATTGAATGACATGCCGCTTTGTAGTTTTCCATATACTTAACGTGCAATACTGTACTACTATTATGGCTTCCGGTAGACTTTTGCAATATCATTTTGTAGTTTCTTTGATTGCATGATGTAAAATAAAAATAAATTCTAGGTGATGCAAAACTTTTGGCCATAGCTGTATGAAATACATATGTAGACACTGTTAAAAGTCTTTAGGGTTTAACTTTGTTCACATCCCCTTGTAGTTTGAACTGTAGTCTAGAAGGCATCTGTATATATGACATCAATAAATGGATAGAAAGGGCTTCCAGAGCTGAATTTCCCAATCAGTAGCTAAACACTGTGACCAATAAACAAAACCAAAGGCCTTCGAACCTGCCTGACCCAAAGTCAGTCTGCTTGAAGAATGGGTGTAAACAGTACTGCACGATGGACTTTCACCTGGAGGTTCTATCAGCACTGTGTTTTCTCCATAGACGCACGGCCCTCTTAACCAGGTTGAATAAACATAGCCGTGCAAAGAAAGAAGACTTTATTGAATGTGTTCAATTTTTTAAATTACATTAAAGAGCAATACCTTAAAGTAATTGTAGCTAATAAAATAATTCCTTAAATTTTACCTGTCTTTTACTTCTATTCAATGTTTACAGTAGATCTCATATGGGCAGTTTTGAAAGAAGTAGTACCAAACCAGGATTCTCGTTTTAAAACATGAAACCTGATATTACACTAATTTAAACAGTTCTCAGTTTGCTGTCCTTATTTCTATGAAGGCTATGACTATTTCACTTCCTGGATTATTTCAGATCAGCCGTGTCTTTCCCGGGTTACTGGCTTTCAGTCATTTGGGGAAACGGTTGGTTAATCCAGGAATAAAGGCAATGCAGAGATGGGGTCAATTTCACTCATGGTGAAATATATACTACTCAGTTCAGTTTTTAATAGTTTTACCTCAAGGCTACTGAAGCCATGATAGTGGACTATGTGTTGCACCTATTGTCAAACAAGTGTGGTCTAACAAGATTGTCTTTCAGGATTTATAAGATTAACACCATTAATACACACTGCAACACAAAGGGGTGTGTTAATCAAATAAAGGGAGTTTGCTTTGTTCAATGTCAGATCCTTGACAAATAAAACATGAAGCTCTTTTTTCAAACAAAAGTAGTTGGCAGGTAATTTATTTATTTTTTAGCAGATGCCCTTATCCAGGGCAACTTACAATTGTTACAAGATATCACATTATTTTTACATACAATTAGATTATTTATTTATTTACACATTATTTTTGCATAAAATCACCCATTTATACAGTTGGGTTTTTACTGGAGCAATCTAGGTAAAGTACCTTACTCAAGGGTACAGCAGCAGTGTCCCCCACCTGGGATTGAACCCACGACCCTCCGGTCAAGAGTCCAGAGCCGTAACCACTACTCCACACTGCTGCCCCACTATGTAATCTTTGTCCAGGATTTCTAATGAATATACAGTAGTAAGAAATGTTAATGAGGCATTAGGTGTTCACTATTCATTTCATATATGAATTTTATCATATAATGAGTATTGTATTGCATTAGTATTTTATTTATCATTGAAAAGGGTACAAAATGCACTGTTTTATGGTATCATTTAATGTTTATAATCTAAATTATTTAGACAAGGCTGTAATATAGTTGATTTTGCTAATTAACATAATGTCTAAGTTATTAGCTACTTTTTTGGTCTTCCTATACCATAGCCATACTGTCAATATTGATCAAATTTAGTCCTGTACATAAAGGTATTGTAAAGAGCTAAGAAAGTTTACTGAAAGTGCTAAGAAAAAAATGCCTGCCACTAAAATAGATTAAATGTCTCACCTAAGACTAGTATCCAACCCAGACTACCTAAATAATGCATGGTCAATGCATTTTGAAACCATATGATTGCCATTTACTAATTAATTTATGATTTATGTGTGTCTGTTAACATGCTGATCCAGTGGGTGTGTTTGTTAACATGCTTATCCGGGGGGGGGGTTCCAATTTTGAGTGCTAACAGACCACGCTGGCACCAAAGCAAGCTAGCATGAGTGGGCCAAATGGCCTTTCCTCGCTCTGGAAATTCTTATGTTCTTCTGGATGATTTTCTGCTTATAGACTCCCTGATTCCTCTGACCAACGTCCAAAAGGAGAGATCCTGGGTCAAACGGTCAATAATCCCACACTACACTACATCTTACAATGCTGAGCTTCAATCTTTGCATTAGAGGCTTGCTGTAGTTCTAGGAGCAAGCCTCAGCTCGCTATGCTAATCCTATTGATTCCTAAACCTATATAGTCCAGGCTTACCTTCCAATACTTGTTCTGCAAGTCTTTCTCCTCCACACCACCTCCTTTGCAACTGTATCTCCCTTCTGGGGGTCGGTGGTCCTCCGTCACCCGGTCTTGGTGACCTCTGTCTGACGTTGGAGGTCGCATCTCAAACGAGGGCGGCTCCTATCGGTTCAGAAGGCAAGATCCTGGGTCACACAATTCATTATTCCACACTACACTTTACATCTTACAATGCTGAGCTTCGATCTTTGAACTGTGTGTAGCTGTTTGTGTATATCTGTTCAGTGACGGTGAATGCCCAGCCTGGCAGCATTTTTTAGTGTATATTTCTGTATTTTGTTTAAACCTTTTGTTTTGACCCTTGTACCTGGTTATTTGTTCCTGTGTTTTGTTTGTTTTTTTTGTTTAATGTGTGCAACAGCGCTAAACTGCAGTTTTGTTGTCTCCAAGTCTCTCTTCCTGCCGGTAACAGTTTGGGCTGTGACACTATCCTGTCACAGAAGTGAACTATTTTTACTGCAGTGCTTAATACATCAGACAGCTCTTTCGGCGTCGCTTTTGCAGCAAGCGCTTCCCTGTGAATGCAACAATGACGCCATACACAGCATGGAGCAACAGACTTCATTTGAGCTGCAAGTCAACTTGTGTATCCACTGATGGCTTTTGCCACAACCATACAAATCCCGACCAACAATTCCACTCGATGTTTTTATCCGTCATGCACCCGTCTAAAATTTTGAACAGCTCCTCAGAAGTAGTTCTCGTTGGGGCAGAGCAGCAAAATAAAAAGTCCTCTTTAATCTCAGTTGAGCTGATGTATCCAACATAAACCATTATTTGGGCTGCATTGGCGCTGTCAGTACTCTCTTCGATTTGTAGTGCGAAAAAGGGTATTTGCCTCACTGCTTCAACAAGCTGCTCCTTAATGTCTTCTGCTATATCAGCAATTCTGCAGCTAACCGTGTTGTCAGATAGTGGAATGAGACTTAACTGAGCAGCACCTTTCCTCCCACATACTATCAATGCCATTTCAATCGCTGCACACAGTTCTACTGACTGAGGTCATGAAAAAAAAATTGGTTTGCTGTAACCCGCCCCACCCATAATTTGAATCCCTCATTTTTACATATCTCAATCAAAGAAATAACATGTAAAGTACATATAGTTTATCCAGGTACAGTTGTCAATACATAAACCTACAATTAAATAATATAAGTGTATGTAAAAATAATGTGATATCTTGTAACAGTTGTAAGTCGCCCTGGATAAGGGTGTCTGCTAATAAATAATAATAATAATAATAATAATAATAATAATAATAATAATAATAATAATAATAATAATAATAGACCTGAAACAGAAAAGATTATCTTCATAAAAATGCCCTGTTTAACTTGTACTTTGTACTTGAAACCTGAGTCAGGTTACAGCAAACCAACACTTGTTTCAGTGTTGCCTGACCTATGCTGTGTGCATCCCAGAACACAGCTTGAACAGCACCCAACAATATTCACATATCTCTGAACAACTGTGAGTGCGGAGACTGGGCACGAACTGGCTATCACACACACACCACAATTGAGCATCTTAACCACTGTGCAAAACAACCGGGCTCACCTGCATTTGTGGTTTTAGAACTATTAACTTCATCTTATCTTAACTACAGGGGACAGAAACTGTCACACACCACTGCCTATTACACCAGGTTTACTAAAATGTTCATTGATTCAAACAATTTATGAAGTGTAAGTAAAATACGGAAATGCTTGTCTTCTAGTAGCAAGAAAGGTTCTACTCATTCACAGTGCTGAGGCAGATCTGTTTCTATTATTGTAACTATGGTTATATTCGTGGCTCACAGAAAAAAGTAAAGTTCAATAACGGAAATATATATAATTCAGATACTGTTTTCTGGTTATTTGAAATTTGTAATAATATCGCTACACTGTTAAAAAAAAAACCAAATAGAAATAAATATTTCCTCAAATACAGCCTACTACCACCAAAATTTGATTAGACAAGTTATTTTACCCAGGGAAATATTTCCCCAGTGCTAGGAAAGCTGAAGTTTCCTCAAATAGTGTTGGATACCAAGCTGTAGTAGGGACACCGGCATAAGGTATTTATCTGCTTGACTGCAGAGATGAATGGTAAGATCTCTGTCTCTCTGAGTGGTGGAGTGTGGCAAAGTGGTAATTGGTAGCAGGTGTATAGCAGGTGCGGTGCGGATGCAGTAATTCCAAGAACACACAGACAACAAAGTACGGGTGAAATGGTTAGTTTAATGATTAGAAATCCAATGGTCTGATGACCAGCCAGTAAATAAACAATGTGTATAGCATCGTAATGAAAAAGGGTTGCAGTCCCGCAAACAATAAGCACAGTACGAAACACACACAATTAGACACATACATGATCACAAGTCCAAAGTGAGTGCTCTCAGTGCTTGTGGTGAAGTACAATATAATACGTGCTATTGGTGAAACAAGTGCTGATAACAATGTTAATCGTGACTGTAGTGCAATGTTGATCTGGTTTTGTGCGGCCCTTGGCGACAGCTCCGGATTCGTGTTTAGCCGTCTAGTGCTATATAACAAAAAACACAGACAGTTACTAAACAGACATGAACTCACAAATATTTTTCAGTATTTTTCAGTTCAGATTTACAATTCTCCGGCCCCTTTTATTCAATTATGCATGACCCCTTGGTAAACGATTGCAGCTGACTCTATTGCCTGCAGCTGCTACCTCGTTTACCTTCCAGGTCAATACGTTCCTGCACTGGAGTTTTGCCTTTTTCCAGGCTGACTGACTTCCCGACCCAGGGAATGAACTGTCAGACCAACCTGTCCAAAGCCTTTCCCTTTCACTACTTAGTGCCCTCACAGGTCGAGAGAGAGATTTACAACCAGAACTCATTATATTTCCGTCACATGGGGGTACAGACTCTGCATTGTCTTGTAATTCATGAGTTGCCAGTGCATTACAATATTTAGTTTGTTTTTCCATTTTAGGAAAAAGAATGGTGCAAACATAGCACTGCAGAAAATGCCTAGTGAATTTTACTCACTGCTTCTTCGAGTGTTTTAAACCATACTACTTTTCCTTTTTAATTAACAGAAAAATAACTGCGAGTTAGAGCTTTGAAATTGGGCCCTTTAACAGTTTTTATTTACTTTTTGGAAGGGGGCAAACTGTGCTCTGAAACAAAGGTTAAATTCATCTGGCCCTTGAAGATTGCTAATGTGCACAGAGCAGCTGAACCTAATGATCTCTATGTCTGCTTGTGATAGAAGCATTCTTAATCTTGCTGGAACAAGAGCAAGAGGGGATCTTCACTGTCTGTAATTATTGGAAGTAATTATCTTCAGTAGAAGGACACACACACACATTTAGGCCTTGGAGAATGTGATCACAAATGTGAAGGGTACACAGTATGAGATTGATTTACCATAGTGGTTGCTTTTTACATTTTTACCTCTGTACTGAGGGGATGCCTGGCTCTTGGGTTAAATTGGCGGATAAATGGTACCTTAAGGATTGTCTCAGCCAATCTGGTTCTGGGAAAAACAGTCATTATGGGTGTACCCAAGTGGCTCACCTGGTAGAAGTGCAGCCGTGTGGTGCGCAGGGTGAGTCGTACAGTGCAGATTCGCGTCCTGGCTGGTCTTCGCTGGGGGCGCTGAAGGGAGCATCACTCTGGCGCTCCCGTAGGTTAGAGAGGTAAAATTAATACTTTTACTGTGATTTGTATTAATACTTGTACTGGGATTCTTAATGTATTTTTGTTTACGACTGTAAGTCGCCCTGGATAAGAGTGTCTGCTAAGAAATAAATAATAATAATAATAATAATAATAATAATAATAATAATAATAATAATAATAATAATAAAAGCAGCAGAGACTGTTTCTCCTCATTGCTCTACAGCGAACCCTGCTGGCCAGGTGCCCAGTGAGCTCAGAGCAAACACCTGCAGGGCTGGCCTTTGTCCTCCAGAGGCCAGTAGCTCGCTGAAATCCACTCTCGAGTTATTGGGTGAAAAAGGAAGCTGGCTTGGTCGTGGGATCGGAGGATGCCCACTGAACCTTCGGGTCTCCTGAGCTATGTGGGGAATTGCTGCGGTGAGGGGAATAATGATTGGGAATTCCAAATTGGGAGAAAATCGGGATGAATATTGTAATTGGACACACTAAATAAAAAAAAAGGTCATTATTCTGTTGTAGATGCCATTTAAGCTAATAGGACTTTAGGATCTTGAAACATAGATTTCAAGGTGCCTAAGCAATCTAGTCCAAAATACATAATAAAAAAACCCTCATACACAAAACATACACAATAGCATTAATGCTCTCTGCAGTAGTAAAATCTGTAAAAAAAAATAAATGACCCTGTCTTTCATCTAACTGTATTCTAGAGTAATGCTTCAATATAGTTCCTTTGGTACTCAAATCAGAGAAATAAACTTTTTTTCATAGTTCGGCTCATGAGACGTTTGTTTGCCTAGTCATGACCAGATCTTACAGTAAAACTGAGCTATTGGGAGTTAGCTGATATGTGTCCTCATTTTACAGGAGTTTGCAGAGCTCCTAAAAAAACAACATGGAAATTTGGCAACTGCCTCCCAATTCCATTGACACAGAACAGAAAAACCTTTATTTTTGTTATACGCACTCAATAGAACTGTGTTTTTGCCTAATGAAAGAGTGGTTCTGGGTGCAGGGTAGGGATTTCTGCTATTAATATACATGAGTGGGATTACATTCAGTCTTTATGAATAGTAGTACAGTACGCTTGATTTGTTCTCAATGTCAAGCTCCCTGACAAGAGGAAAATCTAACTACTTTGAAGCTACTCAGTCTTTTGTTTTCCATACTCATATGTAGGTCACTGTAAAATTAGGCCACCGATATCCTCCCATTTGTCCTTGCATTTTATATTGACATTTTTTCTTTACCTTTATTCCACTGAACTGAATCTGCATCTGAAGTGACACATTGCATCTCATTTAGTCATTAGTAGGTCATAAAACGGGGCTGTTTAAGACCCTATATAATGTATTTACAAAATGGTGGGTCATATATCATTGTTGCTATTAACAGTTGTCACCACATTTATTACATGTTCATACTATTTTCTGGGAACCTTTTGCTGGTAACAATATTACCCTGTTCTTGTCTGGATACTATTAATATTATAGTTAGCATGGTTAGTTGGGTTTGTTTCTCCTTTCCATTTGAAGCGCTAAGTTTTTGTTTATAGACCAGAGAGCAAAATTAGCTATATGCTACAGAACCTGGCCCCATGGAGCAGAGATTCAGTGATAGATGCCCTTTGTTATTTTTACTTGATATAAAATTAGCTGTGCACAAGAAGTCACAAGTCATGACATAGCACTATTGTATAGAGATGGAAAAACCATGTCAAAGTCTGTACTGCCAATCAAAACTTTAATTCTGACTGCTTCTTCTCTTTTCCAAGCTCCACTTCACAACCTACAGCATGACTGAACTTAACTTAACTTCCACAGGCGCTGCAAAGTAGCTCAGAAATGCATCACCTGATATAGGTTCTCCGTGCTGGTATGCAGTCTTATGCAACCCTGCACAGATGTTGCTCTACTGTGTGAGTCTCATTTTGTTGCGTAATTAGACGAGGGAAAGTGAGCTAGCTTACTGCAGCGTGAAGTTAAAGAGATAATTGATGTCATGCAAACACCTTCAAGCTAATCCTAAACAGGGAGACTCAGCTGAAGATTGACCTACATTCCCTATTGAGATTTAAGTCTATAGGGCAGCACTGTGGAGTAGTGGTTAGGACTCTGGACTCTTGACCGGAGGGTTGTGGGTTCAATCCTAGCTCGGGACACTGCTGCTGTACCCTTGAGCAAGGTACTTTACCTAGATTGCTCCAGTAAAAACCCAACTGTATAAATGGGTAATTGTATGTAAAATTAATGTGATATCTTGTAACAATTGTAAGTCTCCCTGGATAAGGGAGTCTGCTAAGAAATAAATAATAGTAATGCTGATGGATTTACAGTGAAAATAATGTTCTCTAAAATGGAATATCTCAAGGCGGGTTGCTTCACCCTGGAGTTTATTAGTACACACACACACAAACTCCCTTACCTTTTTAAGAGGTTTGCAAAAATTCTGAATGTTTCCACTGACTCCAGCTCCACTGTACCATGAAGTAGTCAACAGTTAAACAGCTAATCCTCTTTCTTGATATGATAATATTGGGAATTTATGTTCTGCAACACTGTGATTTAAAGGCCACGATACACTATGCAATTTCGGTGCAATCCGATCGAATTGAAGCCCGTGATTGCATGGTTATTGCATCATTATTGCACAGTGCAATCAGGCTTGATCGGATTGCATCCTATTGCTAGCTATCGAGCGGGGCTCTATTTTCATGCAATCAGATGCGATCGCCCTGGACAAGTATCCAGTCAATGTATAAAATAACGCTGAAAATAATATGCTGTGACAGGGTGCTTGTGTCACCGCCGGCACAGACGCGCAGGATTTATTAATACAAAAGAAAGTAAATAAACAAAGGGGTCATGTGACGTTACCAGCGATGGTAACACACAGAGGACACATACAGCAGGCTGTACAAAAGGCAAAATAAAACACAGTACAAAAACTACAAATAAAAGGTGCCACACAGGGTAAGCGCTAGCCTTATAAATGAGGCGTCCCGCTCCAGGAGCCGGCTACACTACGTAACCCTCGCTATATATTACTTGGGATCCACTATCCCCTAAACTAACCTACTTATGAACCGGTATTCTTATGACGACTCCTGCTGCTTCATACGGCCATGGCTGGGCATTGACTTCACAAGCACCGCTAGCAGTTTCAGGGTTGCGTAGCTGTCGTTCCTGCAGAGCAGACTCTCTCCTCCTGAGTATATGCTTCTCTCCTCCTGAGTATACGCAGCACCCCTCTGCAGCATGGCATTGCAGTCGCCCTGAGTGATCTCCACTGGATGTTTTAAACTGAAGGACACTCGGTCGAGACCTGCCCACCTGTTGATTGAGGACCGGCACAGCCAATCGCCCACTGCCCCTCCTCTCAAGGCAGATATATATAGACACATACACACACACACATACATCCGTTACAAAAAAATGACCAAAAGTCGTACTGCAAGTGTGCCAAAATAGGATAGTACCAATAGGACCATAACTACTTGCAGTAGCCTATATTATTTTTTTGTAAGGGATTGTGACAGTCTGGCTCGCAGTGGTGACGTCACGGACCAGGAAGTAGAAACCAAAACAATGGATGGGCGGTTAACTTGAAGCTGAGTGCAATGGCACTCAGCGTATTTATTAATAAACAAAAGATTTAAACAAAACACAAAACAAAAAGGCACAAGGGCCAAACGAATAAACAAACAAACAAGTAAGTGTCGTGCTGGCTAATCCAGCACGTTTTAGCAATTGTTAATTGTCTTATTGTCTTATTCTCCTTGCGCTCTTTCTCTCTCCGCTCTCCCGTACTCTCCCCAACACTCCACCCCGAGTGCAGAGAGCTGCAGGTATACTCTGGCCGAGGGATTAACTAGTAGTTAATTATTTTATTATCCCTCGGCCAGAGTCTGCACGCGTTTGGTAAGGATGCATGACTGTCAGCTAGTTAAATAATCAGTAGCTGATCAGCCATGCATCCTCACAGGGTTTTTAAATATATAATAAAAGACGCGGCGCTTTTACCCGCACCGCAAACAAAAATACAAATAATAATAAATAGGGGCGGGACACTCCGCCACAGGGATATACCGAAACAGTCCTAAACTGAAAGTGTTCTGGATGATGCAATTTATGATGCAATAACAATGAATGATTTTTTTAAATGTATTTTTTTAAAACAAAAAATAAATCCTTAATACATTTTGTAAACAAATTCAGTTTACAAACACAAAAGTACACATGCTGTATGTGCTATGCGCATAGCAACATCAAAATACGAAATAGACGTATACAAATACTCTCGTTCCCGCTTCCAGACACCCTCTATATATAGTGCATCGCATCTGATCGCACCCTGTTGCATCCGGAGAGATCAGCCGTGATTGCATGCAATCACGCAATCGGATTGCATGCGATCAGACTGCACAGAAATTGCATAGTGTATCGTGGCCTTAAGTCTTCTATTTACAAAAGAGTTGAGCTGCTCAGCTTAGATGATATTCCTTAATGCGCTTTACTTGCTTTTATCTGCTCCCTCTTTTACTGCATTTAATCCTGTACTTTACAGAGTACTGTAATCTTTCACAAGTGTTATTTAATTTGTAGTATTTTGTATTTAATTATATCCTGATGTAACTATCACTGACACTGTTACCTGCTCCGTTATTGAATCGTATTTTGTCATGTACTTGTACTTGCTAGAACCGAAGTCATTGTATTTTATCTTGCTCTTAATTGTATTAATACTTGTACTGTGATTCTTGAATTGTATTTTTGTTTACGACTGTAAGTCGCCCTGGATAAGGGCATCTGCTAAGATATAAATAATAATAATAATAAAAATAATAATAATAATAAGCAGTGGCGATTGCATTTTAAATTTAAATTGACTTTCTAAACACACCACAGTTTCCATTAAGTCATTTAAAGAAATAAGTGTCTTGGAAGGTTACAGCAGTCAAGACTACCCTAGCTAATGTTCAGTAGCAGCACTAAAGCCATAAAGGTCAGCATACCCAGAGTAACTATAACTAGATGCATTACTTTAAATATCACATGTGATCAGAGATACTGATTTCAACACCATTGGAACAAAGTTATAAATATTTAATGGAGAATGTCCCACAATGAATCATCTATATGACAACACACTTCAAGCAAAATTCCATAGTAAAAGAACTCTGAGGAGTTGATACTTGAACGTGATGCCATGGCTGCACATGTCTAGAGGTATCTCTTAAAATAACTAGGTTTATCATTTTACAACCTGTTTATAAATCAATCAAAGGAATTGTTGAGGATATAGAAAAAAAAACTTAATATAAACAACTTAAATGAATGTTGGTATAAATAGGGTGTTAATAGTGTTGGGTAGAGGGGGGTGTGCAGAGTTAATGTTGGAGAAGGATAGGGTTTGTTTGGGGTATAGTAGTGGTGTTTAAGGGATTATGTGTTTCATTGGAAGCGGCAACTTGGCTTAAAACCCCAGGGTTATATTTAAAGTACATGTATTGTTTTGTGGAAATGTTTGTTTTGGCCACCATGCCGCTGTTTGTTTCTTCCAGAATTTTGTTTGTTGTTTTATTATTATTATTGTGACTGGAGACTAACTAATCATCACTTATTCAATTTAAGGCTCCAGCCACATTCCCACATGTTTCTGCAGGGAGGATTTTAACCCCCTCCCTGCCAACCCAATATTCCCCCCCCCCCCCCCCCCCACCCCCCACACACCCACACCTGTGCACCAGCAGGGCTTTCACCCTGCCACACACCATTTTGTAAATTTCACATTTCCTATATGAAATATGTGCACAATATGTTAAACATGGATTATATTTTCATGGTATTTTTGCATATTCATTATAAAGCAAATATCAGAAATCAACCAATCACAGTGAAGTATTTGCCAAAATTAAAGCCTGCAGTGTTTGACTCTGTTTGGGCAATTTCAACTGTATAGCTGCTTGTGTTATCCTAACGAAAAACGATTACATGTGTTATCTCTCCCCTTTGCTATCACTTGGGATAGCACATCAAAGAGAAAAATCAGAAAATACAATTGTATAGGCTATGGTTCGAAACTAATAAATGATTGCCAAATTATGTGACAGGTGAAATCTCTCTGCCGTTTGCTTTAATTGGGATTCCTAATCATGTTATCTTGTGATACAAGACACAATTGCTCAATCAGAAACTGTTCACTGGCAGCGCTGAAGCAGAGTGGCTGATTCAGAGGGCACAAAATGAAGTAGATTATTTAAAAAGGGACCTTAAGAAGAGAAAAACAAAAGCGCATTATTGCAGACAAAAATCTCCCTATGCTATTATGTGTGTGAGGAGCACTCCAGACATTGGGAAGGAAATTAAATGCACATCTCTCTTGCCCCAGTAAATACATATATATATCTATAAGCATTTGTAAAGCGAACACTGTCAAGTTAATATCTCGTATGTAGATCAGGAAATGCAAACTCTGTATTGAAACTCCACAGTCAACCCAAACAAACTCCCTTTGAACCTTCCATCACCATTGCAATCACCACCACAACTAATGATAACAGAGGGGCTTGTAATTGTTAGATTACATTCAGGTGTAACTCTTGCTTTCTTAATGACATATTAGATCTTGCAAAGTAGGTCACTAAAATAAAGAAATACACCAAACAGAAAGCCATTGGAAAACCTGTTGCCTATGCCTCATCCAAGCTTTATGCTATTTTTACACAGACGTATTGCTTTACTTATTCAATTAACAGATACATATTTTGATGGAATTTGCAGTAGTACTGTTTAGAAAATGAGATCAGATGTCTTTATTATATACAATATATAATTATTGTGGTCCTAGGAGAGAGGCAGCCCATATAGAACTATGTAACGTGTACTGATCAGTCACACTGGACCCTGTAATTTTAGGCACTGGTTTCTGGCATGGTCCGGGGAGGAATCCCTGACATGCAGGAGAAGTTTGTTGGACTTGCATGATTGTGCTGGGGGCCCTTTCTAAATTAATCCTTGTGGTTTGCTTTGTTTAAATTGGTTGTGTCAGCACACATGTGGGGACGGTTTAGGATGGAACACCATTGGTGGCTGGACCATGATGTAGTTTTTTAAGAGGTAAAGATGGGGCAAGATAAATTACAATTATTATTATTATTATTATTTATTTATTAGCAGACGCCCTTATCCAGGGCGACTTACAATCGTAAGCAAATACATTTAAAGTATCACAGTACAAGTAATAATACAATTAAGAGCAAGATAAATACAATGACTTTGGTTCAAGCAAGTACAAGTGTGACAAAATACAATTCAATAACAGCAGATAACAGTGTCAGTGATAGTTACATCAGGAGATGATTAAATACAAAATACTACAGATTAAACACTTGGCAGATTACAGTACTCTGAAGTATAGGATTAAATGCAGTAAAATAGGGGGCAGATAAGAGCAAGTAAAGCGCATTTAAGGAAGGGTGATAAGTGTCCCAGGGGAAAAACAGAGGAGTTCTACAGGTGCTGTCTGAAGAGGTGAGTCTTAAGGAGGCGCCGGAATGTGGTCAGTGACTGGGCAGTCCTGAAGGTCATTCCACCACTGCGGAGCGAGGATGGAGAAGGAGCAGGCTCTAGAGCAGGGGTGCACAATTCCGGTCCTGGAGGGCCGGATCCCTCCTGGCTTTTGTTCCAACTGTGTTCTAAATTACTTAATTAGACCAATAATTGGTAATAATTGGTCCAATTAAGTAATTTAGGGCAAGGTTGGAACAAAAGCCAGGAGGGACACCGGCCCTCCAGGACCGGAATTGCGCACCCCTGCTCTAGAGGCAGGGGAGCGTAGAGGAGGTAGAGCCAGTCTTCTAGTGCAGGCAGAGCGGAGAGGTCGAGTGGGGGTGTAGGGAGAGATGAGGGTCTGGAGGTAGCTGGGTGCAGTCTGGTCAAGGCATCTGTAGGCTAGTACAAGAGTCTTGAACTGGATGCGAGCGGTGATCGGGAGCCAGTGGAGTGAGCGGAGTAGTGGAGTTGCATGGGAGAAGCGAGGCAGAGAGAACAATTACAAGTGAGTGTTAGGAACTGTAATGGTGCCAGCTGTGAAGAGTTCCAACAGTCACGATAAAATGACTGGTTTTGCTCTTATCTGGAGCATTAGTAATCAAATCAACTGGTCAATCAGATTTCATATTTATTATCAGTTACTATGCTGCATTGATGCTGGTCAGCCAATTTAAAACTGTATTATGGTGTAATGCACCTGCCCCAGTAGTGCATGCAAACACACAGTGCTCTACTGTCATTGGTGCGCATATAAGCTTGGAAGAGATGAAGCGTTACCTAAGTTTTTCTATGGGTCTAATGCGCCAGTCAAGTAATGAATCAGTTTTTTGCTGAATGAATATCTATTGCTGTTCAGTGATATTTGCGAGCACTCCCAGCTCTTTGTCCTGTTAATCTGGTTTCAATTACACATTTTACAAGTTCGTTTACACTTGATCAATATCCTGTGGCGTTGCCAAAGGTCATATCATCACTTTTGGAGAATTGTTGTCAATAAGTATGTTTAAATGACGGAATTGTGTTTCTGTTCCAAATACAGCATATTCTGAATGGGAATTCTAGTACTTTTCATACACAGTAGTTTTACAACTAGTCTTTTTTTATTACAGAACATATACTGTACTTAAAATGTAACAAACTATACTGTTTTATTACAGAATATTTCTGTATGCATCACGTTGTATGACCTTATGTAAATAGTTTCTGTGAAGGACTGTGTCACTTGGGAGAATTTTTACTGTTACATTTGTTTTTTTTATAAATAGTTGGATTATATTCACTCTTTGTCGTCTGTATGTGTTTCTCACTGTTGTCTGTGTACCGTGTGAGAGTTTGGTGAGTGTTTGTGTGTGTGTGTGTGTGTGTGTGAGAGTCACTGTGACTGAGTGTGTGAGTCTGAGTAGTGAGCTGAGCTCAGTAGCCTTTTATCTCTTCTTTGCCTTGCTGTCTCCAGTTATCAACATTGCTTTAAAGGGCCAGGCCTTCCAAGAGCCTCTGGTCAGATTGTAAGGCTGGGGATTGTTGCCTTAATAGAAAGAAAATTTCCTTGAACAATGTGCCTTGGCTTATTTATTGACCCGATGAGGGAGGTGAACAGCAGGTCACGTTGTGTCCACATCAGAGGGGGGCAACACAAGCTATGAAAAACCTATGAGAATCATATATTGCTTCTCAGTTTGTGATTAATGATTAAAGACAGTCCATTGGCCTAAGTGTTTGATGAAGGCACTTTCAGTGAGGGGATATCTGGGGCCTCCAGTCAAAACAAGGATAAACAGGATCCAACTGGCTTGCACAGAGTTATTTACATAAGACATGTGTTTGGTTAGGGGTGAGTGTAGTTTGTATTGATGCAGTTATATAGTCATATAGTCATAAGTCATAGAAATATATTTTATATATGAAAAGTACCATTACTTTATTCTGAATATGTAATAGCCAAGTCTTAAAAAAATTAAAACTCACATTTCACTAACCTTGTTTGGCTGGGGTTTTTTCCAGACTTTCTTACATTTCCTGCCACATCACACCTGCCAAGTTCACTTCCTGTGTTACATGTAATAGGACCCCACCTGAGCCTAATACTTCCATTCCATGCTGCATTTCTGCGTAGGTGAAAATAATGGACCCTATGCATTAAACAGCCATTAGAAGGGTTTTCCATGTCTTTATGTTGTCTAAATGTTTACTGCTATGTAGAAAGTAAGTTAACTGTTTTGGTTTTACAGTATGTTTCTGTCAGTTTTGAAGATTCTATCATTTTCTCAAAGAAGACCATGATACAGTGACCCGCATGACCAGGATAAATTCTGCACATAACATCTAACTTCCATGACTCCAGCCATAGGGATTAAACTTCTTTGTTAATGTAGGGCTGACAATTGTGTGTAGAAGTAACTTCTGGCTTTCAGAACATTCGCTTTCATGTTATGCTATTATTATTTTAATGTATGATGTGCACAAATATATTTTTCACGAAAATATATTTATTAATGCCACATTTCCAGCTGCCACTGGGATCAAATTGAGAAATATCAGATATCTGTCCTATTCGTCATTTCAAATGGGACTCTCTCTCAGTGCGAGTTAGGATGTCTGGACTAGATTTTTTGTAGCAGGCAAAGTAGCTAATCTGCTTGTCTTCTGTCTTGGGAAGCCTGATACTCTAATCACAGAAACCACATGTATGTGCAGTGCAGCTAATCACTTTATTAGTCTTTTTGGACTAATTGCCTCATACAAATCCTCCTCAGGCAGAGCCATGCTTCACTGATTCATTGCTTTGCAAAACTCTGCTAAATGCCATTTTTAGCAAAGTGAATGCCTGTGCAAACAGGATTGTCACTATCTAGCTGTTTGTTTTTAAATTTGCACTCTTGTTAATTCAGAATATTCACATATTTCAAATATAACGCTATAGATCAACTGCTCCATACTGCTACATGTAGGACGTATGATTATTGAACTATATCACGCATGAAATGTATACAAGGAAGGTACCAGGAAGCAGCAGCAACTTTTCATCTACAGCGTAGTCCTTGAAATATCTACATTTTACTATTCTCTTCAGTGTTGCTTTGCAGTATTAACATAAAAAGTTAATGAAAACATTACAAGTCTGTTCAAAATGTTACTGACATACAGAGATAAGCCAGCAACTAAGCTTTGCGCTCAAAGAGGTGTAAAAACTGTCTAAAACAGCAGGTGCATGGAGGTGCATTTGAGGAGCATCAAGATCCTTCATGAACACGCACTAACCCTTGCTTTGTTACTGGTTTGTTATAATTTAAATTACATGCCATTTTTATTTGTATTTGTGAATTTCTGTGTGCATATATATATGTATTTTTGTTAATCAATATATATTTAATTTGTTGAATAAACGTGCTACAGTCTTGTCCTTGTTTATGAAAAAATGATTCAAGCAGTTTCCTGACATTGAAATACAGTAAATGCCAAATAGAAAAAATGTTAACAACAAAAATGAAGATTTATTTATTTTTTTACAAAAGTATGAATTCTATCTTAATTAAAGCATTAATTATTCTTAATTGTTCAAAAAAATGCTATAGCCTATCTATCTATCTATCTATCTATCTATCTATCTATCTATCTAGAGCTAGATAGATGAAGAAAGGTTTTTGTCTGAAACATCCTGAAATAAATGATTTTGTACAGTAAATACATATTGTATATATATATTAATAACAGTAATTCGACAAGTTGTTTTCCTGGGAGTACCTGTGGATTTGAAAGAGAAAGCAATATAAGCAAACATTTTTTAAAAATGGTATACAGTAAAAAACCGAAACAATGAGTTTTGGATTTGTTTGCATCTCTTACACTGTTGTGTTGTGTTGTGTATCGTTAAGTGACAAACTGGTTTCAACCCTGCTGCTAGTGGCACTTGGTACCCATCTATAGAATGCAATTAATAGCACTGTAGCACCACTAAGGGATCTAACATTATTATTTCATTGAGAAGCTGACCCCCCCCCCCACACACACACAATTTTACAAACTCTAGCAAGGCCATTGTGAATTTCAGTGCTGATTTGTTACCTGCTTTGTTCACTAGAGCACGCAGGTTTGCTGGCCAGGAGACCGGGGCCTCTTTTCAGCTTTCCCTGTCCCTGTGGAGGCTGAGTTGAAGGGGTGGCCACGAAGGCCCCAGACTTTGTCGAGCCATTCCAGGTCATGGGAGCTTTTACACAACGGCACCAGGATGAAGCTCTGAGGCGACTGCTCATAGGTAGCCTGAAGAACAGTAAGACATTAATTGCATCTATCCCCTCAGTGTCGCTCAACAGAGTCTCACATGGGCCTGTTATGAAATAAGGGGCCAGTAAGGGTAATGTCAATAAGCTTTTTGTTTTTTTGCTTGTGTGGTAAGGGATAGCGGCTTTGAATAGATTAAGCATGGTGCCAGCAAACCCCCAAGAGCTCCCCCTCGTATCTCTGTGAGCACATGGCGGTCCTGGCCTAAACACCCTGAGGACTGCAATTCAGACTGTGAATATTGCCAAATTGTGTGGTGGTTTTGTGTTGTGAACTCATCTGTCTACTCATTTGACATCCAACCTGGTGAAAGGCAGGATAGGCTTGCGACTTAGCTTGCTGCACAACTGTTGAGCCCTCCAGTTATGCCACCACTGGTATCATGAACTGGGCAGAGAGAATATGCTAGACAGTGATCAAGGCACCTTACTACCTCAGTAGTCCAGTAAGGGAAGCATTGTATGATATTTAGTACAAATTAAGGAGATATTCCATCCTTAATATCAGGAACACATTACTGGGTTTAACTCAGTCATCATAAAAGAATAAATTGAGTTGTGTACCTTGAACTGTTCAGAGTCCTTCTTAGCTGCAAAGTTGTAGAGAAGGCACAACTTTAAGTCATCAAAATTTGAGAATATGGAGACATATTGCCAAAGATATCTAGACAGAAGGAATAATATATCATGAATTCTCAACTCCAACTTAAAATAAGCATATATATATATATATATATATATATATATATATATATATATATATATATATATATATATATATATATATATATATAACTTTCATATAGTTACATTTTTTGTTCATGGAAAGAAACAAGATCGATTTTATTTATGAATGTAGTAATACAAAAATATACAAAACATCCTAAACCAATTACTGAACCAAGTTCTTTTATTTTTTTTAAATACCTCAGCTCAATATTCAGTGTAGGTTTTCATATACAATTACGTGGTGAATGCAAGTCACAAGTTAATTTATTTAATATGAGTAGCAACAAATCTTCTACACATATTAGATTTCAGTATCCCTCTATACAATATCAGAACTGTCTTAAATGCACATACATGTTCCACTCATTTGCTTCCTTAGGGCTGGAGTATCTCTGCACATGCATGTTGAGGTGAGCTCCAATTTTAAGTATGTGTTTGTGGAAGGAATCCAGTTCTTCTTCCTTGGATGAAAAGTCTTGCTCATCCAACAGTTTCAGTTCTGCCTTCACAGGCTTCATGTACTTCCTACACTGGAAGGGCAAAGATCATCCATTCGTGGTTAATGTCAATCAGTATACATATAGCATGACCAATACCACAACCCTAACTACTTTTACCAGAAAAAAAGTAACTATTTGTACACATGCAGAAAAAAAAAGAAAAACAGCACACCACCATATTCCTTGTAATTTATGATACGACATGAATAAGGAATCACTCTGCCATTATCCAGCAATAAAACGACACAGTACAGTTTGGATAGACAAATGTTACAAAGACTCCCATAATGACTGAATTTGATGTCAGATTAAATTAAAGCAGCAGAACAGACTTTTTAATAAAATCCATAGTACTGGGAGACAACTAATATAGACACTGCTGTGCAAAAGTCTTAGACATGTTGCATTTTTCTACTCTGATGCATTATGATCATCAACAATTTACTCAAAGCCTCCACTAGTGTTTTCTACTATTATAACAACCTTGACTTGCATAAAGAAGGAAAAACATTGAGTGAAATAGCTCGCATCACTTGATTTTCAAGGTGTGGTATCCGAAGCATAATCAACAAGTACAGAGAAACATCATCTGTAATTGACAAACCCAGGACTGGAAGACCCAAACAGCTGTCTAACAAGGATGAGCAATAATTGAAGATCATATCCTTAAGGAATAGAAAGACGACAAGCGTTGAATTGACAACAGAACTGGCAGAAGGCACGGGTGTCGGTGTCCATCAAATCAACAGTCCAAAGCACCTTTGACCATTGTTCCATAGTCCAATTTCTGTGTTCTAGTGCATATTTTAGTCTTTTAGTCTTGTTCCCCTTTCTTAACAGAGGTATTCTTACTACAACACATCCTTTAAGTCCTGATTTCAAGAGTAACCTTCGTACTGTTGATCTGATGGACAACGACACCTGTGCCTTCTGCCAGTTCTGTTGTAAATTCAATGCTATTATATATATATATATATGTTTTTGTTCAAAATAGACAGCTTCCCAGGTTATATATATATAATTTGAAAAATAAAAACTGTTGTGTGCCAAAACTGTATTTTGGACTGTATTGTTGATCCTGTAGACCTTTTGTAGATAGGACAGATAGGATAGATTCCAATATTAGTATCAGACAGGCTCCCTGAATGATTTTGCACAAGTTATGGTGAACTAAAGGCTGATTCATACTATGCACAACTTTTACTCACCTGTAGCTGGTTTCACAACTTTAGTATGAACCAGCCATTATTGGTGAACTTATTGAAACAAACATACCAGATCGTAAACACTCTTTTTTGGTTTATTTTTTAAGGCAACAGCTTGTTTCTCTTGATCGTCCTCCTCAAATGCCTCTTTTGGAACTGAGTCCCCAGCAGATGCCTGTTTAGAATTGTCTGATAACTCTTGTTCCTGAAAAAATAACATGTTTCAAGAACATGTCAATTTATTATAAGAAAAAGGGAATTCCCCTTTAGATCTGATTAGATTTCTAAATAATTTGCTCATAATTACTGATACTCACAGTAGAGAAATTCCTCCTGTTATTTATCATTTCACTTTCTTTTTTTTCAGTTACTCTTGTATCCATTGCAAGCCAAATATGGATTCTCTAAGCAGAATAAAAGCAACCCAACCATACTCTCAGCACTGCTTTTTGTTGATTTCTGAACATTGGTTATGATTTGAACACGATACCGTTCTAGAATCCTTTACACTTACTTTATGGCATCACAGGGCCATACTTTTAGAATCTTGCTGACATATTCAGAAACAGCACCTGTATAATTAATCCTACTGCACTTTTTCATAGGAGGCATTGTGGTCCAGTGGTTAAAGCCGAGGGCTTGTAACGAGAAAGTCACTGGTTCAAATCCCACCTCTGTCATTGCCTCATTGTGTGATCCTGAGCATGTCACTTAACCTCCTTGTGCTCCATCCTGCGGATGAGATGTTACTGTAAAAACCTTTGTATAAGTCTATTTTCTAAATATTTTAAGGGGGTCCTAAAAAGGGGGGAGCGACTTATTCACCGGTGTGACCTATAGGCTTTTTCCTGAAATTGTTGTCTCAAAAAGGGGGGGGGGGGTGGACTTATACACCATTTTTACGGTACATCAATGTCCTATTGTAAGTGCCTCTGCATATAATACACAATCACAGCCTACCTGTGTAAAGCGCTTTGCGGTGGTGGTCCACTATGTAAGGCACTATATAAAAATAAAGATATTATTATTTATTATATTATTATTATTAGTTCTGCAACAATTATTTAAATAATTCAATCAATAGCAAATGTTATTATCCATTCATGTACAGCCCCCTATCTTCCCTGTGCAGTGGTAGAGCTTGCTTTACACAGTGCGGTGGTGGGTAACACTAAGCTGCAGCAGAGACAACAGCACAAAGGTTCTTGTCAAGCACTTACAAAGAAACCGCCGGCTCTTTTGTACAGTGCGGGAGGTCCTGGGTTCGCATCCCACCGCCTGTGAGAAAGAAACCCCTGTCTGCAGGAACAAAGATCATTACAATATTGTATACATACAGCTAGTGGACAAAAAATTGGAAACACCTGGGTAAATGAGGGACACTAAGTATATTGAAAGCAAGGGCTTCCACACAGGTGTGGCTCATGTGTTAATAAAGCAAATAACATCCCAGTATGCTTAAGGTCATGTATAAAAATGCTGGACAGGCCTGGTTGCCTATAATTATGGCTAGCATGGCTGCAAGAGGAGACCTCAGTGACTTTGAAAGAGGGGTGATTGTTGGGGCGCGTTTGGCAGGAGCTTCAGTGACCAAGACAGCACAACTTGCTGATGTTTCACGAGCAACGGTGTCTAAGGTGATATCAGCATGGAACTCCGAGGGAAAGACATCATCACCAAAGGGCAACAGTGGGCGGAAGCGCATACTCCAGGATCGTGATATCCGTGCATTAATTCGAAGTGCAAGGCAAAACATTCGAGCAACTGCAGATCAATTGACTGCAAATTTCAACCTGGGGCGCGATCAGCCAGTTTCATCAAAAACGATCCGCCGAGAACTCCACAGAGCGGGATACCATAGTGGCCCAACGCACTATGAAGTGACTTTACATTGGTGTTTCCATTTTTTTGTCCACTACCTGTACATTCGGCTTTGCTGAATTTGAGCACCAAAGTTTGTTAATACACTAATAAACAATGACAGCACAATGAACTACTTACCAGTTCTGAAATAATAATTGTTCTGTTTCCCTTTTGTTTGAAATTATTTCTTTCAATAGGACTTCTCTTCAAACAATTAAACCAACAACTATTACATTATACAAATAAAATCAAATTCTAAAAAGGTAATGGTTTCATTCATTTGTCACTAAAAAGTGGTAACGCTGTCATCAAAGACTGCCAGTTTCAGCATGCTAAAAATCAGGTTATCCAGTCCTGCTTGTTAAGCAATATCTGCACCAACTGTGTACAGGTTTTCAGAGCAGAGGTTGTCAGAGTGTATCCCACGCAGGCTTAATATGGTTTAAGTCTGGACAGTATATCGGCTGTAGTAGACAAACAATGCTGTCTTTATTCAGAGGACAGGGTGTGCTCCTCTATCACAAAATGCTGTGTGTTTACTGTCCCCGCAAGAGAACACAAAATGTTTAGTTTCTTCTCTAACCACTAACAGGAAGTGGCTGGTGTGTTTCATACCGGGTAGTGTTGTTTAGTTACTGATGTCAGGTAGGATTCTTGTCTGAAATATAAAGACTGCAGATGGCCACTATGAATGATGACCTTCTGTCATTAACATTAAGATGGAATCTGCACTGCAGCCTCATGGTGACACTCTGGGCCATTCCAAAAGCTCTGGAACATCCTCTATTGTCATCTTTCCAAAGTTGTGCCTATTATTATTATTATTATTATTTATTTCTTAGCAGACGCCCTTATCCAGGGCGACTTACAATCGCAAGCAAATACAAATACATTCAAGTGTTACAATATAAGTCATACAATAAGAACAAGAAATACAATAATTCTCAAGTGTGACAAACCACAATTCAATAATACAGCAGATAATAGTGAAAGTTACATCAGGATATGATTAAGTAGTGATAGTTACATCAGGATATGATTAAGTACAAAATACTACAGATTAAACACTTGGGAGATTACAATATTCTGAGGTACAGGATTAAATGCAGTAAAATAGGGGGCAGATAAGAGCAAAATAAAGCATATTTAAATGAAGGGTGATAGTGTCCCAGGATACAACAGAGGAGTTCTACAGGTGCTGTTTGAAGAGGTGAGTCTTAAGGAGGCGCCGGAATGTGGTCAGGGACTGGGCAGTCCTGACATCTGTAGGAAGGTCGTTCCACCACTGCGGAGCAAGGGTGGAGAAGGAGCGGGCTCGGGAGGCAGGGGAGCGTAGCGGAGGTAGAGCCAGTCTTCTAGTGCAGGCGGAGCGGAGAGGTCGAGTGGGGGTGTAGGGAGAGATGAGGGTCTGGAGGTAGCTGGGTGCAGTCTGATCAAGGCATCTGTAGGCTAGTACAAGAGTCTTGAACTGGATGCGAGCGGTGATCGGGAGCCAGTGGAGCGAGCGGAGTAGTGGAGTAGCGTGGGCGAAGCGAGGTAGAGAGAACACCAGGCGAGCAGCAGAGTTCTGGATGAGCTGGAGCGGACGGGTGGCGGACGCAGGGAGGCCAGCCAGGAGGGAGTTGCAGTAGTCTAGGCGGGAGAGTACCAGGGCCTGGACCAGGAGCTGGGTAGCATAGTTGGTGAGGAAGGGTCGGATTCTTCGGATGTTGCTCAGGAAGAATCTGCAAGTGCGTGCCAGAGTGGAGATGTGCTGGGAATAAGAGAGGCAGGGGTCCAGGGTGACTCCAAGGTTTTTAGCTGAGGAAGAGGGAGAGAGTGTGGTAGATTCCAGAGGAACAGAGATAGAGAGATCAGAGGAGGGGGAGGAGGAGGGAAAGAAAAGGAGGTCAGATTTAGAGAGGTTGAGTTTGAGGTGATGCGAGTGCATCCAGGAGGAAATAGCAGACAGACAGGTAGAGATACGGGAGGAGATGGTGGAGTCAGAGGTGGGGAAGGAGAGGAAAATCTGAGCATCATCAGCATAGAAATGGTATGAGAAACCATAGGATGCGATGAGGGGGCCCAGGGAGCGGGTGTAGAGAGAGAACAGGAGAGGACCCAAGACTGACCCTTGGGGGACTCCAGTCAAGAGAGGGTGAGGTGTGGAGGTTGCTCCACGCCAGGTTACCTGGTAAGTGCGGTTGGAGAGGTAGGAGGAGAACCAGGCCAGAGCAGTGCCAGAGATCCCCAGGTCAGCAAGAGATGATAGTAGAATAGAGTGATCAACAGTGTCAAAGGCAGCAGAGAGGTCGAGGAGAATTAGGACAGAGGAGAGAGAGGCAGCTCGGGCACACTTAAGTGAGTTGGTGACAGAGAGAAGGGCGGTTTCAGTGGAGTGAGCAGAGCGGAAGCCAGATTGGAGAGGGTCAAGCAGAGAGTGGTTGGACAGGAAAGCAGAGAGCTGGCGGTGTACAGTCCGCTCGAGGGTTTTGGAGAGGAAGGGTAGGAGGGAGACAGGACGGTAGCTCTGGAGGGAGGTGGGGTCGAGGGTAGGTTTTTTGAGGAGGGGAGTGATAGAGGCTTTTTTGAAGGCAGAGGGGAAGATGCCAGAAAGTAGAGAGGTGTTGAGGAGGGAGGAGATGAAGGGGAGTAGAGCAGGAGCAGCAGCTTGAAAGAGGTGAGTGGGGAGGGGGTCCAAGGCACACGTGGTGGGTTTGTGACCCTGGAGCAGGGAGGAGAGGTCAGAGTCTGAGAGGGGCAAGAAGGTGGAGAGGGAGGGCGAGTTAGTAGGGGATGTAGTGGGTGTAGGGGTTGGAGCAGGAGGGGGTGCGGGGGAGGGAGAGGTGTTAAAGAGTTTGCGGATATCTGAGATTTTAGAAGAGAAGAAGGAGGCAAAGTCGTCAGGGGAGATAGAGGAGGGAGGAGGAGGGGGGGAGGGTTTAGGAGGGAGGAGAAGGTAGAGAATAGTTTACGTGGGTTGTTAGTGGAGGCTTGGATTACAGATTGGAAATAAGCACATTTAGCAGAGGAGAGAGTAGAGGAGAAGGAGGAGAGAAGAGTGCGGTAAAGGTCTAGGGCAGCAGGGAGTTTGGTTCTCTTCCATTTCTTTTCAGCAGATCGCAGTGTGATTCTTGCCGAGCGGAGCACAGAGGAGAGCCAGGGATGGGGAGGGGAGGGGCGAGCGGGTCGGGAGGTGAGGGGACAGAGGGAGTCGAGGGAGGAGGTGAGTGAGGAGAAGAGGGTGGAGGTAGCAGAGTCTACGGAGAGTTGTGAAAAGGAGTCGATAGGAGGGAGGTGAGAGAGAGCAGTGGAGGCAAGGACAGAGGGGGAGAGAGAGCGGAGGTTACGGCGAGAGGTGACAGTGGGGGTAGGAGGAGCAGGGAGAGGGGGGAGAGACAGAGAAAAAGAGATGAAATAGTGATCAGAGAGGTCCAGGGGGGTGACAGAGAGGTTGGAGGGGCAGCAGGCCCTGGAGAAGGTGAGGTCCAGTTGACGGCCAGCTTTGTGGGTAGGAGGGGACGGAGAGAGACAGAAGTCGAAGGAGTGAAGGAGAGGGAGGAATCCAGCAGAGTGGCTGGGGTTGGAGAGATGGATGTTGAAGTCACCCAACAGGACAGTCGGGGTAGACAGAGAGGGGAGGGAGGAGAGTAGATAGTCGAGTTCATCCAGAAAGTGAGTGAGAGGCCCAGGGGGGCGGTACAAAACAATGAGCAGGAGTTGACAGGGAGAGGTTAGTTGGACTGCATGAAATTCAAAGGTAGTGACAGAGAGGGAGGTGAGATCAGAGGGGACAGAAAAGAGTAAGGAGGGAGAGAGGAGAAGACCCGTCCCACCTCCCCGTCCGGTGAGACGCGGGGTATGGGACAGGACGTAGAGAGAGGACAGGGCAGCAGGAGTAACAGTGTTATCAGGGGACAGCCAGGTTTCAGTGAGAGCAAGGAAATCGAGCGAGAGGTGGGAGGCAAAGGCAGAGATGAAATCAGCTTTGTTAGCAGAAGAGTGACAGTTCCAGAGTGCACCAGAGAGTGTGCGGGAGGGGGGGAGAGGCAGAGAAATGAGGTTAGAGGGGTTGGAGGAGCAGTAGCGGAGGGAGGGCAGAGGACGAGGACGGGAGGACAGAACAGGGATGTGAGAGACAGTCATAGCAGGACAAGCAAGACAAAAGGCACAGTAGGAGCAGTGGGGTGGAGGATACAGACCTGACTAGTAGATGGCTTCTTCCAGAGCGCTGGTAGGTTCGGATCTAGTCGAACAGCGTCTCAGCGCAGGCCTCCCCTCGCTGGACTCCCACAGCTAGACTCCCGGCTCTTTTGTTGAGGCTCTTCTGTTGGCTGGCACTTCGTGCTGGCGCTAAAATAAGCTGCTTGAATAAATGTTGTTACCCCTGCTTGGCAAAAGAACCAACTAAACTGTGTGGAAACCAATCAAATAGCAAAATCAACTGCTAATCAATTTAGCCACTCACCTGGTACTAATCACACACAAACTCAGCCAATTCAAACACCACCTTACAAAAATACCACCTATACCACCATGAACAAAGACAAGTGTTACCCAGTTGCTTGTTTTTTTTAAAGGGATGAATTTCATATTTCCTGCATGAGCAAGCCTTGTTTGACCAATGTGGTTTTTTTTTTTGGTTTTTTTTTTGTTTTGTTTTTTTACCTTTATAAAAAAAATACTGCCATTTACTGCAGTGTTAATACATTTCACTGTTTCTGCCTTAAAGAATACAAATCTAGCAGTAATTTGCTGTAAATGCATGGTAAATTCTGCAGAATAGTATTGCAGTATAAGCTTTTTGAAAGTAAATACGTCAGAAAACTATAACCAATTTGAATTGTGCATACTTTTCTAAAGTGTCATTTACTTACAATTTACTATTTTCGATTTATTTGAGATAATTAAGTTGCTTGTACATATTTTAGACGCTGGTTTCTATTGCATTAAAAAAAAAAAAAAAATGTTTGACGTTTCCGACGAAAATATTTAACTTTTGGGAGTCGTGAACCAAATTACAATCACAATTGCTCCCTCTACTTGTATGACGACGCCACAACCTGAGGCATCTTTCAGGCTGGCGTTCCTATCACGCACTCATGACCTGATCATTCACTCTGGGTCTGTTTTTCCATTGGTCAATGCAGAATTAGGACCAAAGTGATTGGCCCCGCAGCTGGGTTCACGTGGAACCTGTTTGTGGTAGAAAGCCACTTCACACAGAGTAGTTCATTTATTAAAACAATGGAATTGCAAAGTGAAGTCGTGCTGTAAGAACGGTTGTATGGCTGCAGTAATAAACAAAGCAACTCTTAAATCGTGGAAATAAGTGAAACGCACACCGGAACAACCCGATAAGTTAATAATGCACTTTATTTGATTGTTAACGGGCACATGCAATTCTAATACTCCTCTCGAATTTGCGTTTGCCTGCGGTTTTCAAATGAATTGCACCAGGTATGTATATATGCTTTGTGGTTTTTTTTGTCACAGCCTTTTGAAATTGTCAAATACTGTGTTCGTCTCTATTGGGTAATTGCAGAACTTTATTAATGGGTTATTTATACGTAAATTACCGTCGGTAAATAAAAACAGAAATAACAAAGACACAGTATAACAGTGTGACGACTTCAGGTCCACACTGTAAAATTTAAACAAAGTTGTAGTTTCAAACCAAGACTCTTGTGCATTGGAAATCTCACATTGTGTACGGTACCGTGTGCTACAGAAACTAGGTATTCTCCACACAACAACGTTATGGCGGGCTCTTTGTACAGATTACATATAAAGCAGCACGAAGTTGTTATTTCGTGCAATATAGTTTTAGCATGTGCAAGCAATTAACTTTGCTTTTGTACTGGTTCGTTTTCAGAACGATAGGGGGAGGAGAGCTTTTGCTCCGAACAGCTGTTAAAACCAGGAAGAGAACGCGCCGAAAGACTGGACCAAAAACGAATTTCTTGACAAGACTCAAGAGTCTTGTTCTACAGAAGTTACAAATAGACTCGGCTAGGTAACGTTGTTGTGTGTTTTCTTTGACAATAACATGTTGGATTGTACCGGTATTTTATATTTTATTTTTTTTGTAAGATGCTGGCGTTGGTAAATAGTATATATTTTCATATCCTCCTTGCTTGAAAGTCTTTCAGGAACCCAGTGCTAACAATTTCCTGGACAACATAGTTTTTTTTAGGTCCCCTAATTG
Source organism: Acipenser ruthenus (assembly GCF_902713425.1). Classification (NCBI taxonomy): domain Eukaryota; kingdom Metazoa; phylum Chordata; class Actinopteri; order Acipenseriformes; family Acipenseridae; genus Acipenser; species Acipenser ruthenus. The sequence continues at coordinate 34,416,963 of NC_081189.1, read as the reverse complement.
AGAAATTAAAAGCTTTAGAAATTACGCACAATATTTTTTTGCACAGTCTTCCACGGTTCCATTAAAATAAATGACAAACTACTGAAATTACCAATTGATAAAATCGATTTAAAAAACTGTTTTAAAGTTGCACTCCTTTTCCAGTGTTTTTTTTTTTTTTTTTTTAAAGTTATGGTAAGGCCACGAAGTAGTGGTAAAGCCTTATTTGAGGTCAGTTAATGTCGACAGATAGATGGTCTGTGTGTGTGTGTGTGTGTGTGTGTGTGTGTTTGATTTAGCTTTTATTAACCAAATGTGTATTCCTGTATGATATGGTGAAGTCTAGGTTAGGTGTAGTAGTACAGTGACGTGTCTGAATTGCTGACTTGGTGTTTTAATCAATATAAAATGTCAGTGTATCTTGGTAGAAGCACCTGGTTGTTCCAAAAATAACTTGGTCAGAAAGTGGTGGCTGGATGGGTGATTTAGAAATGTACTCATCAGCCCTTTGCCTGTTCATATATTGAAAGTTAAACAAATTACGTTTTTTTAATGTTAGTGGTGGTTCTGGAACAGTAGTATTCATGGTGCAGCAAGCATCAAAACTGTAACCAGCCTTCAAGAGCACAGTATGTTTTGAAAAGGATTTCCCTGGTGAACAAGCATAGCAGTGACATGACAACCTGAATGTTTGCACTTTCCAAATGTCAAGAGTCTAATTGAACTTCACTTAAATATCAACTGACTGCTGTGATCTGAATCAGATAGGCCTATGTGTTGTGTCCAGTTTAGCATTTTGTCATTATCAACAATTATTTCTTTTTTTTCCTTTTGTTTTTAATTTCTCTTGAAATTGTTTTTCAGAGGGGTGCCCCCTCTAGAAATCCACATTGAGCACATGGGGGGGGGGGGGGTATAGTTTAGAGTTTAACAACATATACATGTTTAAACTTTTAGAATGTTGCTCAAACTTTTAATTGCTGTCAAATAGATGTATAAATAGTGTATTGAATGTTTTTTAAATACTTTTCCCACATCTTAATGTAGTGAACATATAGTATATGCAGAATGTATCTAATTTATTTACAGATAACTGTCTTCTGATTGTTTACAGATATGACAAGTTTAAGTGTCAGGTTTTTTTTTTTTTTTTTAAAGTTTCACAAATCAAAAAATCCAGTAAATGGCTTTACTTTTTGGATGGATTTGATGCCTTAGACAGTGGGAAGACACATTCAGCACTGACATTCAACATTTCTTGTCTTGATTACCATTAGATATTTTAAGCATGAACCTCATATGCCTACAGCTCATGTGTTTGGAAACTAAGTTATACATGATGCACCATTGGTAGCAAATTGTAATTTATAATAACGTTTATTTTCCTATTATTTGCAGCATCTTCAGCTTTTTCTCCCATAAGTCTACCTTGCCTGTAGAGCTGGCCATGCCTCTGTACATGGCAAGTGATGACTTCATTTACAAAAGGAGGCCCAAGCGCACGAAGCCCCTGAGGCCTTGCATTCAGTGCTCTAGTGTGGAAGTGAAGCATAAAGAGGCCAGTACCAGCACTGAAGGGGAGTGCAGAGCTAAGAAGCAAGTGTCCTTTGCAGACCACAAGGGGCTGGCGCTGACAATGGTCAAGATCTTTTCAGAGTTTGAAGACCCCATTGAAATCCCGTACAACATCCAGGAGTTGATCGACACGGTGGTGAACTTGTCGGTGGAGAGGGACAGCCTGGTGCTGGATTTCGAGCAGCCCTCTGCAGACTACCTGGCCTTCAGGCAGCGGCTGGAGAATGACCATGTTTGCTTGGAGAACTGCATGCTGAAAGAGAAAACCCTGGTGGGCACAGTGAAAGTCAAGAATCTGGCATTTGAGAAGTCTGTCAAATTGCGGGTCACCTTCAACACTTGGAAGAGCTTCATAGACCACCAGTGCCAGTATGTAAATGACATTTACACAGGCTCTGACAGGGACACTTTCTCCTTCGAGATCGACCTGCCACACAACATACCACCACATGAACGCATAGAATTCGCTCTGTGCTACACAAGCAATGGGAAGGATTTCTGGGACAGCAACCAAGGCCAAAATTACAAGGTGATTCGATCTGTACTAAAAACCTCTCCAGAGAACGGAGTGAACGGTTCTCACGTTAATGGGTTTTCTGACGTAGGTATTCATTTTGACCCCTATGGCAGCCCTAGATGCTCGTATGGTATTTTTCCCGAATGGCCTTGCTATGAAGGCTTTGAAAAAATAGGGCCTTATTACTAACTTGTTTTGTTGAGGGACATATCCATGCTGAAGAGCCATATGATCTACTTGTTTCTCTTTTTATCTGATCTGTGAAACGTTGAAGGTTAAGCACCTAATACTGTTGGGTTTATGAGAACTGACCACAAGGAACTTGCCTAGATGGAGGTGTGTAGTCAGAAATGTATTTGGTTATGGGTCACTTCCACCAATAATATTTAAGCTGTTACAGTAATATTGGACCTTGACCTCTGTCAATTGAATCTTGACACAACCTTTATAACAATTTCAGATGGGGCCTTTTTGCTAGGCCGGTGAAAAGATTAACACAGTGCAATACTACTAAATACCATTGTGGTAGTCTTGGTAACTTGCTTCCTGAAATCTGTGAAGGGAACATTGAAGCCAACATTTTGCTTTGTCACAAGATAGGACACATTTTGACTTGCTTACTCAAGATTAAAAAGTAAGGTTGGCTGTACTGTACCCTTTTGCTGCTATAATTGCAGTAAGCATGCTTGCCATGTAACCACCACGAATGAGGATTGCACTATATTGTAAATGGAAGGTAGATTCCCTGCTGAGTGCATTACATATTTAGGGCTTCCCACAGCCACTTTTTAGTAGTACATGGTATGTTGTGCACAACCATCACCTGTAACCTCCTGCCATTGCACACTTTTGTCAGTCAGGTAATGAAATAAAATTGCATCGGTTAGGCCATTGAATAAGGGGGGAAAAAAGGAGGGAACATTTGTCCAGAAAATCAGCATACCTGCAGTAAGATTTATTTTTAAATACAGTTTCATATACAGGTAGTGCTGCATAAGAAAAGGGAATTGGGTGTTTTGGGTATCGAAAAAGCAGCAGAGTTGAGTGGCAGTCAGAGTGGTTGTTGCTTTTTCATGGGTATATATGATATCATGTCCATAACAATCTAAACCCCTTATTCTAATAGAACTTTTGTCTTACAAGATAGCTCTAATAGGATTTTTATCATCCTGCCCATTCCGCCTTTGATAGCCCTCACTACTAGGTGCTACTGAATGGGACCAAGCAACTAAGCTTTAGCTGTGAAGTGTGTGTGATTTATATAAAATCTCACATACATATACACACAAACTTCAAAGCTAAAGCTTAGTATCTTGGTCTCTATGTATTGTCAGGGATCAAATATTTTACCTTCCGGTTCAGAGGAACCACAAGGCCATTTACTGGGTATAGTGGAAGTGTTTTAAATTTGCATTATTTCTGGAATCCATAAATGGAGCTTGTGGCAAGTATTTATTCTTTGCCATCAGATCCAGATTTTTTTTTTTTTTTTTTTTGTGTAAACGGTCTATTGAGGTATATGTTTAAATAAGAAAGTGTTTGTGTAACACCGATATCCCTCTATGCGTTTTGGTCAGAGTCCTTATATGTATATAGAAGAAATATGAACTTGTAGCAAGTTATTTCTGGGCATACAAAGGGAATATGTAGGCTAATCCTTTTGTAGACTGTGTGCCTAAAAAAACTGGTATCTCTCTGTATTGTAGACATCTGTCCGTATTGTACTATGGGCCCCCATTCTCTTGCTAAATGAAAAAAGGGATTGTTTGTAAGTTTATTATAATCTTTGAGGGCAAGTGAATATTTTCAAGAAAAATTGGAGATCCCATTTTAAAACAATCATGGCTACTTAAAAAAAAAAATTAAATGTGATCTCTAAACCGAAGAGAATTAGCAGTATTTATTTATGTAATTGCCTTTTTATTGTCATACCCTTTCATTTGAAAGTTGTCAATGTGAGTCGCCACTTTTGTTTTAAATGATTAATAATTGTAAAATGATCACGAGTACAAGGGATTCAAGGTAAATGACGTCAGAATTTTTAATCGTCATTTTTTAAAATTTGAATACCTCCTGCACTTTAAAGTAGAGATTACAGTGTTTGCTAAAGGGCTTGAAAGGTGATCTTCTTTGGCGTTCTTCTATCTACCACACATTATTGCAAAAAGTTTTTTTTAAAACCTGGTTTTAGCTATTTGTACACTGCAGGTGGGGGCACACTGAAAAATATAATGAAATTCACCAAATTGTTCATAATAATGGAAAGGGCACCTAGTTAGTAGGAAATAATGTTTTGGATTGTAAAAAGGTAAATCTGAACTATTTTTGCCAATGTGTGTAATAAAATGAGTTTATACTTTTTCTTTGAAAGTGACTTGTACCATAAACTATGTGCAGCATGGCGTGTTGCAAAGTACAAAATAGATTTATGTACATTTTTTGAGAGAGAAAATAATGGTTTGTTTTATGTTGTGGGAAAAAAATGTAATAAAGATTGTTAAATAATTTTGGCTTCCCTACACCTATTGTGCATGTTTTCAGACAAATATAGTTCTTAATCCTATAGGTAAAGTACACTGCTGACCCAAAGTTCTACATCGGTGAATGGTTCTTTCAATAACAATCGTACTGCATTGCCAAAACAGTCATCTAGTGCTCCTAGCAGCTAATCTCAGAATAGCTTTCTCTTGCACCTGCATCCTTCACATAACATTAATTACTTGACAGTCATTTCAAAGAAAATGTGCTGCATATTTATATATTTGCATGATTAATTCCTTGTTCATTTTGCAGCATGTACTGTATAAAGTCCCGGTTATGGACTATTTGCAATTGAAAGAGTCCCTGAACCTTAACTGAGCTATGCAACAGGGCTTTATCTCATGGAACACATGATCTCCACTTCCATATTTACTCTGATTGCAACTAATCATCCTTGTTCTGGATTGCTGTTATGCATACTTCTGAAATGGAATAATGAGCGAAACCGCTGGATCTGTTCTACATGCTAGTAATTATTTTAATGATGCTGCTTAGTTTAGAGTATTCATGAATTATTTATGCTACATGTGCTGGACAGTGTCATATGATGCATGTAAATGGGACCTGGAATTGAATGCCTGGGTCAGTCCCATTAATTTATTGTGAGACCCTGGGGGTCAATTTGGCATAGCTTGTTGTCTTTTCTAAACCAATGAAGAACGAATGATTAATCAATCTCTTAATGATGTTCATTCTTCTCAATACCACATTAGGATTCCCAACGCAGTGTAGGCCTCGAGTTATTTGGGGCAGTAGTAGAAATCTAATTCCCCTTGCCCTTCCACTGTGAATTAATTTCACCAGCACCCAGACAAGTCTGTCAGCAACTAATTTCGAGAGAACCTCTCTTACAATTGTGATGATATTTAGAATGAGTAGAACTTGTTTTGGAGTACAGTGAACCATATTTCCAAGAGACCATGGCCCAGATATTGGAAAGGTCTGCGCACCGCTCAGAGGGTTCTGCCTTCGCAAATGGCTGTTATGCACGAATGCACAAAATGTACCATATTTGAAACTTCTTTTTGCATGCCACAATCCATTTTGTGCTGTTCACAAATATAATGTATGCATAGCGCAATTTGGCGGGAGAGGCTGACAATTTGTGAGATCCTGCCATGTTCAAAACTGCGGCAAGCACAAAATCAGTTTTGCGAGGCACAAAATAACGCTTTAAAAAAGCATGTCTTAATTCCGCGCACATCACTCCAGCACTCGCCCAATCACTGAAGTGAAATGGAGGCGCTGTCTGAGGTAATACAACAATGGAAAACACCCAGCGTTCATACAAGGTTCCGTTCACATCTATGTAACGGTAATGATTATATTCAAAAGAGCGATTGTGATAGCAGCATCACTAGTGTTAATACATGTTTAAAAAATAAACAGGGAAGCTGCAATCATGATCGTTCTGAAAGAAAACGAATCACTTTCCCAAGCACGCTTTCTTGGTGCTGAAAGAATAACTCCCCAAACACAATCAAGCGTATAGCGCGGTATCATAGTACATACCGTCGGTATGTAACATAGACCGAGCCAGCAGATACTAAACAACTACCTGTATAATGCAGGAAAGATTTATTTTGATAGACACATACAGCAGTATATCGACCCTAGATCGATCAAGCAGCAGTTTGCACCTCCTTACCTTGCATTCACATAGATTTCAATATCAAGGACACTGCTATTGCAGTAGTAGGCTAGGCTACTGATTACTGTATTGGTAAATTTTGTTGTCGTTTTGAATGTAAAGTTAATGTACGAAAGGTGCTCCTTTCTTATTCCACTGCCCGTTCAGCCCGTTTTATTTAAGTTGAATTAATTGCCCCCCAGGTTTGTCAAGCAAGTTATATATATCCAGGGCGACTTACAATTCTTACAAAAAAACACATTACAAAAATCAGAGCAGCGGGATCACGGCTAATTGAGGGGTTGCAGTCACATGACCCCAGCGCCATATTGGCAGGCAGAACAGCAATGGCGGCAAATACAAATTACATAGATTCCACACACTAACAACGAACACACTTGTCACCCCCAAAATAAGGAGTTAATAAGATACAACGAGAAATGTCAAATTCTTGGTTATGTGACCCTTACTGTGCACCTCCGGTGCTGTTTACAGCAATAAAAGAGCCAAAAAGTCCCTGACCTCGATTTCAGCCACATCTGGCTGTAAATCCCTCACCCTACACAACTTGAAAGATGAAATTGTACAAAAGTACTGACAGCTATAGATACTTCACATCTGGGTGGGTGAACAACCCGATCGCGTGGCACTTAGAGCGGAAGAAATTCTTTGTAATCAAGGCTGAGGTAGGAAAGGTTACTGTTTGGGACACGATTCGATCGCGACCACCACAACAGGACAAAACACAAATTTTGCTCTTTTCATGGCGGGGGGGGTATTAATCAATACGTTACTTAAAATTAAAAACATTTAAATACAAATGTAAGGCCGTGGGTATATTACTTTCAGTATAAAGATGAACACAGACAACTCCAGAGATAATGCACAGTTGTTACATTTACTCGTTTCTTTTCAGAATGTAAATACAGATACAGTTTAGCACATAGCCTACAGATATTCAGCTACGACATAAACTGTGCTTCGAACTGGAAATTAAAGATTAAATACAGCTCCTTGCTCCTTTTCCTAGCTCTCTTCCTACTCGCAAAGGAACATGTATAGTTACAAAAGGAATATGCACGTGACTAAGTAAAATCGTGAAATTTGATTACTACTTTTGCTTTTTATTATTATTATAATTATTATTATTATTATTGTTATTATTTATTTCTTAGCAGATGCTGTTATCCAGGGCGACTTACAGTCGTAAACAAATACATTTCCATTTTTATGAAAAGGAATGGATTTTTTTAAAGGAAATAATAATACTTTTCTGAGTACTGTATATTTACTATTTATTTCCACATATGTCATTGTCTTTCAATACTTACATTATGGATTTTGTTAATGGTAAAATAATATTTTATGCAAGGACTGGGAATCACCAACACGCTTAAGTGTAATCCCGTTTAACTGTATAGCTAAATATTTTTGAAACAATGTGCCGTGTTGGAAAATACAAATTCTGCCAGGGGATTGCGCATCGCTTCGAATATCTTGGCTCATATCTTCTACTTTGGAAAACATGCTTCCAGAAGCACATTAAAGAAAAAAAAAAGTTCACAGTGGCACCACTGTAGGTCATGAAACTTGATGGTGACCTTACAAGGTAAACTGATCATGCTATAATACATACCTCCACCTTGTGATATCCTCTTTATTCTGTATTGTACAAAGTGAAATTAGTGTCACATGAGCCACAGCTTACTCGGCTGCAACTTTTCATCATACAGACAGCAAGTTGGTTGTGAACAAGTAGTTTTGAAGCTTTCTCTTTTATATGTCAAACAAACATATATTTGTCATATTAGGCCAATAAGAAAAGCCTACGCTGAAGAAAGTATGATAAATGAACTGGGTTCATGGCAAAACAGATACAATCACAGCACTCTCAAGAAAGCACGACATAATAAAAGAGGGTTTGTTGTGTTTGTGATTTAAAATGATAAATAACCAGATCTTTTCCCCAAAACTATGGATTTGTATCATGTTCATTTTTAAATGATCACCTCTATCACATATGTTCAGGAAGCAAATTCAATTACACTTTATATACAGACATGCTCAAATTTGTTGGTACCCTTACAGCTCATTGAAGTAATGCTTCATTCCTCCTGAAAAGTGATGAAATGAAAAGCTATTTTATCATGTATACTTGCATGCCTTTGGTATGTCATAGAATAAAGCAAAGAAGCTGTGAAAAGAGATGAATTATTGCTTATTCTACAAAGATATTCTAAAATGGCCTGGACACATTTGTTGGTACCCCTTAGAAAAGATACAAGTGAAACATGGAGGAGGCTTGGTTATGTTTTGGGGCTGCTTTGCTGCGCCTGGCACAGGGTGCCTTGAATCTGTGCAGGGCACAATGAAATCTCAAGACTATCAAGGCATTCTGGAGCGAAACGTACTGCCCAGTGTCAGAAAGCTCTGTCTCAGTCGCAGGTCATGGGTCCTCCAACAGGATAATGACCCAAAACACACAGCTAAAAGCACCCAAGAATGGATAAGAACAAAACATTGGACTATTCTGAAGTGGCCTTCTATGAGTCCTGATCGGAATCCTATCAAACATCTATGGAAAGAGCTGAAACTTGCAGTCTGGAGAAGGTACCCATCAAACCTGAGACAGCTGGAGCAGTTTGCTCAGGAAGAGTGGGCCAAACTACCTGTTAACAGGTGCAGAAGTCTCATTGAGAGCTACAGAAAACGTTTGATTGCAGTGATTGCCTCTAAAGGTTGTGCAACAAAATATTAGGTTAGCGGTCCCATCATTTTTGTCCATGCCATTTTCATTTGTTTTATTATTTACAATATTATGTTGAATAAAAAATCAAAAGCAAAGTCTGATTTCTATTAAATATGGAATAAACAATGGTGGATGCCAATTACTTTTGTCAGTTTCAAGTTATTTCAGAGAAAATTGTGCATTCTTCGTTTTTTGTAGAGGGGTACCAACAAATTTGAGCACGTTTGTGTGTGTGTGTGTATATATATATATATATATATATATATATATATATATATATATATATCTATAATGAATATAGGGATTTATATCGAAACCTGACACATTCTTCACTTATCACCAGAATTATCTGTGTCTTTCTTTTTTCTTTATGCAATGTAGCATCCTTTCTAAAAATGTTAATAGTAGAAGCATAGCAAAGTGTAGTAAAACATAATGAAAACATGATAAGGCATAAACAGTGTAAAGCATATTTAAAAACAAACAAACAAAAAAAAAACTTACTGTGCAAATTTACTGTGGTAAACATTTAAAAGGGATGTTTTCAAGACATCTATCAATTTTGGTCTGTACATTTAAAATAAGATTGTTCAATATAGAGCAGCAGTCAGGACCAGGTCTGAGATGAAGTTAACGCACATAATTCATTTAAAAGCTTGTTAGAGTGTTGTATCTCATCCTGCCCTCTCTGCCTCTCTGTTCGCTCCTGTATTTATCTTCTTTTAGAACCTCAGCTACAAACGTACATCTTTAAGTCTTACTGGAAATGTAATTGTAACTTAACAATGCATCTCACTGTAACCAAATTAAGGCTCAATAAAGACACACAAATCACTAAAACATTGGAAACTTCTCTATTAAAGTTGGTAAAGACTTGTCTAAAATTAGACAAATTTAACAATTATTTTGGATATACATCTAGTTTGCAATAAATATGCTAAACTAAATAATTAAACTAGATCCAAATGAAAGTCTTTCCAACCACAGCCAGACAAACTATATAAAGATAAAGCCATTGGGGCTTTTATTTAATCGAAAGCAAAGAGACAGAAAAAAGGCAAAAACAATTCATATTTTTTTAATTTAGAAAAGCAGATTCAAAGTAAAAAAAAAAAAAAATCCATAACTGCTCTCCTCATTATAATCAAAAGATAGATGATCACCAGAAAATTGCTAATAAAATGTATACAATTCCAAATGTTCTCAAATTGAGTTTCTTTAATGCTTCAATTATAGACTTGTACAATTATACCTCAAATTGATGGAAATTACAAACATATAACAACATTTGAGGTATTAGATCATTTCAATGAACAGTTTGATACATATTTTTGGTCTGATCTTAGGGATTCTTTATGCTTTCAGTGAATGCACGGATTTAAATTAATTGTTGTGTTCTATGAAACAAGGCCATAACTCTGCTTTCTATGCCAGGTAAATAGCTTTATTTTTGAATAATCGGCTACCAATTACTTTATTATGTTCTGATTATAAGTTGTTAGCCTGCATTTACGCAAATAAATTAAAATAATGGCACCGCTAAAGTTATCAGTGAATCCCAATCAGTTTTTATTAAAGGTATTCATAATCATAATCACATATGTTTATTATTAGACATTAGATACAGTGGTTTTATTCTTTATCTTTAAAGCCTTTGACACATTGGAACATCCATTTGTATTCAGAGCCTTAAATCCTTTGGGTTGGTGAAAAATTAAAAAATACAATTAAACTAATGTGGTCCACTGTGTGGTCCAGTGGTTAAAGAAAAGGGCTTGTAACCAGGAGGTCCCCGGTTCAAATCCCACCTCAGCCACTGACTCATTGTGTGACCCTGAGCAAGTCACTTAACCTCCTTGTGCTCCGTCTTTCGGGTGAGACGTAATTGTAAGTGACTCAGCAGCTGATGCATAGTTCACACACCCTAGTCTCTGTAAGTCGCCTTGGATAAAGGCGTCTGCTAAATAAACAAATAATAATACACAATACGCGTATCAATGCCCGTGAAGCAGCTTCTTACGGACACTTCCATCCAAGCTTCTCTGAACTGAACCGTTGGCCCAAATGTGGATTAGAGCAAATGTTACCTCATCCCTGCAGCAATCTGGCTCATGGTGTGTCTCAATCAACAAAAATATGGCAAAACAGAATAAACAGAAATATTCCTTGCGGAAATGAAACCTTCACGCAGGCGTGGCTGTTTGTTATTTTGTCGGCTTACGAACAGCCGTCATGCATTTGGTCTTTCTCAACCCGGGTCAAAGCGTGTTGGCCCACATTCTGAGGTGGGTCGCTGTGACCCAGGCCAACCCGGGTACGTGGTTTCACACTACGCGGGATTGTGACCCGGCTAGTCAGAAACCGGGTCGGGACCCGGGTAGGAGTGCCAGTGTGAAAGGGGCTTAAGATTCTAAATCTGCCTTTGTAAGATCTGAGAGTAGCGGGCAAACTATTCTCTGACTTATGAGAGGGCGTGAGTAAACCAATTTGGATATATCATTAGTAATTGGTTAACTACAGCCATAGCTGGCTGTTGGGAGCAAATCCCTAAGGGAAGTGACTAGTGAAATGTACTGTTCAAAATTAAGCAGGTTTACATTTACTGTGGCCGACTACTTGTAAAGTGACACACAGGCTTGGTATACGGTGTAATCCCTGATAGCCTGTTGTTCTGTAGATTAGAGGGAGGGTTGAGTTTATTTTAGTTTCCTTTCTTTCTTGTAGAGAAATGCCCCGTATTTTAGCTTATTTTATGTATTGATTTACAATTGCTATAAATACATATTTACTACTTACTTGGTAATTAAATACCTGTACTGTGTTAGCGGGTGATAACCCACCCAGTAAACTACTTGTCTTGCCTTTTTGGTAAAACTAGTAAGGTTGGCAGGGATGGGGTTAAATCTATCCCTGCCAGCAATCACAGGTGTGGCTGTGTTTTGAAGTCTGTAGTGAAGTTGAATGTCCAGCCTACAGTCGCTTATTGTATTGTTTTGTTTAAACCATTTATTTTGGCCCTTGTGCCTGTTTATTTGTTCCTGTTTTTGTGTAATAAACTCTATCTGGGTCTCTTTCCTGCCTGTAACAGCTTGGGCAGTGACGTTACCCTGTCACACTATCCTATAATGATTTTCTATGCAAATTCAAACTGTCAATTACGAACAAGGAGTATATCAAACTTATTAAAGCCCTATTGTAACAGGGCGAGGTGCCCTGTACATTCATTTGTTTATTTATTTTCAGAACGAGGGTTCCCCCTCTGCCCCTGTGTTATTTTGTGTTTGTTTATTTTGATGATTTATTGTATATATGACGGCGAGCGCCATATGTTTTGTTATTGTTTGGGATTTTGACAGCGTAGCCGATTTATTTAGTAGCGTGGATGGGAAACCCCATCCACAGTAGTAATTAATAAACTCGTGCAGATTGTGGCCGAGGGGTAATAGAATAATTAATTGCAAGTTGGTTAAACCCCTCGGCCACGATATAAAAAGGCTGCAGCTCTCTAGCTCCGGGTGGGTGTTAAAGGGGAGAGAGCGAGCAGAGAGACGGAGAGCGAGAAACTTGATTTCAGTGATCAGTGAAGGCTATTGCCCAGCCTGATTGCGTTATTTTTGTGTTCGTGATTTGTTTATGTTTAAACCTTTTATTTCGCTCTGTGAGCAAAGTCTTTTTGTTTAAATATTTATTTTATTTTTGTTTTGCAAATAAAAACGGCAGCCAGCCGATTGTTTCTTTTGAACTGCAGTACTTGCCCTGGTGTCAGTTTATTTTTCCCTTCCTGCTTCTGCCGTGACGTCAGACCACTAGTCACCCTGTCACACCTATCCAATGCTTTAGTCTTTCTCATTTGAGGTTCACTTCAGTATTATAAAGTTAATCCTACTTACCACATCTTATTGATTAATGGCTTACACTTTCTGAATCTTTAGAAGACATATTTTATTCCTGCCCTTATACAATTGGAATTCATACTTGGCTGTCTTTAAAAATGCCATAATTGCCAAATTTGTTGCATGATGGCATTATACGGTATTTGAATGCAACCCGTAACACTTTATTTATTGTGAATCTTTTTATTTTGTTAGCAGCATTTTTTAAGGTGGTGCTACACTGGAACCGGCTCGCCCCATACCGGGGGCAGAGCACCTATACTCCAGCAAACAGGGCTGAGGACCCAGACTCATCACTGCCTGGGCCGCCTGCATCGCCAACCAGGAATGTCAGCCAGCAGCCTCCCGGGTCCGGACCTCTTAACAATATAACTCGCTGCCACTGCTTTTCACAGACGACACAGACGGCTGTCCTGCCATTTCCGGGACTCAGAACACCTCCTCAGGGACGAGAAGAACTAAGGGGTGAGGGGGTTGTGTAACAGAGAGCGCAGACTAAATCTTTGCAGCCCGTTTGTGTTGCGTTGCAGAGCTGTCAGAACGCACCATGTGAGTGAACACCTGACTCCCCCATAGAAGTGTATGGATACAACTTTGCACCAGAGTTGACCCCACTAATCAATAACTACAGGAAGCGTTTGGTTGCAGTTATTGCTGCTAAAGGTGGCGTAACCAGTTATTGAGTCTAAGGGGGGCGATTACTTTTTCACACAGGGGCATTGGGTGTTGCATAACTTTCTACAATAAATAAATGAAATATGTATCAAATTTTTGTGTTATTTGTTCACTCAGGGTCCCTTTTATCTAATATTAGGCTTTGGTTGAAGATCTGATAACATTCAGTGTCAAAAATATGCAAAAATGCAGAAAATCAGACAGGGGCAAATACTTTTTCATGGCACTGTACATAGGAGTTGGATTCACATTTGAAAAAAGCACTTACAGAAAACTACAACAAGGAAATGGTTACAGAACAGTATCAAAGAAATATGGAATACCAAAATCAACAATAAAGAACAAATTAAACTAAAACGCTTGAAAGAGGCAGATGTCCAAAGAAAATTACTGGTACAGCAAAAGCCACTGAACACAGAAGAGGTAGGCATGTAGACCTCACTGCAAACCACTTTTTAAGGAAATGGCATTTGCAATCATCAGATCTCAATCCAATCGAAATGCTTTTGACTGATCTGGAAAAAGCAGTAGACAAGCATTGTATACAATCTGTCTGAGCTGAAGGAAATGGGCCCAGATTTCACCAATAAGATGTAACATGCTGGCTAAGAAAGATCATAAACATCTGAAAGCCATAATAAAAGCAAAAGGAGGACACTCTTAATAAAGAGTATTTGTTAAATTACTAGAAATGGCGTATTTTGGCTTTTTGTTTTATTTAAAAAGTGGTTAACGTTTACTAAATGCTTGTCCTTAATCTGTTACCTTGAATTACCACATAATAAGCATAGACTGCCAACACTTTTGTCTGTCTGTGACTGTGTCCTACATTTATTTTTCAACATATAAGCATGCATTTCAGATCATTTCTCTCAGTTAATGGCCCTTATCTTTGAGGTAGATCTCTTCCTGTTTGTCTTTTTTATACAAAAGAGTAATAAATTAAAATAAAAGATCCAAATAAAAACTTTATAAACGTTTTAAAATAGAACTATGTGTTATTTATTTATTGTAAAGACATAACATAGTTTAATCCCCTGCGCAGTATATTGGTATGGTAAAGCATACATGTTAGTAAAATATAATTCTGAAAAAAAAAAAAAAAATGCCATGCATTCGGTCTGCCAGAATACTAGGGGGGCGTTCTTTAAGTTCTCTCCGTGTCGTGGTGCCCTGGAAGTAGTTGCATCTGTTCCGCGCGTTGTAATTTAAACAGGAAATAAGTAATTGCCCAACTATAAAGAGCGCATTTTAAAATCAAACCGTTTTTAACTGTTAACAAAAATGACAACTGGCAAACAAACGACAGTTAACGGTAAAGTAAAGTGGAATGTAATTTCAGTATTTGCTGTCATCGAGGACTGAGACGTAAATGTTGTTTCTGTGAGAGATGCGCAGGACGAAAAACTTGGAAGCACACATTGACTGAGGCAGCTGGGAATATAGCGCGAATGTGTCAGTCCCAGTCATCGGATGCACGGTCCAGTGTTTGAAACGATTTTTTAAAAAAATATATATTCTTGACAATACAATAGTATTGTTATTGTAATCGAGACAGACTATTTATTTATATCTGGTGCTGTATCAGCACACCGACGAAGCTTTCTTAAGTTTTGAAAATGGAGGATCAAAAGGAGAATATAAAATATCAAGATGAAAACCAACCAAAACATAATGTTCAGGAGAAACGTGACACAGCTGCTCAAGTAAGTGAATTGCTTAATTGTTTTGCCTGTACCAGTGCAGGTTATTATTATTATTATTATTATTATTATTATTATTATTATTATTATTATTATTATTATTATTCAAATAATTACACATATGTATGATAAGTAACAGTACATGCAACATTATGGCGTTCTAGATTTTGGCATAGGGTTTTTTCTCCACACCTTCAGCAGTATAAAGTGTGCAAAAAAAGTATGCCACAGTCAGAGACCCCGTTTCTCAATTTCTAAGGTACACAAAGTTGAGTTACATTATTTAAAACCCTTCTGTGTCTTTAACAATGCTTGTGCCTGTTTAAAAGTCACACAACAAGCCTTCTTTTTTAATACAAATGTTTTGTATTTCAGGATAAACAATGTTGCACACCTGATGAGAAGGAGAAACCCCCCTCTGCTTCCAATAAAAGTGAATTCAGTGATCCTGTTTACAAAGAGATAGCTCTTGCAAATGGCCACATCAACAGGATGAGTAAAATTGAGCTCAGCGCCAAGCTTGCAGAGTTAAAACTTGAAACCAGGTGAGCACAAGGTAGTGATAGAAAGCAGTGTAGTCTTCAAGGCATTTGAGATGTTTGTGAAGCATAATTAGTGTTCCTGGAATCTGTATTGGGTCATTCCATGCTAAATGGGTGATTTCATTCAATGAATTAATTAATTTTATAAAGCATGCCATCCACAAACATTTGGATATTTTAAATGGAATTGATTGAATGATAGCTATAGGTATGAATTTTCATGAATGTCCTAAATTACATGGTCTGATTCTCCAAAATCTATACAACATGCAATTCATTGGTGACAGTGTCAGCGAGGTGTCTTGTTCGACAATATATTTCTGAGCTATTCATGTTATACCTGTCAATCTTGTCTGTCCAAGGTCAGAAACATCCATACAGGGTGTTCCATAAATAAGTCAGGCATCATGTGGGTGTATCTGCTCTGGTGTGAAATGCCTTTAAGCAAAGAAAAACAAACTCCGATCATTTTGATGTGTGTTGCAGATTGTCAACAGGTTGTGGCAGTCCGATTTTAACAGACATCCTTCAGCATAATATATGATATTGCTTTCAATTCCAGACTTTTGGACGACCCTGTAGGCAACCTTGTCTTGTCCATTCCATTCAAATGCAAGACTTTGTTCCAGGTCCATATACATGTAAAGTTCAATGAAATAACTAAGTAACTGAAAAAGTCTTGAAATGGACTTGAAGGCAATTGTTGGCTATACATTGCTACTGCATTTTAATTTATTGAAGGCATTTCAATTTCGTATGCTTCAATGAACCAAAAGCTGACCCATCTAACCCATACAAATTCTTCCTTAGGGGTGTGAAAGATGTGTTAAAGAAGAGGCTCAAAAGTTATTACAAGAAGCAGAAACTGATGCAGACGGTACAGACTGAGAGCATCAGCAATGACACCTATTACGAGTACATCTGTGTTGTGGATTTCGAAGCCACGTGCGAGGAAAGCAATCCACCAGGCTACCTCCATGAGATCATTGAGTTCCCTGTGGTCCTCGTCAACACACACACACTGGAGATTGTAGGTGCTGCTGTTAGCATTGTTTTTTGGTAACAAGACCATAGTGCTGCACAAACTGATTATTTGAATTGAGCTTTCGACAGAAATCAGGCGGGGTGAGGGTCATTGGTGGTGATCGGTCTAATTTACCATTCAAAGTGATACACGTGAAGAAACGGCTGCGTGGATGTGTGGCGATTGCTGGTTTTATTACTCTGGAGAACAGCAATCCACACAAATCTAATCGGTTGTTTCTTCATTTGTTTAACTTGGAATTGTACCCCGATCAATACCAATCACGCTCACTGAATAATCAAGTCATCGGTTTGTGAAGCTCAATAAGACAAGATGATAATGTTTCAATAAATGTAGAGAATTTAACCTGGATGTTTATTCCAACTGAAGGGTTGGGGCAATTACCTAATTTGACCAGTAGTTGTTCTATTAGACATACTGGTAGATATTTTAAAATCATGTGGGACTATTGTGGATGCTCCAATTACTGAAAACTTATAATTTGTAAAATGTTATTATGTATTTTGTGAACAGGAAGATTCATTTCAGCAATATGTGAAGCCAGAAGTTAACAGCCAGCTTTCTGATTTCTGTGTCCAACTTACTGGAATCACACAGGTAATTTTGCAATTTGTTTCCGAGCTACAGCAAGTTGTATTATCAGTGTTGGGAAAGAACACAGTACATGTAGTGCAGTACTGTAATCTCATTATATTTTTTCAGAGACTTGTAACTGTAATGGTTCATTTTTCAGATAGTTACTTTTAGTTACACTTAAAGAAATAATAAATACATTTAAAAAAAGACATATATAATGCATAAGTTGACATCAGAAAGCACTTCAGAAATGCAAGTCAATTACATCATCTTGCTAGAAAATGCCGAAAGAGGAGGGAAGGAGCAGGTTCGATAACTGGAGTTTCAAAGAATATTTTGAGCTGCAGCCTGACCAAACCAAAAAAGAAGTATCTGTGTAAAATGTAAACTGTGCCTGAGAAGCAACTATTTGTAAATGTAAGTATTTAAAACAAATTTCAAAGTAATACGTTACTGTAACTAGTTACATCTTTATTCAAGTAACTTATAACTGTAAAAGATTTCTTTTTAGTAACTTCCCAAACACTAATATCTAGTGTTATTTCTTAAGGGTTATTGCAACATTCAATTTATTTGTACACTAATGAGTGAAATGTAATTTATCATTATTTAACACACATTTAGCAGAATGATTTGGGTTGAATACACATTACAAGACCGCTTTTTTGGTTTCCTTCAGTATAAACTTTAAAACAACTTGGAACTTCTAAAGCTGTCAGGTGAGTTTAGTTTAAATTAACGGATAATTCCTTTATTATTATTTATTTATTTATTTCTTAGCAGACGCCCTTATTCAGGGCGACTTACAATTGTTACAAGATATCGCATTATTTTTACATACAATTACCCATTTATACAGTTGTGTTTTTACTGGAGCAATCTAGGTAAAGTACCTTGCTCAAGGGTACAGCAGCAGTGTCCCCCATCTTGAACCCACGACCCTCCGGTCAAGAGTCCAGAGCCCTAACCACTACTCCACACTGCTGCTCTGACAACAGCGAAATCTAACAAAAGTATAACAATTTGCAATGCTGTTATATCATAAAATTATATGTAGAACTGTAATATTCCAGAATAATAGGTTTTGAAGGCCTTACTTTGCTCCACTGAATTAACTAATAAAGCAGAAGATGTCAAACAGTAGTTAAGTTACACATTTTTTTACACAGTTGTACAAAGAAAAATAACTCAGTTTTGGTTTTTATTTATTACTCTCATAATAGGAAATAGGAAGTTGGGCCAGTGTTTGGAAAGCGTGAAGCATTTCGAATGACATAGCTGCATCTTTATCCCCCGATTCTGACTAGCTTGTCAGATCTGAAGCAGCACTTTACTTGAATATTCAGCTAGTTTCTCTGCACTACAGAAAATAATATTACTCTGTACTCCATACTGCTGTTTTCACATGGCACTACTAAAGTCTTCTCTTGTTGATCAACCAATGAGCACTGACACAGCGAAATGGGCAGAGATTTGTGACGCATGCCAAAATGAAAGCTCTGCCAATCAACATGCATGTGATTATAGTGACACTGTTGGCCAATAGAGGCTAACAAACAGAAGCAGCATGAGCTGCACTGAATGAAAGCTAGATAGCGGGTTAAGGTAATGGTTGATTAAGAGAGGAGTTACTGGGGGGCTGCTGTGGCCGCACAAAATCCTGCTGGTGGCTGCATTTGAGAAGCATTGTCCTAGCCCATAGAAAAACCAGAAGTAAGCACTCAGTCATACATCTTTTTTGTGTGGTCACAGGCCTTCTCGCTAAAATCATTGATCTTCAAACAAGAGGGGATTATTTGTTTGCTTTAAAATATATATATATATATATATATATATATATATATATATATATATATATATATATATATATATGTTTGTGTGTGTATATGTATGTATATATATATATATATATATATATAATATATATATATATATATGTATATATATAATCAAGGTCTTTCAACATTTTATAACAAATGGGGGTATCTCAGGGTTCTGTTTACCATGGGCACAACCAAAGTACATAAAGCAATGGTGTCAAACTCCAGTCCTCAAGGGACGCAGGGTCTTCTGGTTTTCATTCCAACTTAAGCTCTCAATTAACCCAATTGATCTAATTATTTGTTCAATTTGATTTTTCATGGTCTTTTACAGTTGATGGTTTTAAAAATGCACTTGATTCAAGGTACACTACCTGTGAAACATTTTGAGGCCTGAAGAGAAGTGTTAAATGTGTCCAGTTAATCAAATAATTAGACCAATTAAGTAACTGAGAGCTTGGGTGGAACGAAAACCAGAAGACCCTGCGGCCCTCCAGAACTGAGTTTGACACCCCTGACATAAAGGCTTCAGTTACAAACAATATAATAAAACTATTTATTTTCAATTAAACAAAATCAGATATGTACGAGTCCACTGCAATGCCTTGCTTACATCTTTTCAAAAAACTCACATTAATGCACATCAATAAAACAACCTGACATCTACTGCCTTGTTCATGGTTCTAACAGCTAATAGATTAATTTACATTTTTTTTCTCAGCACAAAGTTAATTTTATGGAAACTAAACCTTAAAAAACGTTTTAAAATCTTAGTACAGTACTTGTGTTTCTTATTTTTTCAGGAAACTGTTGATAAGGCTGATACCTTTCCTAATGTGCTTCAGAAGGTAGTGGATTGGCTTAAAGAAAAGGAGCTAGGAACAAAGCATAAATATGCAGTGCTGACAGATGGGTAAGTTGAAAAGAGAATGACAGGGGTCTGTCCAAGTTCCTGGAAAACAAAACCTTTATAGCACACTACCTGCAGATTCTAGGAACAGGAGTCTGACTTGTCCCAAGAGTGCAGCAAATCCAGTGTTGGGCATCTGCTCACAGCGTCTCTTGAGAAGTATTGCTCACAAGAGGCCTTACAATGTTTGATCATCTGCAAAATCTGTGTCTCTCAGATTTTCAGCCACAATAGTAGAGCTGGTGTGGCAAACAGGTTGTAGACTCTCAGATAGCATGTGCTTCTGTATCCAAGATTGTACTAGTTTACAAAAGTCTCAAAAGTGAACTATGTCACTTTGAACCAGTGTTGCTCTTATTTGTTGATCGAGTAGGATTACTGGGGTTGGATAATCTATATGTAAGTGTTCAGTGTAAATTATTTCATTTGTGTTAGATCTTAATACCGCTGCCCTAAACTTTGTGAACTCAGTTTCCTGTTTGTGGTAATGTTAAATTGTGTACCAATTTATCATTATTATAGGGCAGGAGCAAGTCTTTATTTTCTTTTGAAATTGTCTAATGTTATCTTAGATCTAACTTATGAAGAGCATAAACATGATTTCATGATTTGTGCGTCATCAGTGATCTTTTGATCTGCTTGTAATTAAGAGGAAAAGCATCTTTTAAAAGCATGCATTACACATTTGTCAAATTGTAGCAGCATAGTTATATATTGTTTAGAATAAAGCCAGTGTCTCTCTGTGTTTAGCATGTTAAGTTTGTTGTATGACCTATTTTTTTTCTTTGCTAAATCTTTTCCTTTTTTGATTTGTATTTTACTTTTTTATGTGTTTTAGATCCTGGGATATGAGTAAGTTCTTAAACATTCAGTGCCATATAAGCCGTATCCGGTATCCTCAGTTTGCCAAGAAATGGATAAATATACGCAAAGCCTACGGGAACTTTTACAAGGTGAGCCTTCTCTGCTACTTTTGTATGCTTTCCTTCATTTACTCATGCCCTAAAATCCTGACCTGAAACCCTGCTTTTCAGTCTTCTCACGTGTTTCATAGCTTAACAACATCTTTTTTTTTTTTTTTTTAATTTGGTTTTGCAAGAATTTTGGAATATATATTTTTTTAAGTTCTCAATAGTGGTTCATTGCATCAGCCTTAGTTTAATTGATCAAAATTGCTGCGGCCCCAACGTGAACTTTTCACCTTTTACTGCAGTCATGAGCAGTATTTCTAGCGTCTGGTGTCTGTGGATGATTTTTATGTGCAAGCATGGAGTTTGGAAGTGTCTACTGTATGTGTCTGATTTTTATATTAAGGGCTTCTGTTTTTCTGTGTTTTTAAAAAAAAAAAAAAAAAAAAAAAAAAAAAAAGTTGGGGTTTTTACTTTCTCTACATTGTCAAAAAAATGGAATTGACCAGTGTGACAGGGTAACGTCACGGCCCAGGCAGGCTACCTGCAGGAAATACAGACCCAGAGACAGAAAGCTGCGGTTTAAGCGTGTATGCACACGATTATTAAACACAGCAAATAGATACAAACAAAACATGGCACAAGGGCCAAAATAAAGGTTTTAAACAAAAGAACAATACTTGTAGGCTGAGCATTAGCCTTAACTACCACATTGCAAAACCATACAAAAATCACAGCACAAACACTCTCCCCCAAACTCCTCCAACAAACAGGATTTTACTTACGTTTTATACTCCACTCCCCAATTAGCACTCAGTTACCAAATTGGGGAATGGCCACACCTGTAATTGCTGGCAGGGACAGATTTAACCCCATCCCTGCCAACCTTGCATTCCCCCACACACTATTTACACCAGCAGGGCTTCTACCCTGTCACAGCCGGTTTTGCCTGAAACAACATGTTTTATCAGTTAAAACCATAAACCGTTTTTCTAATGTAGCAGTGCTGAGAGAGTAATAGGCAACTTTGTGGGAGTTTGTGGGAATAATGCGAATATGCGACCATGTTATCCACAGGTACCCAGAACCCAAACCAAGCTGACGACCATGCTGGGGAACCTTGGGATGAAGTATGATGGCCGGCCTCATTGCGGGCTGGATGACTCGCGGAACATCGCCCGGATCGCCATGCGCATGCTGCAGGACGGCTGCGTGCTACGTGTCAACGAGAGGATGCATGCCGGCCAGCTGATGAGTGTGTCTAGCAAAGCACCTGTAGAGGGTGCTCCTCCGCCACACTGTCCCCATTCCAGGAACTAACAAACCAATTTAGACAAACTGCTTTTCAGGGACAAGACCGTGAGGCCTTAGTGTACATGATGGTTTTTAACAGAATTGACTGAAAGGGAACCTCGTGGCTGGAAAATTGGTGTACTGTCTGATCACCATGTTGGCTGCCTTTTAAACAAATATAGTTGCTTTTAAATTTCCAGTTATCAATTTAAAATAAATTCACGCTCTATATAAGCAGGTAACAAACAAAAAATGTATTTAAGCTTTGCTAAAGTAAGAGCTATTGGTGCTTGAGGTGAGCTTCTTGTTTTGCCTTTTGGAATGTACTTGCGCCCCATAGAAACATGGGTGTTTCTATTATAAGGGTCATTTCTTGTCCTGTCATCCTAACTGGCCCCATTCTACTGCTGTAATTCACTGTTAACATTGTTTTGTGGGTAGACTTTGTCCAGGGAACGTAGGTCCTAATGTTTGCTCTTCTATGTGAAGTTTGATCTTTTAACTCCCACAAACCACACTGGATCTCACTTTGATGACCCAATATCAAGTACTGAACTGTAAAGAAAACAGCCATGTTTCTGAAGTGTTACAGTGTTGGTACATAGCAACCCCACTTTGGAAAGAAATTCATAAAAAAAATTCTCAGATCTTTGCCTTACATAAAAATACATCATTTATTTTTTTGTTGCAAAGATTAGTGCAAGGTAACCATATGTTACATTGCGTCAAATAAACTGGCCTTTACATTGTTCATTGTTCAACATGGTTCAGTTTTTAATTAGAATAAATACTGAGATGAGTTTACATTATTTTTGTTGCCATATGTATTTTTCTCTTACAATATGATATTTATCCAGGATACTGGAAATAAATAAAAATGATCTTTGAATGAATTGCTTGTTTTGAATAACGCCAATCCCCTTTACTGTGTTGATTTCACGACATGCAAACTAGGATTAATTATGGTAAGTACCTTTACATTTACTGTACTCCTTAATAAGTATTATTTCTGTGAAGTATAATGCCATGAAGTAAGTGCCAAACTATTGTATCTAATGGTTTAGATAAAGTTTAAGCAGCCTACAACATTGAACAAAACAAAAAAAATAAACAACTGCCATGACACTGTGAAGAGAGTAGGTAAGGAAAGCCTCTGCAGTCAGAAAGACACACAACCTGCAGTTTAACCCTTTGATTCCCAAATTATTAAAATGCCAATAACAATACTTCTGTTTAATAACATGAATGCATATTAGTTGATTTAAAATTAGGATACCAAAATACTAAAGTGGTGATACATAAAAAAAAAAGAGCTGGTGCTGTTTTTGCCACTTTAATAAAAATGCATTGGTTTATTGAAGGATCAAGGAATTGGTGACAACACATTAATTCAGGGAAGTTTGGTGTAGTCAAATGCAAGCTAAGTCAGAGTCATCAGAGTTGTAACTGTTACTTGTGAAACATAAGTACTGTGAAGTATTCTAAAACGAAGCCAACCCAATGCCTGCTATCACCCACTTAAAGGCTGACTGGTCTGTCGTTTCCTTATTGATACTCAAACTGACCAATCAGGAGGACTAAAGATCAACAGGCAAACACCCAGTGTCACGCCAGCTGTCTCTTCTGTTAAACATAAGCATAGGTGTTACCAAGCCGCTGAGCCCTGGGTGTGGATGCGAGGAAAGTACTCAAACAGGATGGCAAAGGGTTAGAGAGACAGTAGCTGTGGGTTTAAGAGCTGGGGCATGCATTTCTTTACAAAAATAAATAAACACTGCTCACAGAGCAAAATAAACAGTAAACAAAACAAGCCACAAACACAAAACGATACTAAAGTCAGGCTGGGCATTCTCCTTCACTGGTTCATATAGCCATAAAACAAACAACACAGTCTTCACTCACCGACTCCCTCCCAACACCTCTCAAACAAAGGATTTTCTCCCCTTATATCCCATGTGGCTGGAGCCTAATTAATCATCAATTATTCCATATAGGCTCCAGCCACTTTCTCACATGTTTTTGGCAGGGATAGTAATTAACCCCATCCCTGCCAACCACCACTACCAACACGCAAACCAAAGATTATTTACAAGCAGGGCTCTGCCCTGCCACAGGGTCTCTGAAGTGTAGAGATGAACTATCCCGGAAGATTTTAGACTTTCCTCCCTAACCCATGGGACTGCACAGACCAATGCAGCTCTCCTATGATTCCAGATTTGCATAACTCAACCTGCAGTCCAGGTGTCGCTGGGGAAAACCGAAAGAACACTTCAAATATATACTTATTGCA
Organism: Acipenser ruthenus; assembly: GCF_902713425.1. Lineage (NCBI taxonomy): Eukaryota > Metazoa > Chordata > Actinopteri > Acipenseriformes > Acipenseridae > Acipenser > Acipenser ruthenus. The sequence goes on along the minus strand of NC_081189.1, from coordinate 34,392,317 downwards.
ATTCCAAGAATTGAATTGCCATCACTTTGTTTTTCAGATATTGGCAACTCACTAGTTAAATGTAAAACAATAACTACTAGCATTTCCATCTACAACTGACACTAGTTAGTAACTATTTTTTATTCAGAAGAAATTCTGTAGCACTAAGCTATATAAAGTGCAGGTCTCGCTGACAACTTAAGAGAAAGGTTGAATTTTATCAGATCTAGCAGTAAGGCCCCAGATTACCTTGACTTTACGTTTATTGGCACTTTGCATTAGAAGTTGGTTAAGCATTGTTCTTGGTGATGGATTTCAGGTGATGTCCTCTCATAAACTTTGTGCAACAATTCAATTTTACATTGACTATTGCCACATACACATATGATCTGCCTTTAGTTTTGGGGAAAAAGTGGTGGCTATTATGTTTCCTACTGGAGTTCCATATTAAAATTAATTAAATCAAATATGACACATATTTTAGCTTCAGTGGATACTATTTAAATCTTAATTTTGGAGAATTTGTTCCGAAAGTCTGGGATTCTTGCTATTTCTTCTGCGACTGACAGAGAGCTCTAGCCGTGTTCTATGATTTAGTGCTGCAGTATATGTTGCTTAGTTTGCAACTCTCCACTAGATGGCATTTAAACTCCATTGACAGCAGAGGAGGCCATACTATAGTTTCATTATCCTCAAACTCCCTTGCAGTAGTTTCAATAAATGTATTGCAGCTTCTTGACCAATTTAAGCCAATGATCCAGTTGACCATATACAACCTAAAGCACTCTTGGTCCCTTCATTTTAAACCTCTTGCACAGGGACCAATAATATTAGGCACACTGACTGGCACAGCATGCTGTGGTGTACTTTATAAAGTGAGCCCTTTAATTAGGTGGAAATTTATAGTTGAACCCTGTATATGACCATGACATATAGCAACAGTATGTGCAGAATAGTATACAATAACACGTGGCCATGCATTTTTAATTACAATTTAAAAGTGGTTCTGCAGATATATAGAAAACTGTGAAGCTGTGAAGTGTGACAAACATATGTACTGTACGTAAGTACGTCCATCTGCACTTTATCACCATCCACAGTGTGGTAATACAAGGGTTAACACTTCTTTGAGGGGAGCTACTAGCTTACTAACATGTTATTAAACACTGTTCATGTTCTGTTTATGGTTAGTTAATACATACAGTAACAATTTAAAAACTATACAAAAAGATACATTTGTCCACTTCCTAATTATATTTTCTATTTAGTATTTGTTATTATTTTCTTTCTTTTTTGTTTCTTTATTTAAACTTACAATTATAAAATATATTATACAAATGTTTTGCATAATGTATGTGTTTTCAGATACCTGAATTCTGAACTTATTGACAAGAAATCCTCTGATCATTTTACATGAAATTATAACACCTTATAACACTGGTGACTATTTAAGTACAATATAAAATGTGTTCCAATGTAAGGAATATCTAGAATCTAAACTGGGCTAAGCTAGAGCATTCACGATTTACTGCAGCATTTTGTTATGAGAGCATGGCAGACCAAAAATACTTTTATTGGATCTTTATATTAAGGTAATGCTTTTCTTTTTACTAAGACAACTTACAGTCAACCCATATATATATATATATATATATATATATATATATATATATATATATATATATATATATATATATATATATATATACAACTATCACATTTGGTAAACAAATATGCTATTTGTTAAAAAAAGACACATATTTACATGAAAGTGGTTTTGGTGTTGCTCTTGTGCCTTATACTGTATTTAACATTAGTATTTTTTTTGATGGAGGCGCTAGTGTGTCTCCGTGGTAATGGCACCTGTGCTCCCTCAAGCATGTCTATTGTCATTCAGAGAGGATTATAAGAGCGTACAGGTGGATGAGTTATTTGATGATGTTTTGGACTGTGTTTTTTCTGTGGTTTTCTTGTTGTCTGTTTCTGTCATCTTCTTTTTGTTCTTTTCCGTAGTTTTCTTGATATTATCCTGACCACTTCTGTTTTTTTTCTGATGTTGAAGCTCTTTTTTGTCGTCGCCTTAATTGGGGAAAGAAAAGTTGCAGGTTATAAGATGGTCAAAAATTCACTGCCTAGCCAGTTTATTAGGACCTCTCTACTCAATTGGCATTGGCCTGGTGTGGTGAAGGTTTTTCCTGGTAGGCCGGAGTTTGTTTAATCATTTTTGTGGATCCATGCTGCACTTGTACCCTAATGGTGATGGCTTCTTTCAAGACAGTAATGCACCCATTCACCATTGTACGCAAATGGTTTGAGAAACATGACATTACTATTCCTAGCTAATTTACTTATGCAATCTGGATTGCTAATCCACACTTGAACCACAGTGCAATGACTTTCATAGGCGTGCCAAGTATTGCTGCCACCCATTAGCAGACTCCTGGATACTCACAATAAAAAAAAAAACATTTTGAAAAAAGCCCAAATGTAAGGCCTGCCGATTTTCTACAGAGCTTTTCAGTATCTTTGCCTCTATTATTATAAGACCACACCCACCAAATTGGGTTCCTTATAAATATGTCTTTAGTCAGTGTCATGTCTTTGTTGCTCTGGAATCACCAAGGTTGTTATGTTTGCTAACAATTAAAGAATAATTAATTCAAGCAACAGAAACTACGGCCTTTGAACAAGGTATTAACCTACAAGTAGTCCACAACCACAGCTGTTTCAGAATTCATGAATTATATTCGTCAATTCTGATTTACCATTGCTGTACGTGATATTTACACTGTACAACAGATTAGTTCTGTGCAGTACAGACAACATTGAAGTCTATTAACACAATCAACTTTATAAACACCAAATATCTTAAATTAATGTAAAAAATGGCTTGTTTAATAAGGCTGTCTGGAAAATTGTTATTCTTTTTTTTATATATATCAAATCTCTTTTATATCACTAATTAGCAGAAGCCACTCTTTCTCCCTAATTCACTTCCAGTTCCAGTGCGTTTCTCTGAGGTGATTTTTTTTTTGGAATGAGGTATTACAAATCCAGCTGATGAACTGTATTCTTGGACTGGCCAAGCAAGCAATTTTAACGAGCTGACAAAAATAAATGAATGGCTTTTTAAATCATGTTGTAATTTCTAGAATGCTTGTTTTAACACAGGTTAAAATGGATTTGAACATAATGTGGAAATGTTTGAACAAACGTGGTGTGTAAACAGTGTGTTGTGTGCTGTTAAAGATTGTGAACTGGGTGAGTAACTATAATGTGACCTTAATGTTGCTATACTGCAGTGTTGACACGCTAGTCAGATGGGGTTTTATGTAATTTATTTTCACTTTGGGTGGAACTGAACTATGATTTCATGAGGATTCGATGGTATCTGATTTTATAATATTGTTTTTGTGTATTCTATTTAATTGTTAATGAAGTTTTTTCAAAAAGTAAAAAAAAAATAAAAGTAGATTTTTTCTCAGAAGACTTGACTGGACTGGAATCTATAGTTCTGGCAAATGTGTCTTCTACTCATAGCTTATGACAGCAGCCCTTCTTTGGCAAAGTGTGCATGCTGAGGAATGCCTCTGCACTATAGCAATGTAAAGCCTTTGTAAGTTTAAATTAGCAAGCCAGTGGTTGAGATCATTCGTATATATATAAAAAAGGTAATGTTGGTACACAAACATGTGTATAATTAATAAAAAAAGTATTATATCAAAAAGTTTCAGACTACAGTTCTTCAGCTTGATGGAAAAAGCAGTGCGAAATGTCCTGATATAATTGACTCTTTTAATCGATTACCTTTTTCTTTTTCATTTTGTACCATTTGGTCCACAGCAGTTTTCCTTTTTCAAATATGTGTGTTTACTTGCTGTATTATTCATTGTAAACTCAGTTGCTTTTCTGCAGGAGAATCCGCCCCTAATCAACAAGTCATCAGCAAGCACATAAAGGCTCTGTGTGTTATTCTCTCATGTTGCTTCTTTTGTTTCGGCCGCTCAGTCAAGCGCTGGGAATCCGAAATAGGAGTCGACCACTTAAAGCCTGGAGGAAGGGCTGCTCTCAACCATGGATTCCCTGAGGTTTCCCCCCAAGAAATAAAAAATATGTGAGTGGGGGGTTTTCCTTAACTGAGTGCTGAGCGGTTTGTATTTAGTTCTGTGGGGTGTGTGGTCGGGCTGCAGAGGCTGGGCTCTTTCCCCCAGCGCAATCATGCTCTAGGGGACGGGCCGTGTCTCAGATGCTCAGTTTCATTATTTTTTCAATATTTGGGGGGGTAGGTGGCAGTGCGCCACTGTGGGGTGCATTAATCATTCACTATTTTTTTTCCATTCATGGTTTGGTGGGCTTGTCTTTTGGGGGAGCGGGCTCATAGCCACTTCCTATCTGCGGCACTGGGATGCATGTAACTGTTCATGTTTTTCCAGCCGGCCTTGTGCAAGTAGCCTTTGCGCACCCACGGACGAGGCCTCCGGCCAAATTTATTATTCACTCGGGCCCTGAGCTCCCATCACAGTTCACTAAACCATCTGCGATTGCTATCAATAAATCTCACCCATGATGGATTCTCCACACATCTTCAACTATTTACCTACCTTTAATATCAGTGCTAACACTGCGTTTCTGCATATTCTCATCTGCTGTCCCATTCTCCATCTTGTCCGAAAAAGGCAATTGTGTCAATACCTGTTTGACAACACAACACAAAGTGATTAATAAGAAATAAAATACTAATGATACCTGTATATATGTGGGTATAAGCAGTGGCGTAGTGGTAAATAAAAAAGTGGGTAAACTCCCCTGTTTGGTGGAGTTGAGCAGATAGATTGAACAGATAAACATGAACAGATACATTGTGATTGGCCCTCAGCCAACCCCCCCCCTCCCCCTCCTATACAGTTATTTCCACTCTCAGGTGCTGTTAACAGAACATAAACAACCAATCACAGAACGCTCACACACACAAGCCGAACAAGCAGTCCAGTGGTCACGCCCCCCTGCTTTAACCCAGGATTTGCATATCACAGGAGAGTAGAAATTAGTAAACTCTGTATCCCTTATATGAGAAGTGGGTAAACGCTATATTGCCCAAATTAAAAATGTGTAAATGCTGTTTACCATCGACTACACCACTGGGTATAAGGTTCCATTGGCCTACTCAAATAGCAGCTACTTCTACTAGTGACATCTGATTAGGCAATAATGTACAGCACAGAAAAAACATTTCACTTTGCAATTTTAATAACAGAGCTTTACAGCAGGGGTTTGCCTTGGCCCTCTCAGTTGTTGTGTTGTCCTTAATTTCTTAATAGTGCTAAATAACCCAAGTACTAAAACGTGTTCATTTTTAACGTACATGTTAGTTTGCTTCTACATTCATATTTAATTGTTATTTGCTGTTAAATGGTGATGCAGCAGCATTACAAAAACAGACATGCAAGCAAAGATAAATGTAAACTGAATAGCTGCATTGTGTTCTTTTGTCAGAGGGGGTCTGGAACCTGCCTGCATAGATTGCAGGTTAATTGAGTGAATGTCGTGAGTTGGTCTGCCCTTCCAGAAACTCAATTTTTTTTTTTTTTTTTTTTGGTCATCAAAGAACAAACTCAAGTTTTACAGATTTAATGTTCAATCCATTAGGTTGATATTAAGGGCAGGGTGTAATACTCGGCTGTCATTCAGCCCAAGGTGCATTAATAAGGATATGTGGGAGCATTACTTACCATAACATTTTTTGTGATGTATCTTTTTCTTGCATCTGGGTGGGTTTCTAAGTACCTGTAATAAACAGGACACGGTGAATTAATGTGCAGCCTCTGAGATATAGCTTACATACAGATAAGATGTACATTTATGTCAAATGTTATATAAATATAAAGTTATTCTGATGTAAAGGTGTTGTCATGATGTATTTGATGTTTATGAAAAACAAGCTGCCATTTTAGATTTGTAAGTCTGTAATTGTTTATCTGATTTCACTGTATGAGATGCAGTGACATCAAATCAGAGTTGGAATTGTTACAGGTAATTTATCTTTAACTAAACACCACTCTTCTCTTTAATCTTGTGGATAATGGTCCTGTTAATAAAACTTGTTCTTTTTGTGCAATCAAATGTGCAGTCAAACATATTTTTGTATTATTTTTGTCTGTATAATTGTACACTGAGAAGAGTAAAAAGCATGTTTGCTGTGACATATGCGTTTTCAAACTTAGCTTGACATGCTTATTGCATGAATATTTACTAAAAGAATCCCATACATGTTTTATTTACACTGGAACCAAATCTGTGAATTAAAAACAACAACTTGTTTTTGATTTTTAAAGTTTAATCGTTTTAGAAGGATTCATTAACATCTAAAATATATTTTTTAGTACAACATTGTAATGTGATGTGCCAACATTACAGTTATCAGTTTTTGACCTACTGTAAATGGCCTCATGGGAAGTTAAAATCATCATACACTGAATGATTACTTTTCAAGTTTTTACAAAGGAGGATACGGACAATATGACCCACATGTCGACCTGTTCCTATCCAGTCTTAAATAACTTTAGCATAACAGAGGCAGAAGTGTTAAAGGGACTAGGAGCTCTTAAAATAAACAAATCCCCTGGGCTGGATGAGATCCTCCCAATAGTACTCAAAGAAATGAAAGAAGTTATTTACAAGCCGCTTACCAAGATCATGCAACAGTCTCTTGACACAGGGGTTGTACCGACAGACTGGAGAATTACAAACGTAATACCGATCCACAAAAAGGGAGACAAAACCGAACCAGGTAACTACAGACCAATAAGCCTGACTTCTATTATATGTAAACTTATGTAAACTATAATAAGATCCAAAATGGAAAATTACCTATATGGTAACAGTATCCTGAGAGACAGTCAGCATGGTTTTAGGAAAGGTAGATCGTGTCTAACTAACCTGCTTGATTTTTTTGAGGATACAATATCGACAATGGATAATTGCAAAGCATATGGCACGGTTTATTTAGATTTCGAGAAAGCTTTTGACAAAGTCCTGCATAAAAGATTAATTCTCAAACTGAACACAGTAGGGATTCAAGGAAATGCATGCACATGGATTAGGGAGTGGTTAATGTAGAAAACAGAAAGTACTGATTAGAGGAGAAACCTCAAAATGGAACGAGGTAACCAATGGAGTACGACAGGGATCAGTATTAGGTCCTCCTCTATTCCTAATCTACATTAATGACTTAGATTGTGGTATAGTAAGCAAACTTGTTAAATTTGCAGATGACACAAAAATAGGAGGAGTGGCAAACACTGTTGCAGCAGCAAAGGTCTTTCAGAACGATCTAGACAGCATTCAGGACCGGGCAAACACATGGCAAATGACATTTAATAGAGAAAAGTGTTAAGTACTGCATGCAGGCAATACAAATGTGCATTATAAATACCATATGGGAAATACTGAAATTGAAGAAGGAATCTATTGAGTTTATGTTGACTCAGAAATGTCTTCATCTAGACAATGTGGGGAAGCCATAAAAAAGGCCAACAAAATACTCGGATATATGGTGAAAAGTCTTGAATTTAAATCAAGGGAAGTAATGTTAAAACTTTACAATGCATTAGTAAGACCTCATCTACAATATTGTGTTCAGTTCTGGTCACCTGACTACAAAAAGGATATTGCTGCTCTAAAAAGAGTGCAAAGAAGAGTGAACAGGATTATTCCAGGTTTAAATGCATGTCATATGCAGACAGGCTAAAAGAATTGAATCTATTCAGTCTTGAACAAAGAAGACTACGTAGCGATCTGATTCAAGCATTCAGAATTCTAAAAGGTAGTGACAATGTCGACCCAAGGGACTTTTTCGACCTGAAAAAAGAAACAAGGACCAAGGGACATTCAGAACAGAAAATAGGAGGCACTTTTTTACATAGAGAATTGTGGGAGTCTGGAACCAACTCCCCAGTAATGTTGTTGAAGCTGACACCCTGGGATCCTTCAAGAAGCTGCTTGATGAGATTCTGGGATCAATAAGCTACTAACAACCAAATGAGCAAGGTGGGCCGAATGGCCTCCTCTCGTTTGTAAACTTTCTTATGTTCTTATGTTCTTATGTTCTTATATGAAAAATAAAAAGCTTAGAAATAACTAAAGAAATGTGAACAAGGATGTGTTTTTTATTTCAAAAGAGAAACTGAACACACCAATACCAATAATTAAAAATAACTTTCAAGACACAAAACAAAATACAAAACAGCATTACGAGGATATCCATTATGGTAGAGACGTCATTTTAACTGCCACAATTTGCAACCATGCAGTCACAGAATCCTAAATACTGCAGCAGTAACACACACACAGCTATACTTATTTTTCACTTGCGAATTCATTGTCACCTACCAAAGGGTCTGTTTTTGTAAATGTGTTTGTTATTGTAATGCTAATTAATTTGTTTTTCCAGTTGTAACAATTACCCTTTCACTGAGGTAATATGATAAGTACAGCAAACCAAATTCAATTCAGTTTTAGACGCTAAGCTTCTCCGCAGTTCTGAAACACCTCATAAAGCCCAGCTCTAACAAAACATAGGAACACATTTTATGTAATAGCCTACATTTTATGTGTAGCCTATTGTGGAGCAACATTCACTGTCACTAAATTAAGGTTCAAACAATATTGTCTGTAGGTGTTTCTTGTAATTAACAGTCATAAAAGTACATGTATTCATGCAGTTGTATGTACTGGATCAGTTCTGGATAACTTACATATTTCCTTTTTATCTCCTAGTTAATTATTTATCCCTTTGAGGGGATAATTTGGCTGCTAAACAACATTCCTGCACACATTATCAAGTTAGTAAAGGCCATTCCAATTACAGACGTGTACAGCACCAGTGCATACAAAAACTGTTAATGTATTTTATTATACATTTAAAAAACACTTTTTAAAGACTCAAATTCGTTTCGTACCAATGTTTTACAGTGTTTCTGTTTTTCTTTTTACCATTGTTACATAGAGGCCTATTTGTCCAGACCCATGCATTAAGCAAACTCACATCTTTCATGCTGGATAAACATAAACAGACCCCCCATTATCCTATTTTACTGTACGCTCCAGTAGTGGTCTCATTAATCAACAGAACGTTCCTGTTTAATACAGAATTCTATAGTATGGAAATTGATTTTTCACACATAAAGGTCCTCCACCTTTCACACATGCAAGAACCTTGGTAAGGTTGCTGCTCACTATGACTCCATACATTCTGTTGATCTACAGAAAAGTGACCCTTTCTCATGCTTTCTTCTTACATTTTATATGAAAGAAACATAAGCATAATTAGATTTGCTGACCACATTATGTATATTAAAAAGTTTCAGTGATTCGCTTACCTGTAAGGAAGGAATAAATCACACCAATGGTTTCTAAAAAGTCTGCATTGTCTTACCTCTCCAGATAAGAATCACAATTCCTGGGAGAGTGCTGTCTATCCCTTCCATATCCATCTGGTATCCACTTTATAGACTGGTCGACTCCAATGCCAACATGCCCTGTCGCTCCAGAAGAGATTGGCATCCTTTAACCTTGAATGTGTAAGGCAGGATTGCTGAGACACTACATTTCATAAAAGACACTGTACCAATGAAAGAAACACAATCCTTTGTGTATTTTCACAAGAGAAACAAAGAGACCAAGTTTGTTTCACACTAACACTGCTTTAAGGCCTCACAGCCCAGAGGTTTGTTATTGTTACCATGGCAACAGAGGCCTTACTGACTCACATGCTATTCTGTATTATTAATTTGTATTGCATATGGTTCCACTTATGGCACTGTTGTCAAATAATTAAATCACAATAGTATCATTTTTTCTTTGCCTTCATCATATTAGTAAAACGACATTAAGAAAGCAGTAGAGAACTTTATTACTGTGCGAATAGTGTTCTATTTTTAGCAATATATTGTAATTTGGCTTACAACACAAGAACCATTTCCATATACTTCTGACCAGTGTTTCTAAGTAATGGAAAGAGAGTAGCTATGGATTTTTAAAGGTCACAAATTGGATTAGAATTGAAAATGAATAAATGCAAGAAGAGCTAAAATTCTATACAGCCTTTTTATCTGTACTTCAAACCGCTAGCTATGGAATGTTGTTTTACCTGTGCGGAGTTAAGGTCATTCTAATTATCAGTTCCAAGTGGACATATGATTACATCACAATCAAAATCATCCTCAAATTATCTCTACAGGACATCTTTGCAGGCACTGTAAAAATGACCAGTGTCTGGATTGGCAGAGACTCTCCCTCTCACCGTTTAAAGTGCATAGAGTTAACAAAATGATTCCAGTAGACAATACCTATGTATTATCATGACTTCCTATCTCTCACATTTGATGCATTCATAATGGTACATGTTTTAATGGTAGGGCAGCAGTGTGGAGTAGTGGTTAGGGCTCTGGACTCTTGACCGGAGGGTTGTGGGTTCAATCCCAGGTGGGGTGACACTGCTGCTGTACCTTTGAGCAAGGTACTTTACCTAGATTGCTCCAGTAAAAACCCAACTGTATAAATGGGTAACTGTATGTAAAAATAATGTGATATCTGTATAATGTGATATGTTGTAACAATTGTAAGTCGCCCTGGATAAGGGCGTCTGCTAAGAAATAAATAATAATAATAATATTTTTTCATATTAGTCGACACAGCTTTCAATGCTGTTATGCAGTGGTCACTGAAAATACCTGAGCTGATTTTCCTGTAAAACCTCATTCAGAACGAGTTTTTAGACTATGACACTTCTTGGCTTTTTAAATCATATATTTATCTTGCAATATTTAAAAAAATCTAGAAACATACATGGAAACATTTTCTTCACTTATTGAATATAGTACGTTTTATTAGCACATTAAAAATCACATTCAAGAGTGTACTCATATACATTGAAAAGTGCAAGTTACAAATGATTGCTTCTCTGTATTAGATAACCGGTAACAACTTGTACATTTACAACACTGGATTTGTAAAAGCTGTTTAAATTTTACAAAAAAATTGCCTATACTATTAAACATAAACAGATACAATATTAGTATAATAAACTGTATTGGACTGAAAAATATTACAAATCCTATAACCACCCACAAATTCAACAGTGATAAAGTGATACATAATCTTATGAATCTAATTAGGGTGTTGGCAGCGGTTTACAACCATAGTAACATAACAGACAATGGTGCTCAGCTCCAGTGAACCATGGGAAAATGCTGGAAAATCTGTGCACAGCAGATATGTTACTTTTTAATCTTAGTTAAACTGTGTGAGAAAATGCTAGAAAATTGCACATTTTGTTCTTTACCATCAAAAGGACCAATGCTTTCCAGAAAAAAAAGCAGACTGATTGAGATTTTAAAACATTTAAGTACAAATTGAATGAAAAATAGAAAATAATTGATTTCTGAAGTTCAGATTAGTCATTTTGCCAATTTCTGAAAAACAATGTCCCTGCCCACTACTGTTTTATAAAATATAAGAATGACATCCTTCCTTATTTTCCTCTGTGTACACAATTTGCTTAATGTGAACTAACTCATTCACCAACCCATATACAAAGGGAACATGATGGTGAAGAATGGGAATCATTCGGGTTCTTGGGTATTGCATTCAAGTATGCAACTCAAAATTTGCTTTAAGTTAATAGTCAATGAAGCTCCAGGCCAGAGAACAAATCCCTTTTCAGCATAACTTGTCTTGTCTTGTTGAAGGAAATGTTTTCCTTATATGTACAGAAACAGGGTTCTTAAATACTTCTGTTTCACTAAACAGCCACAATAATGTTCCAGAAAAGGCCCATATAGTCTTGTTATTTTATTTTCAACTAATTGAAAGATGAAATACCACAGTAAGCACAACTGATACAATTCCAGTACTTGTTTGTTTATGATTGAACTGTGCAGTTAAATGTATAAATATTGTTTAATATATGGTGTGGATGTAGTGATCTGAAGG